>NC_086450.1:447319769-447631991 GCF_028390025.1 Pseudophryne corroboree | reverse complement strand
CCCGAATGCCAGAAACCCCCTCTGACTTATGTCTAAGAGGGTTCCATCAGCCAATCAGGGAGCGCCACATTGTGGCACCCTCCTGATTGGCTGTGTGCTCCTGTACTGTATGACAGGCAGCACCCGGCAGTGTTACAATGTAGCGCCTATGCGCTCCATTGTAACCAATGGTGGGAACTTTGTGGTCAGCGGTGAGGTTACTTTCGGTCAACCGCTGACCACAAAATTCCCACCATTGGTTATATTGGATCGCATAGGCGCTACATTGTAACACTGCCGTGTGCTGCCTGTCATACAGTACAGGAGCACACAGCCAATCAGGAGGGTGCCACAATGTGCCATCTACACTGGATTTTGTGAGTATAATTTTTTCAACAGGTACACCATGGATTCTACATGAAGAAGAGGACCGACCCTCGTGTGAACATAGGTAAGTATGTGTATATGGAGGTGTGGATGTATGTATTAAAGTTTTACTTTCAAGGTGTGTGTCTTATGTTTTTATTGGGGTATTTTTTTAGTAGTAGTACTACAGGTACCAGCGGGCCCGGTTTTCCACCGCATGCTGGTACTTGTGGTTCTCCAAGTACCAGCTTGCGGGGGAGGCTTGCTGGGACTTGTAGTACTGCTATTAAAAACAATATTAATTTTTTGACAAAACGGCTATCATCCTCCCATCTGCAGCCCTTGGATGGGGGGGACAGCCTCGGGCTTCACCCCTGGTCCTTGGGTGGCTGGAGGGGGGGGACCCCTTGATTGAAGGGGTCCCCACTCCTCCAGGGTACCCCAGCTAGCGGTGACTAGTTGGTTATGTAATGCCAGGGCCGCCGGGACCTATATAAAAGTGTCCCCCGGCTGTGGCATTATGTCCCTGGCTAGTGGAGCTCGGTGCTGGTTTCAGAAATACGGGGGACCCCTACGCTTTTTGTCCCCCGTATTTTTGGAACCAGGACCAGGCGCAGAGCCCGGTGCTGGTTGTTTAAATATGGGGGAACCCCTATCATTTTCCCCCCCATATTTTTTCAACCAGGGCCGGCTCAAAGAGACCGAGGCTGGTTTTGCTTAGGAGGGGGGACCCCACGCATTTTTTTTTTTTAAATATCACTTTCCCATCCCCTTCCCACTGATAAACATGCACGGATCTCATGGATCCGTGCATGCCTATCCAAACACGGGGAAAAAAAGCAGGTCTGTTTTTTTTTAGCACTTTTTCACGAATTGTATTTCAGCACGGCAGTGTTTGGCTATTGTCGGCAGTGTTTGTGATTTGCACTTTTTAGTAAATTACCGATTTCTACCAAATTACAGGAGTATTTGACCGATGGTGTATTGATTCGTGATTTTTTCCTAGGACTTCCAAAATATTACGAATGCCCTCATCACTGCCGAGATTTTTGCTTAGTAAATTCCCGAAATGACACTTTGAATAAAAAACGTCATCTCGGTCAAAATCGGGACCTTAGTAAATATACCCCATTGTCTCTATTGATGGGTCATAAATTAAATCAGTTGTTGTAACAGTGCCCCCGCTCCTCAAACTCATCACTTTGGTACTGCGCTTGCGCCGCGTTAAAACTCGAACACACCTAAATATCAAGCCAATAATTATGACAACTCCCAGGATACAAAGGAGAAACTTTCCTACACTCATGATAACATTTTGAGCCCATTCTCCTAAACCTGAGAACCAATTGCGTGGGTTCAACCATGAGACCCAGCCGGTCAGTTCATTACTCACAGCAGTAAGGGTAAGGTTGTGTCTCCTTCGGAACTCCCACTTCAACTGTAAGATATCGTCCATCTTTTGATCTATGACCTCGGTTGGGTCATCAGTGCTGTTTGTAATATACGTGCAGCACTTCACACCATACTGAGTTGCCAAAGTGACGCAGTACCCGCCTGTCACCGCTGTGATATAATTGAGAACCATCCTGTGCTGGATCAGTTCCGTTTTGTAAGCTTGCAACTCCCTCCCTGTATACCTGAAGGTGTCATCATACATCTCGGTGATATTATCTATTAGATTCGCTAGCGTGTGGATATACCTATAATTTATAATTCCTCTGGCGGTACGGGTGATGTCTAACGCGAGAAGGAATTGAATCCCGGTGGATTCGTGAATCAAATCAGAGGCTGCGTGCTCTGTCCTATCTATAAGGTGTCTCTTAACGATGTGTTCATAGTGAGTATGAGTGTAAGGAGCTTGAGCATTGCGGTGAACGTCTTTCATTTTATTATGGGTTATGGTCATTACTTCTGGCAACACTCTTCCAATGTAACACAATCCCTCTGAGTTTGGGGCAAGCCACTTATACGCCTTCCTCCCGCATATGAAATATGCATCATCGGGGAGAACATATGGGACAGAATATGACATAACCATATTGCAAACCTTCCAAGTGAAAAATCCTATCCCTAACTCTCTCATCTGTTCAGTACACGTGTGATACCCTGAAACTGCAGCCCAAATCAACTGTGGCACTACAGGTGCAAGCATGACTTTAATAAAAGTAAAATGTTTGCTGGAGTTGCATAAGCACTGTGCCAGCAGCCTACAGCTTGCAGCACAGAAGGAGTTAACAGCACAGCTCATAGCAATACAGATCAGTCTGCAAAATGCAAAGTGCATGACTCACCCATTTGCAAACTAAGAGCGGGAAATCCCAGATAGAATGTGGTCCTGGGAATGCAAAGTTATAAAAGGGTTGTCCTGCAGCAGCCTGCAGAAGAGTGAGCTGAGGAGAGTGAGCAGGCAGTGAGGAGACTGAGAGAACAGTGAGCTGAGGTGATCGGGGCAGAGGCGGGAAGACGGAGAGAGAGAGGACCGCGGTGTGAGGGGAACGAAGAGAGCGCGCCCACCCGCCAGACTCGCTGCTGCCTGCCACGGCCGGAGCAAAGGAACAACACCGCCGCGTGTACAAGAGAAGGAGGTGGCTCAGGTCACAGAGGCTTCCTGACACCTGCCCAACATCAAAGACGCCACGGCACAAGGGCTCGAGATCCGGAAGGGGGGAGATCGCGTGAGAAGAGAATTCCCCTAACAACAGTCATACGGGAGAGGCTGCAGTGACTGGGAGCACGGCTGCAGACAGCAGGAGCACCGAATATACCGCAGGTACTCTCACTTATCCCCAATATCCCAGCTATCCAGGTTACAGGAACCCCAAGTACAGAAGTACTGTACCTGGGTCTTCATAGATGTTTCCATGTAAAGTAGAGGGTTATCATTAACTGCCGCCTGTCAGAAAGGGGGACGCCCCTAACCCTAAACAGCTCCGTCAAAGACTCTCCCTATGTAATAGCACCTCCTAACGGGTCCATGTTATGACCTTCACACTTATACCGCACCCGGTTGTTACAGCACAGTTCAACAAAAAGGTAACAGGACTGTGCAAACCCCTGTTCTTACTGTGCAAACCCCTGTTCTTACTGTGCAAGCCAGAACTGGTCTGTTTACTAGTTTATATCGCTGGATGATAATTGACTTACCTTTCTGTGGATACAAATGCGGTTGGTACCGTGAATCATTACTGCTGTTCTGTATTATGGAGAAAGTGGTTTTGCATGCCTGTTTACAACTGTTTACCTTGCGTCCACTGACGCCTCCTTAGAAGTCCTCTGTTTCAGTATAAGCAGTCTATTAGAGAGACATTGGCCGCAAACGCCTCTGGGGCGCAGGAACTGAACGTTACGGTCCAGCATATAACGCCCCCCTCGTGGACAGTTTAGGGATGGCTCCCGCGTTACTGCCAGGACATACTTTACCCTAATAGGACATTATCCTCCAAATGATTGGTAGTACGGGTGAAGTATTTGATTGTTTGATTTGGTCAAAGTTATACCTTCGAGGTGTTAAAACTGTGAATGTTGTTATAAGACAGGGAAAGACTCAGGTTATTGTAATAATGTTCAACCTATGCAACTGTGTTTAATGAAAATTGAGTTACAGCGGTGACTGATATCGTCAGTGCAATAAATGGTTGTCACCGTCTCCATGTGTCGTGGTCCTTGAGCACATTGGGTTTGGGTTGCCCTTCCGGGGTTCTCCTGGTCCTTCTGCCCCAGCCTTACAGGTGAGGAGAAGAATAGACGCTGGCCAAGACATCGTTGAAGAGTGGATACGGCCGATTACGAGACCGACAGAGTTTTAGGTACGAACCCTTTTATAGAGATATTACACTTGGCGTCACGAACAGGATCGTTTCAAGATGTCGAACCCAGATGTTCCGGAGTCGTCCTCGGCACAGGGACAACCACCAGCGGCACCCGGAAATCCGACAGGGACAACGGCATCACCGATCACCATGCCATATTACTTTGGGGCCTCATGGTTGCCGACATATGCAGGAAAACAAGTCCCTGGCTCAAGTACTTTCAAGGCATTCAAAGACAAAATGCTCTCCATGTTCCGCCTATATACGCTCACGGAAGAACAAAAAGTAGAGATCCTGAAGGGACAATTAACCGGCCCAGCACTGAGGGAGGTAGAAGCATGGGAGGATACGGAGAAGAAGAGTGCAGATGGTATACTCCAGAAATTAAGGAACATATTTGAATGCAGAACGGTAGCAGAACTAAAGTGCCGTCTGTACGCAAGAAAGCAACGACCAGGCGAATCTCTACGGGAGTTTGCACTAGGCCTACAGGAAGCCTTGAGAGCTGTACGAACACTAGATCCACTGGATGCCGGACTGACCGATGACACCCTAATTAATTTATTTATGGAAGGAGCACAAGGTGAAGCAATTCGGTCACAATTACGAATGTGGAAATGCCAAAAACCGGACAGTTCCTTCTCTGCATTTAAAGAAGATGTTCTACAGATCTTAGGAATGAATCAGGGCAACGAGGCTGAAGACGACGAGACACCAAGGAAAGTGGACGAAGAAAGCCTCCAGAGCATCCCTTCGTACAAGAATGTAGACACCACTACCCGAGCGGGGGCAGTCCTTCAGCAGGCACAGGCCCCAACAGGGCCAGACCCTATCGAAACCCTTAACCGACAGATGTCAGAAATGACGCTCAGCCTGTCTCGGATGAGCCAGAAGCTGGAAGAACTCGGCAAAGAACCAAGTGGAAGCCGACGCAGAGAAGGGCGTCAAGAACGCGGTGGAAGACGGCACCCTCGATGGGAGGTCACGAGGGAGTCAGGCCGAAGGCCTACCGATCGGTTTGACCCACAGGGTCGACCGATTTGTAGGGGATGTCACCAGAGCGGACACATCGAACGGAACTGCCCACTTGACCCTTTAAACGGGGGGACCCCGAGGCGAGGGACCGACCCTCGGGAGGAGAACCACTGACAGGTCCGCCATCGCGGGATTGGTGGCCCCAGTATGTAGGAGAGTGCCCTCACCTGAACATCCGCATCAATGGGATCAAGATACCAGCTCTCTTGGATACGGGCTCACAAGTCTCTACAATCCGATTCACGGAGTTCCTCCAACACTGGGACGAAGCTACCATTGTGTCCCCACCCACTACATGGCTCCACTTGCTAGCCAGCAATGGACAACCCATCGCCTTCCAAGGCTACTGGGAAGCCGACGTGGAAGTAGGAAACGCCGCCCTGACCCGCCAAGGATACCTCATCACCACGGCGCCCAACGCACACTTGCCACCCGTGATCCTAGGCATGAACATTCTGCGAATCTGTCCAGAGGAACTAGTAGAAGCCCTGCGACACGAGATGAAGACCGCGACCCCTAAGGAGCGAAAGGCCCTGCAACAGACCGTCAAAGTACTAGAGGGCCGAAGGAAATTCATTAATGGTCAGGGTGAGATTGGAAAAGCCCGAATCACCGACCGCCAACCTGTTCTGTTGAAACCGAATTCGGAGCAAGTGGTGTGGTGCAAAACGAGAATTGGTCCGGGGGGAAGAAACTACGAGGCTCTGGTGGAACCCTGTGACCGGGACGGACAACAGCCGTTCGCTGTGGCGAGGACACTAGCCAAGGTGGTACACGGGAGGGTACCAGTCCGTCTTCTGAACCCACACTCGTATGCCATCAGACTCTACAAGTATTGTCCAGTGGCGAAGGTCAGTTGGATCGACTTCCAAGACATCGTGAGACAGGGGGTAACCATGGCTCAATCAGGAGCGGCAGACGGCGAAAAGTCGGCGGCTGAGGAAGAACCCCCATGGTGGGCCGAGATCCAGATTGGCGATGTTGACACCCCCACTGACCAAAGAGATGGAATATTACAGCTGGTGCGACGCAACGTTGCTGCATTCAGCCAACACCCTTCAGATTTTGGTCAAGCGGATGAAGTGTATCATCACATTCCCACCGGGACAACCCCTCCTATCAAGGAACGCCACCGACCCCTCCCCCCAACTATGTACCAGCCAGTGAGGAACATGATTGCGGAAATGAAAGAGGCTGGAGTCATCCGTGAAAGCCACAGCCCATGGGCCGCTCCACTGGTGATAGTGAAGAAGAAGGACGGTAGCCTGCGCTTCTGCGTAGATTATCGCAGGCTCAATGCTGCAACCCACAAGGACGCCTATCCGCTTCCCCGAATCGAAGAATCTCTGACAGCCTTGAAGACGGCGGCGTATTTCTCCACACTGGACCTCACCAGCGGCTACTGGCAGGTCCAAATGGCCCCTGAAGACATTGAGAAGACGGCCTTCACTACGCCAATGGGCTTATTCGAATTCCTAAGGATGCCATTTGGACTCTGCAACGCCCCGGCCACCTTCCAACGTGTCATGGAGCATTGTCTCGGACACCGCAACTTCGAGATGGTCCTGCTGTACCTCGACGATGTGATAATCTTCTCCAGAAACTACGAGGACCATCTGCGACATTTGGAAGAAGTGTTCCAACAGTTGATCCACTGCGGCCTGAAGCTTAAACCGAGCAAATGTCACCTGCTCAAGCCCAAGGTCCAGTATCTGGGGCATGTCGTCAGCGCTGAGGGCGTGATGCCCGATCCGGAGAAGATCAGAGTCGTTCAGGACTGGCCAGTCCCCAAGACCGTCAGAGATGTCCGAAGCTATTTGGGATTTGTGGGGTACTATCGACGCTTCATTGAACAATTTGCCGCAGTGGCAGCCCCGTTGCACGAATTACTCAGAGGCCAATCGGGTCATGAGCGAAGAGGGTCGTCCCTGGTATGTTGGGGAGAGGAACAGCAGCGAGCCTTTCATCGGTTGAAAACGTCCTTAATCGAAGCCCCGTTGTTGGCCTATCCCGATTATGAACAACCATTTCAAGTTTACACAGACGATAGTCACCGGGGTTTAGGGGCCGTACTCTCCCAGGTGCAGGACGGGCGGGAAAGAGTGATTGCATACGCCAGCCGGGGCCTCCGCAAGACCGAGCGTAACTGTGAGAATTACAGCGCATTTAAGCTAGAGTTACTCGCCCTCATCTGGGCCGTCACCGAGAAGTTTAAACACTATCTGGCCGCCACGCCGTTCGTCATCATGACGGACAATAACCCGCTGGCACATCTGTCCACTGCTAAGCTCGGAGCCCTGGAACAGAGATGGGTATCCCGATTAACAAATTTCCAGTACACCGTATCCTACCGAAGTGGGAAGTCCAACAGGAACGCCGATGCCCTCTCCCGATTACCCACCGTGGACATTACAGAGGAAGATAGAGATGTGGATGAGAATGTCGAAACCCCGGTGTTTAAAGTCTCTCGAAAGGGACGAACGGTCACGTCAGACCCCCTATCCATCACCGGACCTCCACGAGTGGAGAATGCCCTACTGGATGCTCCCACAGTCGACTGGCGCGAGAAGCAGCGGAAGAATCCAGTGCTGAGGGAACTTGTGGCCTTGTTGCACCAGCGGCGCCCATTGACCTGGGCCCAACGGGATAAAGCCGACCCGGAATTGATAAAGTTACTACAACATAGGGACCGCATTCACTTGGAGGAGGGGATCCTAGTGCGTACCAGCATAGAGCCAAGTACCCACCAACCAGTCACTCAGGTGGTTGTATCCAAAGATCAAGCTGCTCTTCTGCTCACGGCCTACCATGACAAGTCCGGGCACTTCGGCACACAAAAGACTGAAGCTATCCTACGCACACGGTATTTCTGGGTGGGCATGCGAGAAGATGTAGAAAGATGGTGCCGTGACTGTGTTCCATGCACAAGGAAAAGGCAGGCCGACATTACCCAAAAGGATCCTCTGCATCCCATTAAGAGTCAATATCCACTACAAATTGTTGCCCTGGACCACGTGAAATTGGAGCCGAGCACCAATGGATATCTGTATGCCCTTACAATAACGGACCATTACAGTAAATTCCTAGTAGCCGTCCCGGCCAAAGACCTCACTGCAAAAACCACTGCTGAACTGTTTTTGAAGCACTTTGCCAGGCCCTATGGGTATCCAGACTGCATCTTGACCGACCAAGGCCCTGCCTTTGAGTCGCAGTTGTTTCACGAACTGTGTTCCTACTACGGCTGTCGGAAAGCTCGGACCACAGCCTATCACCCACAGGGGAATGGATTGTGCGAAAGAGCTAACCAGACCCTCATCGGGATGCTCCGGAGCCTCGTGGCAGAAGATCGCACCAAGTGGCCGACCGTACTCCCCGAATTAACCTATCTTTACAACAACACTGAACATTGCTCTACCGGCTTCACACCGTACTACCTCATGTTCGGCCGACGAGGCAAATTACCCCAGGACCTGGAATTGATCCCTGCTGTGGTCCCTCCCATCGACCCAAAGACCGACTGGGTCCGTGAGCACCAGCGGAGGATAGAAGCTGCCCGAGAAATTGTAATAAAAAGAATTGAGCATGCCCAGCAGCGCCAAGAGATAAACTACAATGCCCACATCCGACCGGAGGCACTGAAGACTGGGGACCTTGTCTGGAAGAAACGGAATCACCGTACCAGCAAGCTTGACGCTATGTGGGAAAGTTGCCCGTACGTCGTGATCAGTGTTCCTGAGGGCGACCGATACACCTACAAGATCCGTAAGGGCCCGGAAGGTCCAGTCAGCGTGGTACCAAGAGACCAACTCAAGCTCTGTACCGTAGAGTTACCAATGAGAAGCGCAGATCCACCTGTGGCAGAGGGACGGGAGACCCTAGGGGGCATACCCTTACACGATCCCATGGAGCTCTTAGTGTTTATGGGTGGACTACCACCACCGCATTCAGCCTCACCCATAACGCCAAACCCGGTGTTCAATGGGCCTGTTGAAGACCAGGATCGGCCTAGCCTAATTACCGCTCCTGACGAGAGAGACATCCCTGGGGTTGAGACCAGAAGGTCAGGACGCAGCACCCAGGGTGTCCCGCCTTTAAGGTATAGGGAGTAAACTGTTAACCGTTTCCACTGTATACTTATATCCGATTTGTTTACACCTGTTTATTGTTATGCTTAAATTGAGATTTATATTAGAGACTTTGGCTTGCTGCCATAGGCGTGAGGACACGCAAGATTTTAGCTGGGGTGCATGTGATACCCTGAAACTGCAGCCCAAATCAACTGTGGCACTACAGGTGCAAGCATGACTTTAATAAAAGTAAAATGTTTGCTGGAGTTGCATAAGCACTGTGCCAGCAGCCTACAGCTTGCAGCACAGAAGGAGTTAACAGCACAGCTCATAGCAATACAGATCAGTCTGCAAAATGCAAAGTGCATGACTCACCCATTTGCAAACTAAGAGCGGGAAATCCCAGATAGAATGTGGTCCTGGGAATGCAAAGTTATAAAAGGGTTGTCCTGCAGCAGCCTGCAGAAGAGTGAGCTGAGGAGAGTGAGCAGGCAGTGAGGAGACTGAGAGAACAGTGAGCTGAGGTGATCGGGGCAGAGGCGGGAAGACGGAGAGAGAGAGGACCGCGGTGTGAGGGGAACGAAGAGAGCGCGCCCACCCGCCAGACTCGCTGCTGCCTGCCACGGCCGGAGCAAAGGAACAACACCGCCGCGTGTACAAGAGAGGGAGGTGGCTCAGGTCACAGAGGCTTCCTGACACCTGCCCAACATCAAAGACGCCACGGCACAAGGGCTCGAGATCCGGAAGGGGGGAGATCGCGTGGGAAGAGAATTCCCCTGACAACAGTCATACGGGAGAGGCTGCAGTGACTGGGAGCACGGCTGCAGACAGCAGGAGCACCGAATATACCGCAGGTACTCTCACTTATCCCCAATATCCCAGCTATCCGGGTTACAGGAACCCCAAGTACAGAAGTATTGTACCTGGGTCTTCATAGATGTTTCCATGTAAAGTAGAGGGTTATCATTAACTGCCGCCTGTCAGAAAGGGGGACGCCCCTAACCCTAAACAGCTCCGTCAAAGACTCTCCCTATGTAATAGCGCCTCCTAACGGGTCCATGTTATGACCTTCACACTTATACCGCACCCGGTTGTTACAGCACAGTTCAACAAAAAGGTAACAGGACTGTGCAAACCCCTGTTCTTACTGTGCAAACCCCTGTTCTTACTGTGCAAGCCAGAACTGGTCTGTTTACTAGTTTATATCGCTGGATGATAATTGACTTACCTTTCTGTGGATACAAAGGCGGTTGGTACCGTGAATCATTACTGCTGTTCTGTATTATGGAGAAAGTGGTTTTGCATGCCTGTTTACAACTGTTTACCTTGCGTCCACTGACGCCTCCTTAGAAGTCCTCTGTTTCAGTATAAGCAGTCTATTAGAGAGACATTGGCCGCAAACGCCTCTGGGGCGCAGGAACTGAACGTTACGGTCCAGCATATAACGCCCCCCTCGTGGACAGTTTAGGGATGGCTCCCGCGTTACTGCCAGGACATACTTTACCCTAATAGGACATTATCCTCCAAATGATTGGTAGTACGGGTGAAGTATTTGATTGTTTGATTTGGTCAAAGTTATACCTTTGAGGTGTTAAAACTGTGAATGTTGTTATAAGACAGGGAAAGACTCAGGTTATTGTAATAATGTTCAACCTATGCAACTGTGTTTAATGAAAATTGAGTTACAGCGGTGACTGATATCGTCAGTGCAATAAATGGTTGTCACCGTCTCCATGTGTCGTGGTCCTTGAGCACATTGGGTTTGGGTTGCCCTTCCGGGGTTCTCCTGGTCCTTCTGCCCCTTCTGCCCCAGCCTTACAGGTGAGGAGAAGAATAGACGCTGGCCAAGACATCGTTGAAGAGTGGATACGGCCGATTACGAGACCGACAGAGTTTTAGGTACGAACCCTTTTATAGAGATATTACACACGTATCAGGCTGTATGATATGCGCACAGTACCCTGGTGATACTTCTCCAACCCGCATGGTCCTACTTCCTAGTGTATACCTATACCGAAAATACCTTCCACCGTCGGCTATTTGGCGTATAAGTTCTGAGTCTACGGGCATTCTGTCGGCTCTGTGTGAAAATGCCATGGTTTGGTTATTCCATGTCACTTCCCAATTTCCCGGCTTTCGGGAATTGGAAATGTTGAAACATACTAAGGACTATCCACGTGATATTGGTGGAGCTTCAAACTAGGGGGCTTAGAAATATTAAATTTCTTGTCCACCGGTCTCCCACCCCGTAAGTCAAGTACCTCATCTATTGTTAAAGGATACGGTACTAGTCCTGACTTGCTCTGACCTTGAGGTACTTGTGAGCACACCCAGCATTCTGTTTGGTTTAAAACCTTACCCACTAATGAGTGATAATCACTCAATGGATGACGGTCCATGTTGATATTAAGGCTGGACTGACATCTCTGGATGCACCCGTCCTCAACTATGTTTTCACAGTTTCTACAAATACAATTTTCCTCAGCCAATAACCCTTCACATTGTCTCCTAGTTTCTTGACTACCAGATCGTTTTCTGATACTCGCCTTTGCTCGGTGAATGTGTTGCTCTTGGAATTCTACTAATCCGTCCTTGCCATCAGAACCCATTCCAGATCCTTTCTCGACCTCTCTGGTACTCTCACCGAAACAGACTGCTCTGGTCAACAACAGGGTCAACAGGAAAACCCGGAATGCAGTCTCTTGGGGTAAGTCCATCTTGTTAAGGGGAGAGAAAAAGGAGAAAGGAAGGGGGAAAAGAGGGTAATGGGAGATGGAGAAAATAATAACAAGGAAAAAAAGAAATTTGGTGCGACAACCGCCTCTGGTCTTGTAGTTCTCTGTGCTCAGGTGCCACCTCAATCTTCCCGGAACAGACACTCCAGTGATACGATGTTCTCTGCAGTCTGTTCTTTGTCACGGGCTTTCTCGGGGTCAGTGACCTTCTTACAGTGGGACGAGTGGACCCAAGTCTCTCTTTCGGCAACCTTCAATGCTGTCGTGCTGGTTAGTAAGACTTGGTACGGTCCTTCCCATCTGTCAATAAGGCAACCTGAGCGTAGAAAATTTTGAATCATTACATAATCCCCAGGTTCAATGTCATGACAATTACTGTTTGGTAGGTCAGGAATCACCAGCTTTAGATTTCTGTTTTGATTCCTCAACTGCTTGCTCATCTTAACCAAATATTTTACAGTCACTTCATTATTGCATTTCAAATCATCCTGGGGGTCAATCATTACATGGGGTTGTCGACCAAAAAGAATCTCAAAGGGTGATAGGTTAAGGGGGGACCTGGGAGTGGTTCTGATGCTGTACAATACAAGTGGCAAAGCTTCTGGCCATAACAATCCAGTTTCAGCCATCACTTTGCTCAGCTTGTTCTTAATAGTGCTGTTTACTCTTTCCACTTTCGCACTCACCTGTGGGCGGTACAGAGTATGCAGCTTGCTATTAATTCCCATCAGTTTGCATATAACCTGAAAGACTTCACCTGTAAAATGGGTACCCCTATCACTTTCAATTATTCTAGGGATACCATATCTGCACACAAATTCCTGCACAATTTTCTTTGCAGTGAAAGTAGCAGTATTTGTGGCAGCGGGGAACGCTTCTACCCAATTTGAAAACACATCTATACAAACTAACACATATTTAAAATTTCTGCAGGGTGGCAACTGTATAAAATCAATTTGTATCGGGGCGTGGCTTGGATCGGAATGGAGTAGCAGTGTGCAGCTCTGGCTCTCCATAATAATCCTGCTTAAATATCCGTTTTCCCCTAACCCGTGACTCCTGTGAAATACCTGCAGGCATAGGAAGATGTGCTGCCCCTGCTGTCATCCGCGCTGGCCGGGAGCGTGAAGCGGCTCCTTATATCAGACCCCTCCAGTGTGCTGGCCCGGCTCCCTGCCTCTCTGCGTGCCGGAGCTAGAGGGAAGACGCGTAAGACACGCGACAGCGCTCCTGACGGCGGCCCTGCAGTGATCCCCCAGCTGGGGATCGGAGACCGAGGAGATCCTGACTGACGGCCGGGAGCAGCGGTAACTGCCAGAAGACCCGGCGGGCGGGTGAGTGCGGGGAGGAAAGCCCGCGAAGCCGCCATCTTCTTTTCTTTTCTTCTATTTCTCCTTCTGGGAAGCTTGTCTCTCAGCGCCATCTGGTGGTGCAATACGGTGAACTGAGCTGTGGCTGGAGCTACCTCTCTATCTCCCTCCTGGGCTTAATAAATGATCAAAAGTGTGGAGCCCCAACAAACCAAAAAAATAAATAAATAAATAAATATAAAATAAAAAAATATTACTCCCCCTACATCCATTGAGGAGTTCCTGAATGTACAGAAAAAGGAAGGGAATAGAGGGCAATAATAAGGAAGGAAACAGCACAGTCCTTATATACTCCCTGCAAACCTGCAACAACCACATAGTTTTGCTCTCGTGCTGAACCAGTTAGTCTCCTATTCTCTGCATACAACCTATTCTGTGGTGTGCTCATAAGCCTGCTCTACTTTGCTACATTATTATTTATCATATCTGCCCGATCCGAGCGGCTCCAGCACCTGTGTTGACCTGATACTGCTCAGAGACTTTTTTGCTGTAATATCCTTGGGGTCCTGACTTCGCGTCCAGTGCTGCAATGGTGAAAGGAGGTCAGAGCGCGGCGAGCGCCGCTGCAAAACTGGAGAAATTTGCTAGGTCGCAACAGGCAACTCATTCGGCAAAGCAGGGTGACACTGACCCATCCCCGCCTGCGGCTGAGGTCGCTGCCCTCGACCCCACTGAGCAGGTTCAGTCTACCCAGCAAATACTACAGGCCATTTTTGCGTCTGAGCAGAGGGTCACAGACAAGATTGGGCAAGTCCAGGCGGACGTCTCTCTCCTAAGACAGGATCTACAAAAAATCCGGGAAAGAGTGGGTGAAACTGAGCATCGGATATCAGCTCTGGAAGACACTACATCACCCTTACAATTGAAAGTGGCCGACCTGTCTACCCAGGTGATATCTATGCAGAGTAAAATGTCCGATATCGAGGGGAGACTACGGCGCAACAACGTTCGGTTTGTTGGGCTCCCTGAGAGGGCAGAGGGCACCTCCCCGGAATCCTTTCTGGAAAATTGGCTTATTAAATTATTTGGCAAAGAAGCATTTACCTCTCAATTCGCGGTGGAACGAGCGCACAGGCTCCCGCCTAGACCGCCACCACCCGGGGCTCCGGCTAGAACATTTATTGCTCGTTTCCTACATTTTAAGGACCGTGACGCTATACTCCGCATGGCCCGAACACAGGGCCCTATCCAACTAGATGGACATAATATATCCGTTTTCCCTGACTTTGCCCTGGAGGTGCAAAAGAGTAGATCACAGTTTCTGCATGTTAAGCGTCAACTCCGTGACCGCAATATACAATACTCTATGCTGTTCCCGGCCAAATTGAGGGTGGTGTCCGATAACACCACTCATTTCTTCTCCACTCCTCAAGATGCTGCTGCATGGTTGGAACGACAGCCTCGTCCTCCTCGTTGATGTATTATCATACATTTGTTGATTTGTTACTTTCTTATTACTGGCTAAGACTAACTGTTTCAAATCATGTTACGCTAGTCATGCTGTGGATATACATGCAATGTACTAGGGGGGTAATGCTGAGCAGCCTAATATTGATATTAATCTTTGTCTCGTTTTTATATGTTGGGGTACGCTGCTAGATGTTTTTCTTTTTTTTTCTTCCTTCTTTTTTTATTTTTCCAGGGTTAGGGTACTACTTCTACTGGTACTCTGGGGAGAGTTTATGCCGAAGATAGTGTAGGGGCATTTCTTTGGGATCTTAGTTAGGCCCCTATCCCTTAGCTTAGTTACTTTGGTGGGAGTTATGGGATCCAGGTATACCTTATGTTCGCAAGGTGATACAGGGTGGGTGTGGGGGGGGTTAGATTGTTTTTTTCATGCCATCAATTTCTGCCTATGTGTGTGTTCTGCTACACTGCGTTATTAGGTGATACAGGGTGGGTGCGGGGGGGGTTAGATTATTTTTTTCCAAGCCATCACTTTTTAGCTCTGTGCGTATCTTGCAAAGACGCATATTTTCTGCATTATGTTGCTTTGTGCTCTTATGCCTCCAGGAACGTAGGGGGACTGGTTATTCCTGTCCCTATGTACTGTTGGCTCAACGTTGCTATGCGGCGATGCCAGGCTCTGCTATATGTCTCTTTAACCTATCCTGTTATCCCTCTCCGGTATGATTTCTATGTCTACTGTTTCTGAGGGGCTCCGTCTGCTCAGCTGGAACGTTCGGGGATTGAATGAAAAAATCAAAAGATCGTTAGTCCTGACTCAGGTTAAAAAATATCAGGCAGACATAATTTGTCTTTCTGAAACACATTTGCATGGAGGTAGAGTGTTGGCGCTTAGAAAACCATGGGTCAGTCACGTGTATCATTCCACCTTCTCTAGCAATGCAAGAGGCGTTTCTGTAATGATTAAAAAGTCCGTACAATTTCATATGGATGAATGTGAAACTGACCAATATGGCAGATACGTCTTCCTACGAACCCATATTAACAGCCGACTGTTTAATATATTAGCAGTGTATGTCCCCCCGCCATATAACAATGAGGTCCTCCGGCACGCTGCCCGTTTTCTGGCCCGGTCCCCTGCTACCCCGGTGATATGTCTAGGAGATTTTAACAATGTCATGGATGGTGGCATGGACAGGTGGAGGGAGTCGGTTGCATCTTCCCCTCCCCTGGCGTCCCCTACCTCATTCGCAAGATTGGTGGGGGAGATGGGGCTGGTGGATATATGGAGATGTCGAAATCCCGCGGCCACTCAGTTCTCCTGTCAATCCGCTACTCATCACGCTTTTTCTCGTATTGATTTAGTGTTGGTTTCCCGGGGTTTGTCCCCGGACGTGCTGGCGGTGGATTATCTCCCTAGGGGCATATCGGATCATTCTCCTGTTTTGGTCACAGTTAATATGGGTTGGGAACGGGGAGCAAAAATGTGGAAGCTTAATCCCTTTTGGTTGACTCTGCTGGGGAAAGGTGAGGATCTGATGGCCGCCTGGGAAGGGTTCCAGGAAGATAATTCACTATACAGTGTTCTGACAATGAAGCATGATGCCTTTAAGGCATTCCTGCGGGGCTCCTTTATAAAACGGATCTCTGAAGTTAAAGCGTTCAGTAAAAGGGAGGAGATGCGGTTGGAATACTTGTGCCAGCAGTTGGAATCTCAATATCTTAATACCCATTTGCGGTCTGATGAATTGTTATGGAAGAACGCGCAGAGTGAGTGGTCGGATTGTTTATTTGAGAAATCCAGACGTAGACTCCTTTTTGCGGGACATGAGCAGTATTTTCGGGCTGAGATGAATGGCAGCTATTTGGCCTTTTTGGCCCGATCTGATTCCCCTAGAACAGTAATTCAGTGTGTGAAAAATTCTGCTGGCCAAATGTGTTACTCTGGATCAAAGGTGGCGGAGACTTTCCGTAGTTACTATTCCTCGCTCTATGCCTCCCGAGCCGGTTACTCTGATGATCAGCTGGGGGATTTTTTGGCTCAGTTGACCTTGCCATGCTTGTCCCGGGAGGACTCTGGGGCTCTGGATGCGCCTATCACGGTGGAGGAGGTGGAGGCCGCGATCCTGTCTCTCCCGGCGTCTAAGGCACCGGGATCGGATGGACTCCCGGGCGAGGTCTATAAAAAATACATTACTTTTTTTGCCCCCTATCTCCTACAACTGTTTGAACTACTCTTAAAGGGTGGGGCCCTCCCGCGTTCTATGGCCGAGGCCAATATAATTGTCCTGCTGAAACCAGGGAAAGACCCCCTGCTCCCCGAGTCCTATCGACCCATTTCCCTCCTCAACACTGATGTAAAAATATTGGCAAAAATCTTGGCATCTCGATTGAATTTGGTAATTACAACGATAATTCATCCAGACCAGACGGGCTTTATGCCGGGTAAGTCCACGGCCCAAAATTTACGCAGATTGTTCTGTCATCTCCAGAGAAATGATGTGGGGGGATCGGACGCGGTGGTGGTGTCCCTTGATGCGGCCAAAGCGTTCGACTCCGTAGAGTGGAGGTACCTATGGGGGGTGCTGGAGAAATTTGCCTTTGGTCCTCGTTTTATTGGCTTTATCCAATTATTGTATTCCTTGCCTGTGGCTCGTGTGACGGCCAATGGTTCCACGTCTGAGCTTTTTGCACTGGAGAGGGGCACTCGACAGGGCTGCCCCCTGTCTCCTGCACTGTTTGCGATGGCCGTGGAGCCGTTGGCCGCCCTGCTGCGAGGTAATGGCGGGGTCGGGGGAGTTGAGATTGGGGGTCATGTGGATGTGGTGGCGTTATACGCGGATGACATGCTACTCTTCCTGCAGGACTCTGATGACTCCCTACGAACAGCATTACATGTAGTGGAGAATTTTGGTATCTTTTCCGGTCTGCTAATTAACTGGGACAAGTCCCACATATTTCCTATCTCTGGCCTTCTTCCCGAAAACACACAGGGGGCGTATCCTTTGCAATGGACACTGCGATTCAAATATCTAGGCATCTGGATTACTCCTATGGCGCGTAGCTATATGGCCCAAAATATTGACCCCATACTAGCGACATTTAAGGAAAAAGCACATAGCTGGAAAAAATTACCGCTGTCTGTCCTGGGTAGGGTCAATTTATTTAAAATGGTGATGCAGCCAAAGTTTCTCTATGCTCTACAGAATTCCCCGGTCTACCTTCCCAAGAAGATCTTTACTGTTATTGAGGGAGTTTTATCCTCATTTATATGGAGTGGCAGGCAGGCGCGGGTCTCTATAAGAACGATGTGCAGATCTCAGATGTCTGGCGGAGCAAGCCTCCCAGACCTCAGACTGTACTATGTGGCCACTCAGTTGGCCCATCTGAGTGAATGGACAGGGGACTCTCTGGGGGATACGATGAGGGGGTATCTGGCTGAGCGGACTGAGTGCTCTCCTGCTTTCTCTCTCTCTCCTCTTCAACTTCTCCTTTCTGGTCTCTCAACGTCTGGCATGCCTCCCTTGTTGCGTCAAGCCTTGCTTATCTGGCGTTATGCGCACACTTTGTATGACTGGGAGGGACATGATACATGTACTCCATTGTGGTTCAATAGTGCATACCCTGAGCTATATGAGATGTCGCTAGATAACATATGGATTGCTAGGGGAGTAGTGGCACTGGGTCAGCTATACCACGGTGGAGTGCTGAAGTCATTTCAGCAACTAAAGATCGAATTTGATGTGCCTAACACAGTTATGTTCCGATACTTTCGGCTTAGACATGCTGTACAGACCCAATTCCCTCACGGCCCACCATCGATTGCTGACTCACCTGTTAAAACGCTGCTTACTTCAATGAGCCGGAGGGGGAAGGTGTCTACCATATATGCTGCTTTAAATAACAATAGCTATCCCGATCTATTAAACAATCTCCGTACTAAATGGGAGACTGATTTAGGGCAATTGTCCCAAGAGCAGTGGCTTCAGATTATGAGTTCACTTAAATACACTACACCATGTATAAGGTATAAGCAGGTTTTTTTCTACATTCTACACAGGTCCTATCGCACTCCGGTTAGTATGCAGAGGGCTGGTCTTAGGGAAGATTCTAACTGCCCCAGGTGTCAGGCAGCTGATGCCGGATTTTGGCACTTATTGTGGGACTGCCCTGAGATTTCCCTTTTCTGGCATAGAGTTTGGTGTGATGTAGTCATGACAGCACCGTCCCTTCCTACATTAGATCCTGGCATATGTTTATTTGGGCTAGATTTGGAGGAGACGCACTCTGTTTTGCTGTACAAATATGTCCTGTGTCTCACAACGCTAGCTAAGGTGGTTATTGCTAGGGTCTGGTTCTCTGCTGACATACCTAGGGTGGAGCACTGGAGAGCGTTGGTGAACGAGGTAATTCGCCATGAGAGACATATGTATAAAATACGGGGTTCCACCTCTCGATTTACGGAGATGTGGGGCCGCTGGGGTGGCACAGGGCAGGGCGAACAAATATCAAGCACATGAGCGACATTGTAAAACTATGGATACTCCTCGTCATGGATATATATATGTAACTATATATGATAAGAAATAACACGCACACCAAAATGTGATTGAAAAAATCGGTTTATTGATGGCAACTGTTGAGGTTATAGTTGAATCTCAATGTTGATGTTTTGTTTTGTTTTGTTTGTTTGTGACATAAAACTCAATAAAAACTACTTGATTTAAAAAAAAATCAATTTGTATCACCTGAAAAGGGCCGTCTGTTGGCGGGATATGGGATGGTTCTGTTGGTATTGACTATCCAATATTCTTCTTCAAGCAGATAAGACATGTCATTGCTCTCTTACCCGCATGAGAAGAGAATCCTGGCGCACACCAGTAGGCTCTCACCAGCTTACACATACCCTCTTTGCCCAGATGAGTCAGACCGTGTGCCGCCTCAGCTAAGCTTGGAAGATATGCTCTGGGGGCTACTGGCTTACCCTGTCCATCTGTCCAGAGTCCTGAGGACTCCTGGCCATATCCTTTTGACCTCCAGACTGCCTTTTCCTGTGGAGAACACAAATTTTGCATTTCACTTAATTTTTGTGTGTTGACGGTATTGAATACCATCAGTTGTGTGATATCTGTCTGTATGGGGGTGCTGGCTGCTGATTTAGCAGCTTCGTCTGCCCAGCTGTTACCAAGTGACACTGGGTCTTGGCTGTAAGTGTAAGTCTGTCAGGTTCCTGTATTGCTGTTAGAAGCCTTTTTATATGGGATGCATGCGCTACAGGTGTGCCAGCTGCCGTCATGAAATTTCTGAGGCGCCATAGGGCCCCAAAATCACGTACTACTCCAAAGGCATACCTAGAATCTGTATATATATTGGCTGACTTACCCTTAGCCAATTCACACGCTCTGGTTAGGGCGACCAGCTCAGCAACTTGTGCTGAGTGCGGTGGGCCCAGGGGTTCAGCTTCTATGATACCTTTGTCATCTACGACTGCGTATCCAGTACACAAGTCTCCCGAGTCCGTCTGTCTGTGGCAACTACCGTCAGTGTAAAAAGTAAAATCTACGCCTTCCAGTGGGTTGTCACTAATGTCGGGTCTTGCAGTGAAAGTTTGGTTCAGATATTCCATACAATCATGTGTGTCAGTGTCTATACTAAATCCTCCTTCACCATCATTCTGATCCTCCACCCTTTGTGCCTGTCCAGGCACACCTGGGAGATAAGTTGCAGGATTTAGTGCGCTGCATCTCTTTATGGTGATGTTTACAGGGGCCATTAGTGCTAATTCACACCTTGTAAACCGTGCTGATGAGACATGTCTGGTTTGGGCAGAATTCAGTAAGGCTGACACTGCATGAGGTGTATGGATGGTCAGGTTGTGTCCCAACACTACATCTTCACTTTTACTCACTAGCAAGGCTATCGCTGCAACATTTCGTAAGCATGTGGGGAGAGACCGTGCTACGGTGTCCAACTGTGCACTGTAGTAAGCTACCGGCCTGCTGGCATCACCATGTCTCTGGGTCAGGACACCTGCTGCGCACCCAGCACTTTCCGTACCGTATAATTAAAAAGGTTTCCCATAATCTGGCATGCCTAGTGCAGGTGCCTGTGATAGGCATTGTTTAAGTCTCTCAAATGCCAGTTCGGACTCATCTGTGTGAGAGATCCGATCTGGTTTGTTCGAGGAGACCATTTCCTGCAAAGGTAAAGCTAGTATGGAGAACCCTGGGATCCAGTTTCGGCAGTACCCACACATTCCAAGGAAAGTGCGGATCTGCTGCTGGGTTTGTGGCAGAGTCATGTCGCAAATCGCCTGTATCCTATCAGCGGTGAGGTGTCTAAGTCCTTGTGTCAAGCAATGTCCCAAATATTTTACCTTGGTCTGGCACAACTGTAACTTATCCTTTGAAACCTTGTGTCCCGTATTAGAAAGGTGAAACAGAAGCTGTTTCGTGTCTATCAAGGACGATTCGAGTGAATCAGAACACAGCAGTAAGTCATCTACATACTGTATTAATACTGATCCGCTCTCACGTTGAAAGGATTGTAAACAGTCATGCAAAGCCTGGGAGAAAATACTTGGGCTGTCAATGAAACCTTGGGGTAGGCGAGTCCAGGTGTACTGTACTCCCTTGTATGTAAATGCAAACAAGTATTGGCTGTCAGGGTGCAGAGGGACCGAAAAGAAAGCAGAACAGAGGTCAATGACAGTGAAAAATTTCGCAGTAGGGGGAATTTGCATGAGGATGACAGCTGGATTTGGCACTACGGGGAATTGGCTCTCAACTATCTTGTTTATCCCCCTTAGAGCCTGCACTAGCCTGTAACCCCTCCCCCCACTCTTTTTCACAGGGAAGATGGGACTATTGGCAGTGCTGGACGTCCTAACTAGGATGCCCTGTTGTAGCAAGCGCTCTATGACTGGGTACACTCCTAATTCCACCTCTGGCTTCAGAGGATACTGTGGGATTTTTGGAGCTATCCTACCATCTTTTACTTGCACTACTGCAGGAGCTACATTTGCCATCAATCCAGTGTCTTGTCCATCTTTGGTCCAGAGGGATTCCGGTATCTGGGAGATCATTTCCTCTACCTTGGATGGACACCTGTCTATAACAGCAGAGTGTGACATTAACCTTTGTGGGGTGTCTAACATATCCTGCACTTCCTGAACGTGATTCTCGGGTATATCTAAGAAGACACCCTCAGGAGTACAATATATGACACACCTCATCTCACACAATAAATCTCTCCCAAGTAGATTAGTCGGAGCCGATACAGCCAGCAAAAAGGAATGCTTGGTTTGCAAAGGCTCTATCGTAATCTCCGCTGGTTTACTTAAAGGGTAGTGTTGCACTACTCCTGTTACCTCCATTGCTGAAATTGTTTTACCCGAGGTTTTCATACCTACCGTTGAATTTAACACTGACCTGACCGCCCCTGTATCTACAAGGAAAGGTAGTGATCTACCAGCTACATCAATTGTAACCTCGGGTTCATTTCCAAGGCTAGCAATTAACTTCACTGGCTGCAAACTACATGTGTGGCCTAACCCCTATTGTATGTTGTGACCCTCCCGCAGCGCGCTGGCAGCTACAATGTGTGAGGGGGGTAGCTGAGAATTTCCAGAGTTCTGCCAGTCCCTCCTAGGTGGGTACCTCCTGGTTTCCCCTGCATGTGGCTCATAACTCCTCCTATGCGGTCCCTGATCCCAATTACGTGTGTTATACTGTGGGTCATGTTCTGGTCTAGGGGGTCGGTATACCTTATGGGTGTCTTTAAAATTACAGTTCCGTGCGTAATGTCCTTCCCTCTGGCAGTTATAACATTTTACTACATACGACTTACCATCAGGGGTCTGGGGTTTTGGCTGATGTGGCTTCGTTGTCAGGGCTTTGATACTTACTGTTATGAGCCACGGCTGTGACTCATTCCTGTTTTGCATTTTTGGTTATGTATTTTATGTTATACTTCTGTTCATGTTCCCCGTGGGTGTCATGGGGTGTTCGGAGTTCACCCTTAAGGAAAGGGTACTGTTATGAACCACAGGTAGTGGTTCATTCCTATTTTATGTTTATAGTTGTCTTGCAGGCCAGGTTTTCCCGATGCTCTGGTTTAAGAATATTCTTGTTTGCTGCCAGTGGTGAGTCTGTGTAATTGCAGCTTGTTCCCATGTGTTCAGCCTCACTTGTCTGTTGATTGCACCTCTCAGTTGTGCAGCAGGGCAGCTGCACGACATAATTAATTAAGACTCTCTGTTATATGCTGGCTCAGTGCAATTCACAGACGCTGGTGATATTTCCAGGTTTCTTGACTTCCAGAGTTCTTGCGTTCTGAGCTAGTCCCTGCCAGTTCCTGAGCTCCTGTCTAGCAGTGTCTGTCTAGCTGCTTCCAGTGTTGGTTCCTGTGTCGATTCCTGTGTCGGTTCCTGTGTCCTGCCGTGAAGTGTTCCTGTCCAGAAGTCCTGTGGCTTTGTCTTTGCCTAGTTGAGTTTCTGGCTTCTTGGTGTCCACCGGTCTGTCGTTTGGGATTCTGCCTGTCCTCCGGTTCTGAGAGTCTGTGTCGGCTACATTGGGGGTTCCTGTCCGTTTGCCAGTGTTTGTACCGGTTCCGTGAGTAGCGGCTTTGCCGCGTCCGTCGGCCTAGGCCGCAGTATTCTTTGGTTATATTTTGTTACTGGTGTTTTGCAGAGGGTTCTGCTTATGCTGTCACCGCCGGTACACAACAGTATTGTGTCGGCGAGTGGACAGCATTTCCTTGGTTGTTCTTTTCCTTTGGCGGCGTGCCGCACATATATTTAGTTTTAGGGTAGTTAGTAGCCCCTAGCTTTCTGTTGTTTTAGTCAGAGGTCCCCTTGTTATTATCCTGTCTCGGTTCACGCCTTGTCTCACGCTAAGACCTGGGGGCATCGGAGTTGGGCAGACATAATCCGCCCTTCAAACGCGGCTGCCGTGGGCCCAAGAAACCATAGTCACTCAGGCGTGAACTGACCACACGGGTAAAACAACGGAGGTAGGGTGCTAGGGGCTATTTCCACACCACACCTTATTTCAGCGTCACGTTCTGCTGCTCAGGACTCACTACGCAACATCTCCCTTGTTCTGAGCACCAGGAACCTAACATTATCACCAGCCATACAACAAAAAAGAAATAAAGCTTTTTCTTTTTTGGCCCAGTCCAGTGTCTTGTCTAGAATCCAGTCCTGTCTAGAATTCAGAGTCTTGTCTAGAATCCAGTCCGGTGTTTAAAAATCCAGTCATGTCTAGAATTCAGTGTGCAGAATCCAGTCCGGTGTTTTAAAATCCAGCCCAGTCTTGTCTTGTCTAGTTTAAAAATCCAGTCCAGTCTTGTCTTGTCTAGAATCTTGTCTAAGAAATCTTGTCTAGAATCTTGTCTTAGAATCATGTCTGGAATCATGTCTAGAATCTTGTCTAAGAATATTGTCTAAGAATCTTGTCTAGAATCTTGTCTTAGAATCGTGTCTAGAATCGTGTCTTGTCTTGTCTAGTTTGAAATCCTCCTATGCCTATTATGCAAGCCCTGCAAGCATCTCTCTCAGCCCTGAACTCTGCTTTCAGTGCTTTGAAACCTGAGCGGCTGGAAGTTTTGCAGCAATCCTTAAAGCAACTGCAAAACCTTCTGACCAAAATTTTGCTTATTTTGCCAGAAGTTGTTGAGAGTTCATCCTATAAAGAGACTCTTGCTAACAGTATGGTGACAAGTGAATCCTCAGGTTTAATTAAAGAGAAAAGGTTTAAAAGTTTTCTGCGGCCCAGGCTCTCAGAAGAGGAGCGTCTGCGTCGCAGAAACTTAGATTTATGCCTATATTGTGGGGGTTTAGGCCACTATCTGCAGACCTGTGAGTTGCGCAAGCCAAAGTGTGGCGACAAGTCCTGCCCTCTGGCCAAGTTTAGTCAGGATACAAGACCTACTCCTGTCTCTACTGTGGCAGAGGTACTTGTCACACAACCCACACTAAAAAGCACTCTGTCCTATAATTGGGGTCCTTGGGCTAGGGAGCCCCATTATAGATTCAGGAACCAAAGGAGAATGTTTCTCTCCTCTCTTGATTTTCCTGTTGCAGCAGAGTTGCAAGCCCCTGGAGCGGTGCCCGATGCCCGGGGTCCTGGAGTAGTGCCCGATGCCCAGTGTCCTGGAGTGGTGCCCGATGCCCAGGGTCCTGGAGTGGTGCCCGATGCCCAGGGTCCTGGAGTGGTGCCCGATGCCCAGGGTCCTGGAGTGGTGCCCGGTGCCCAGGGTCCTGGAGCGGTGCCCAGGGTCCTGGAGCGGTGCCCGGTGCCCAGGGTCCTGGAGCGGTACCCGATGCCCAGAGTCCTGGAGCGGTACCCGATGCCCAGAGTCCTGGAGCGGTACCCGATGCCCAGAGTCCTGGAGCGGTACCCGATGCCCAGAGTCCTGGAGCGGTACCCGATGCCCAGAGTCCTGGAGCGGTACCCGATGCCCAGAGTCCTGGAGCGGTACCCGATGCTCTAGGTTATAGAGGGACATCGAATATTATAGCTCAGGTGTCAATACCAGAAGGGGTCTCAGAAGCTGTTACCCCAGGTAGAGACTTGAAAAGCGCAACTCCAGAGAAGGTGTCTAAAACCATAGTTCTAGAAGGGAACTCGAGAAGCAAAACCCCAGAAGGGATCTTTGAAGTAATATCCCCAAGTGGGGTCTCGAGAAACAAAGCCCCAAAGAAGGGTCTAGAAGTCACTTCCCCAGGAAAGGACTCAAGAGGCATAGCGTTAGTGGAGGTTCTGAAGGTTATAGCTTCAGCAAAAGTCCCGGAAGTCATAGTCCCGGGAGACGTTTCGATAATTATCGACTCAGAGAGGGAGGCCGACGGCTCGGTCCCAGTGAGGGAGGCCGACGGCTCGGTCCCAGTGAGGGAGGCCGACGGCCCGGTCCCAGTGAGGGAGGCCGATAGCCCGGTCCCAGTAAAAGAATCCGAGGTTCTGGCCCCAGCGGGGTTCCCGGAGGCCACTGCCCCAGCGGGGTTCCCGGAGGCCACTGCCCCAGCGGGGTTCCCGGAGGCCACTGCCCCAGCAGGGTTCCCGGAGGCCACTGCCCCAGCGAGGTTCCCGGAGGCCACTGCCCCAGCGGGGTTCCCGGAGGCCACTGCCCCGGGTGGGGTTCAGAAAGTCACTGCCCCGGGTGGGGTTCAGAAAGTCACTACCCCAGGTGGGGTTCCGAGGGCCACTGCCCCAGGTGAGGTTCCGGGGGCCACTGCCCCAGGTGGGGTTCCGAGGGTCACTGCCCCAGGTGGGGTTCAGAAAGTCTTAGCCTCGAGTAAGGTCAATAGTGACCAGGTCCTTGCAAAGCACTCTAGTCAGTCAGATGGGAAGGAAGCAGATCCTGACTCTGTTGAAGCAGAGTTGCAAGCCCCTGGAGCGGTGCCCGATGCCCGGGGTCCTGGAGTGGTGCCCGATGCCCAGGGTCCTGGAGTGGTGCCCGATGCCCAGGGTCCTGGAGTGGTGCCCGATGCCCAGGGTCCTGGAGTGGTGCCCGATGCCCAGGGTCCTGGAGTTGTGCCCGGTGCCCAGGGTCCTGGAGCGGTGCCCGGTGCCCAGAGTCCTGGAGCGGTACCCGATGCCCAGAGTCCTGGAGCGGTACCCGATGCCAGAGTCCTGGAGCGGTACCCGATGCCCAGAGTCCTGGAGCGGTACCCGATGCCCAGAGTCCTGGAGCGGTACCCAATGCCCAGAGTCCTGGAGCGGTACCCGATGCTCTAGGTTATAGAGGGACATCGAATATTATAGCTCATGTGTCAATACCAGAAGGGGTCTCAGAAGCTGTTACCCCAGGTAGAGACTTGAAAAGCGCAACTCCAGAGAAGGTGTCTAAAACCATAGTTCTAGAAGGGAACTCGAGAAGCAAAACCCCAGAAGGGATCTTTGAAGTAATATCCCCAAGTGGGGTCTCGAGAAACAAAGCCCCAAAGAAGGGTCTAGAAGTCACTTCCCCAGGAAAGGACTCAAGAGGCATAGCGTTAGTGGAGGTTCTGAAGGTTATAGCTTCAGCAAAAGTCCCGGAAGTCATAGTCCCGGGAGAAGTTTCGATAATTATCGACTCAGAGAGGGAGGCCGACGGCTCGGTCCCAGTGAGGGAGGCCGACGGCTCGGTCCCAGTGAGGGAGGCCGACGGCCCGGTCCCAGTGAGGGAGGCCGATGGCCCGGTCCCAGTAAAAGAATCCGAGGTTCTGGCCCCAGCGGGGTTCCCGGAGGCCACTGCCCCAGCGGGGTTCCCGGAGGCCACTGCCCCAGCGGGGTTCCCGGAGGCCACTGCCCCAGCGGGGTTCCCGGAGGCCACTGCCCCAGCGGGGTTCCCAGAGGCCACTGCCCCGGGTGGGGTTCAGAAAGTCACTGCCCCGGGTGGGGTTCAGAAAGTCACTGCCCCGGGTGGGGTTCAGAAAGTCACTACCCCAGGTGGGGTTCCGAGGGCCACTGCCCCAGGTGAGGTTCCGGGGGCCACTGCCCCAGGTGGGGTTCCGAGGGTCACTGCCCCAGGTGGGGTTCAGAAAGTCTTAGCCTCGAGTAAGGTCAATAGTGACCAGGTCCTTGCAAAGCACTCTAGTCAGTCAGATGGGAAGGAAGCAGATCCTGACTCTGTTGATATCTCAACATCTATAATCTTTGATGGGGACTTAGTCCAATTTCTGGCGCTTTACAAACACTATTACACCATTTTGTTGTTTAGACCATTTCTGGGCATCACTTCAGAGAACCTTGTGCTCTATCTGATATATTCCTTTAGAGGAGAGCCTTTTGAGTGGGCAACCAGCCTAATGAAAGCTGAAGATCCCATTCTTCAGGATCCCCCGGCATTCAGTGATGCAGTTATTAAGAGATATGGTTCCAAAGAAATTGGTTCAGGTTCCTCTAGGTCACCCGTCTTATCTGCTGAGAGTTCACCGTATCCTGTAAATTCGGCACAAGAGTCTCAGCCCATTGTTTTGACTGCAGGATGTGCTTTTCTCTCTTCTTCTAATAGTAGTACTTTGCCTGAAAGTTCAGCTCCCAAGGTTAAGAAACCAATCTCTGATTTGAACCCAGCCTTGCTGGGAGGTACCATCAGTTCAGACAATGTTTGGGGAATTACCTTGGTCAGACCTCAAGAACTTTGTAAAAAGAAGAAGAAGAAGAAAAAGAAATGATTATTGACTCTTGCCTTGTTAAAAAAAATATATATATTTTTTTCTTCTTTCCTTGTCTTGTGTCCAGTGGCCACCGTCAAGGGGGGTAGCACCGTTACAAGCTGTTGTCACAGCTTGTTTCTGTTAGACCAGTGTGTCAGGTTTTTTTTTGTATCCCTTGTTTTGGAAAGTCTGAATTTTGGGGTCCTTTGACCCCTCCTCAAGGGCGGGGGTAATGTTATGAGCCACGGCTGTGGCTCATTCCTGTTTTGCATTTTTGGTTATATATTTTATGTTATACTTCTGTTCATGTTCCCCGTGGGTGTCATGGGGTGTTCGGAGTTCACCCTTAAGGAAAGGGTACTGTTATGAACCACAGGTAGTGGTTCATTCATATTTTATGTTTATAGTTGTCTTGCAGGCCAGGTTTTCCCGTTGCTCTGGTTTAAGAATATTCTTGTTTGCTGCCAGTGGTGAGTCTGTGTAATTGCAGCTTGTTCCCATGTGTTCAGCCTCACTTGTCTGTTGATTGCACCTCTCAGTTGTGCAGCAGGGCAGCTGCACAACATAATTAATTAAGACTCTCTGTTATATGCTGGCTCAGTGCAATTCACAGACGCTGGTGATATTTCCAGGTTTCTTGACTTCCAGAGTTCTTGCGTTCTGAGCTAGTCCCTGCCAGTTCCTGAGCTCCTGTCTAGCAGTGTCTGTCTAGCTGCTTCCAGTGTTGGTTCCTGTGTCGATTCCTGTGTCGGTTCCTGTGTCCTGCCGTGAAGTGTTCCTGTCCAGAAGTCCTGTGGCTTTGTCTGTGCCTAGTCGAGTTTCTGGCTTCTTGGTGTCCACCGGTCTGTCGTTTGGGATTCTGCCTGTCCTCCGGTTCTGAGAGTCTGTGTCGGCTACATTGGGGGTTCCTGTCCGTTTGCCAGTGTTTGTACCGGTTCCGTGAGTAGCGGCTTTGCCGCATCCGTCGGCCTAGGCCGCAGTATTCTTTGGTTATATTTTGTTACTGGTGTTTTGCAGAGGGTTCTGCTTATGCTGTCACCGCCGGTACACAACAGTATTGTGTCGCGAGTGGACAGCATTTCCTTGGTTGTTCTTTTCCTTTGGCGGCGTGCCGCACATATATTTAGTTTTAGGGTAGTTAGTAGCCCCTAGCTTTCTGTTGTTTTAGTCAGAGGTCCCCTTGTTATTATCTTGTCTCGGTTCACGCCTTGTCTCACGCTAAGACCTGGGGGCATCGGAGTTGGGCAGACATAATCCGCCCTTCAAACGCGGCTGCCGTGGGCCCAAGAAACCATAGTCACTCAGGCGTGAACTGACCACACGGGTAAAACAACGGAGGTAGCGTGCTAGGGGCTATTTCCACACACCTTATTTCAGCGTCACGTTCTGGTGCTCAGGACTCACTACGCAACATCTCCCTTGTTCTGAGCACCAGGAACCTAACACTTACGGTCATCAGCTTATCCCCCTGTGACTCCCTGTGCTTAATGATGTTCCGATCATGCTCGATAGCGGACTCTCTTAATGCAGCCACCGAAATACCTCTCCAGTTGGGTTGAGTGGTTTGTACCCTTGTTCTCAACGTTTCTTTCAAGCCGTCCATTAATACGGACACAGCTACCTCTCTATGATGTACATTTTCCTTAATGTCCTCGACCCCAGTGTATCTAGCCATTTCCTGCAGTGCTCGATGGAAATATTCAGAAGCAGTTTCGCCTTCTTTTTGTCTTATGGAAAAGATTTTATTCCACTTGACAACCGTAGGGAAATATACTCCTAACTGCAGATTGATCTGTCGTACATTCTCCTGAGTGTACTCATCAGTGAGAGGTACTTCTGCGTCTAATTTACAATCAGCAATGAATTTCACAGGGTCAATATTGGAGGGCAAACATGCCCGTAGCACTGTCCGCCAATCTTTGTTTGTGGGTTCGGTGGCGTTACCTAATTCTCTAATAAACCTCTGACATGCGGCTAGATCCTTTCTGGGATCAGACATAATTGTCCTCAATTCTGTCCGGGACCAAGGACAATGCATAGCAATGTACCTGACGGGAGTGATTCCCTGAGCGTCAGTCTTCCCATTGGGGACTGCGATCACCCTGACAGGATTTCGTTCAATTACATCATTCTGGGTTGCTTCTACAATGTGAGGTGCAATTGTCTCTGCATAATGTACTGTACCGTACTTACCTGTGGACACGACCTCACCTGTCCCTCTGCTAGGGGCCTTTGCTACTGTTCTTACTGGTTGGGCCGTGCCCACTTGTGTGTCTTGTATGGTGGCTGCTAGAGAGAGTGCCGATATCGTGCTGGGCTCATCTTCTTGGTCGCAGTCCTGAGGGAAGTTTAAGATGGGATACAACTTGCACGGGTTAGCATTAATACATTTATCAAGTTCACTCTTATCATATATTAGTATGCCATTGTCTGTAGCCACTTTCTCCCCTGTAATATACAGTGGTGGTGGTGCAGTTGCAATCAGTTTCCTGCTAGGGTTGGAACCGGCTGCGTGTGCTAGTTCCCTTTGGATATCACTCTCTTGTTGCCATAAATGTAAACAGTTTGAGTGTCTGATCCTTTCTTTTCGGGATTGTAACAGACATATCCTAATCCTTAAATTCTGCAACACCTCTGGATTAAAACTGCCTACCTTAGGGAATGGTTCCCTATCTTCCGCAGTCATACGTTCCCATTCATTGCATAAAACTCTGCATGTGATCCATATTTCTCACACATTATGTACCTCGCCGACCCCTTGGGCCGCGGAATATCAACCTAAACCCTGGTTGATCGTCCCTTATTTGAGCAACTGGCCCCCATCTTTTGCAGGTATTGCCTTCTCAGCTAATTCCTACAAAAAAACAAAATACTCAGTGATAAGGCAACGGTGAAAGTTCAACGAGTGCTCTCACCCACTCACGCCCACGTTGGTCAATACACCTAAACACTGTCGTCAGCGCCGGTCGTACCCAACCTAGGGCCCCTGTGTAACCTCTATTTACTGGAAATGTGTGGGAGTGACTTACCCTAACCAGTAAATATTGGTCGTACGAGATTTCCTGAGTGACCAGCGAAACTCCCTTAAAATAAAAAACTGTTACACAAATCACGTTGCGTGTGCTACACCTAGCGCCTATGATCCCGCGATTTTATGCAAATGTCGTAAAAGGGTTTCACGTCGAGCTAAATATTGCACCCACTAACGCGCGGTACAATCGCACAGCGTATAGGTAACTGTTACTTATCCGCTGTACGACCAATGGAATCGTTTTTCAGGCTGCGAAACCTCAGCCGGAGCGTGTCTGAACGGGCCTATATGGGTACTACGCCAACCCCCTGGGCTGCGCTCTCTATACAAAAACCTCGCTGACCTTTTAGGCCGCGGTATTCAGAGCTTCGCTTGACTTTGTCAGCGGTTTTTTGACTTAGCTGACCTCTTGGTCCGCTGTTATCTACTACTTGCTCCTTTGTACCTTAATCAATGTTAACGTGAGCAAGCCACTCTCACGCCACCAAGTGTCCACTCACCTGGTGTGGTCTCCTACGGGATCCCGAATTCCCTGGGTCCACAAAACCTTTATTGTTTGCACACTCACGCTCGTTCACTCATATACACTTTGGTTTTTCTGTACAGAAAATTAACTTTCATTCAGATAAAACAGCCTTAGTTCCAGAGGTAATACAGTAAAAAAGTTTTTTTAAACTAAATATTGGAAAACTGATCAATTTGTCCTATTATCGCGTGGCTATCGTCTCGCCTAAACTAAAACAATGCTATTGTGTGATTTGTACTTAGTGGGCGTATCTTTATGCACGTTGCGTAAACACGCCACGTGTGTATGCCTTTACGTTGCGTACGCAGTCCCTGTGTTTTGTCCGAGACACGTGTACAAAGGCCGTACGTCCGCAGTACTACAAATCCCACACTTCTATAAATGTAAGCGATATTTACCTATAATCACTCACTTAACACAACACACAGTTTCCTCTGTATCAACCTTTACAACTAGGCCAGGCTGTGTGTGCGTCTTACACTTACTCCCTTAAATATTAACTCTATATTTTAACTAAATAGCAACAATTTTTTTTTTCAGTACAGGTCAAAATGAATCTAGTAATCAATGCTTACGGCAATAATGCGAGCAGATATGCAAAGTACAAAATACAGGTGTATGCGTGTGTTGCGTGCGCATTTGGCGCCAAACTGAAATTTACAGATTTTAAAAATAGCTTTGCGTCCTTACCTTACGGATCCCTCCGGCATCCCTTCAAACCATGCAGGGCAGACGCTTATCTAATCAGCACTAGTGTATCCACTGACCAAGAGAAGGCTTACAGGGGATACCTTTCCGCCCTTTGCTGATAGATAAAGTCTGCGTAAACCTGCTAGGCTGCGGGTATGAGGAAGAACCGGACGAGCTCCCAATTGATAATGTCGATATTATCTTAGACCGAAAAGCTATACCTCTAGATACACTATTACCGTGGAGCCGCTATGGCCGCTAGACTGAATACACGTGCTACGAACTTTGTACGCTATTTGCGTACAGAGTCCCGCACGTGGTACGCACTTGGCGTACACACGCCGCGCTGAGTGTACAGAGTACACACAGCGTGCGCACACACAATTGATAACCTTTAAACCTTGTTAATGATACAATGCAATGATATGATTACACTTTAAACCCTTAGCAGCAAAGTACTGCAATCAATGTTATACCTTAAACCTTAAGTAGCGCTGACGGTATAAAGTACCCGCAGTGCGTACACCTTATCAATACTTATACACCTTATACAGATAAATACACTTTAAAGCCCTTGCAGGAAAGTGAAGACACAACACCGATTTGTAGTTGCAACCACAGGGTTCTAAGGCCACAGTGGATTATTCAAAAAGGTAAAACAATACAAATCATACACTACAGGCTAACAAGATAAATCTAAACAGAATAATGGCTACAGAGAATGTACATACGTGAGAATGTTCGCAAGTGAACCCGGCCGGTCCTCGGCTAGTCAGATAGAAAGCGTTCAGAGTCTTCTAACCGGCCAGGCAACAATGGGCTTTTTATACACAACATGCATACACAATACAATGGTCACTGTAATCTCATTGTCCATTGGACACAGAGATGTGTCTTTTCATTACAGAAGAGGTCATAGGTTGATTTGAATAGATGGGCGATGTCTTTCCCCAACTGCTCTTGTGGGTGGTATCCTCTGGATTCCCGCCGCATACATAATATATAGTAAATACAGTTAATGTTCATATTCTACTTCTGTACATAACTATACGCTGGAACATGCGATCTTTCTCTAACCAACACCGGAATGTTACCCACAAAATACCCTACAGCTGGATACTAGACATCACCTTCCAACCTTTGTCTGACCCTTCCTATCATGCAAAGGCGAATCCCTCTGTCCAGGAACTGTTTAAACTATTAATACTCGCTGATGTGGTGTAGGGGAACTATATCTAAAATGTACACTATTTGGGTTAAATATGTAATATTCTAATAACCCTCTATGCGTTCACAAACTCTACCGTAAATACGCATACCACGCTCTAAGGCGCATGACCGTGGAAAGCTACTTTACGCAAATTGCGGATATGTGCACGCACGGCAGACTGAGTGCACGCGCAGCGGGCATGTGCATGGGGTTAGTACAAGGCATATGCATTACAATATTTTTCGACTTTGACAGTTTTCTATGCAAGAAGGTGTTTATTGTGATTTGGTCTGCTGTGCTTCACATTTCTCATACACTGTTTTTTTATGCCTTCTGATTTTTCTCCTTGTATCCATGCAATCATGTGGTTCTCGATATGGGTTCTAGCGCTGAAGTTACGGGGAGGGATGTGATTCGACTATTGGGTTAGAATGTCCATGGTTTAAACAACAAAATTAAGCGCTCACTTTTTTTTAAACAACTTCAAAAATATTAAGCTGACGTAGTGTGTCTATCTGAAACTCACTTATGGGGAAGTAAGGTTATGGAGACCTTGGGTGGATGGGCTTATCATTCCACTTTTTCCTCCAGTGCCAGAGGAGTATCGGTTTTGGTTAAGAAATCACTGCACTTTCACTTGGAGGATAGTAGGGTGGACCCTCATGGTCGCTATGTTTTTTTAAGGGCTGTTATACATCACACACTGTATCATATTTTGGCTATATACATCCCCCCTCCTTATAATAGTGAAGTCTTACGTAAGGCAGCTGACTTTGTTGCTCAATCCCCTGACACACCAGTTATTAGCATGGGTGACTTCAACAATGTCATGGACTTGTCTATTGACCGTTGGAGGGAAGCCCGAGAATCTACTTATCCCCCCTCTGCACCTACCCCCTTTGCAAGGCTTGTTGCTGAACTTGGCTGGATAGACGTCTGGAGATTGCGAAATCTGACCACGGCTCATTATTCTTGTCAGTCCGCTGCTCACCACACACTGTCTCGGATAGATTTATGCCTTATTTCCCTGAGTTTGTCGCCTAGTATATCTGACCTAGTATATTTATCCAGGGGTATATCAGATCACTCTCCAATTTTATTAAAGTTATCCATGTCACACGATAGGGGCACTAGTTTGTGGAAACTGCATCCATTTTGGTTGAATTTAATGGGAGTAGGGTCTGACCTTATTTCGAAATGGAATGTCTACCTTAGTCACAACCCCCCTGATTCCTGCCCTGTTGTCCAGCATGACGCTTTTAAAGCATATATCAGAGGCTCCTTTATTAAAAGGATTGCTGGCATTAAGTTGGGAGGGAGGAAGCGAGACTTGAACAGGCTTGCCATAATTTGGAATCTGTATATATAGAGTCACATTCCCAATCGGATCGTGCAGCATGGCTGGATGCACAGAGGGAATGGGCCGCCTATCTCTTTGATAAGTCCAAACGCAGGCTACTGTTTTCCAGTCACGGGCAGTATTTTCAGGCGGAGCTGGGGGGTAGTTACCTGGCCTTTTTGGCCAGGGATGAGTCTCACTCCCGTACTGTTCAATGCATCGCTGATAAGGATATCAGTCTCTGTTACTCGGGTAAGGATATAGCTGGGGGTTTTCAAAAATTTTATTCTAAGTTGTATTCATCTGGGGTCTCCCACTCAGATGAGCAGATACAGTCCTACCTTTCGTGGGTAAACCTACCTAGTTTGTCATGGGAGTCGCTTGAACTACTCGAAGCTCCTTTCACCCTGAAGGAGGTTGAGCGCGCTGTGTCGTCACTTCCCTCGTCTAAGGCACCCGGTGGGGATGGTCTCCCAGTGGAGATATATAAAAAAATTTAACTCCCTTTTCTGTCCATATTTATTAGATTTATTTAACACTCTGTTTGAGGCTGGTGAACTTCCGCTGTCCATGTCTGAGGCCACTATTATAGTATTGCCCAAGCCTGGGAAGGATCCCAAGGCTCCCGAATCTTACCGCTACATTTCATTGCTATCCTCTGATCCTAAAATCCTGGCTAAGATGCTTGCCATTCGTCTAAACTCTGTTATTGGTTCGGTTATACACCTGGACCAAATGGGATTCACGCCGGGGAGGTCTACTGTGCAGAACCTACGTAAATTATTCTATCATTTGCAGGGGTGTGACTCGCTGGGTTCGGAGGCGGTGGTGGTGTCTCTCAATGCCGCCAAAGCCTTTGATTCGGTTGAGTGGTCCTACCTGTGGCAGGTACTTCGCGGGTTTGGTTTTGGCCCTACATTCATCAAATAGGTTCAGCTGTTGTATTCCTCTCCAGTGGCCCGTGTCTCTGTTAACGGGTACACTTCAGCCTCGTTCTCTCTGGCCAGGGGCACGCGTCAGGGCTGTCCACTGTCCCCAGCCCTGTTTGCATTGGCCATAGAGCCGTTAGCTTGTATGATACGGGATAATCATAATATTCATGGACTTGTGGCCGGTTCTGCGGTAGATAAGGTGGCTCTATACGCCGACGACATGTTACTGTTCCTGAAAGATTCAGATGTCTCTCTCCAGTCTATGCTCCACACAGTTAATGAGTTTGGGGAATACTCTGGTTTGCGTGTAAACTAGGACAAATCTATTTTTCCCATTTCAGGGCATATTCCGGAGACGGTGTGTGTGACGCATTCATTACAATGGACTTTGAAATTTAAATATTTGGGTGTTTGGGTCAGCATCAGAATACGTCAGGTGGAACATTGATCCTATCACAGCTTTTTTTAAACCAAAAAATCCATACGTGGAAAGCACTACCGCTGACGGTGTTGGGGCGCATTAACCTCTTCAAGATGTCTATCCAGCCTAAGTATCTGTACGTTTTGCAACACTCCCCCATTTATATACCTAAAAAAATATTTGCCGGTATTGATAGTCCAATCTCCTCCTTTATCTGGGGTTATAAACATGCAAGGATAGCTATAAAAACACTTTGTAAGTTTAAATCTGCCAGAGGGGCGGGCTTACCCAACCTTAGATTGTATTATCTAGCTGCCCAGTTAGTTCACATCTCAGAATGGGTCACGGAAACAGGTGGTCCGACCTTACAAGGATACTTGACTGATTGGGTGGGTCCCCTCTTCACTCCACTCCTTTTCTTGCTTTCTGGCCTGTCTGTTTCGGGTCTTCCTCCTGTTCTGCACCAGGCTCTCTTAGTCTGGAGGCAGGTGCACAGCCTCTATGACTGGTCGGATTTGGAAGTAGACTCGCCCTTGTGGTTCAATAGTTCCTTTATGGAACTTCAAAAGCTGTCCACTGATAATATATGGGTAACGAGTGGGATGGTATCCTTGGGACAATTGTATGTAGATGGTCACCTTAAATCGTTCACACAACTGCAGGCTGATTTTGGGCTCCCAAGAGCAACTTTATTACGATATTTCCAATTGAGGCATGCAATACAGACCCAATTTAGAACCGCCCCTTCCATTTCACCTTCACCGATTAAACTTATGTTACAGCGTTTGCCCTCTACGGGCAAAGTCTCATCACTATACGCATCATTAAATAATAGAACCCTACCTGCATCTTTAGATCCGCTTAAACTAAGCTGGGAGAATGATGTGGGCCCTTTGTCGGAAGAGCAATGGTTACAAAGTTTAAGCTCTGCCAGGTCAACCACCCCTTGTGTCAGATATCAACATGTGCATTTTTTTTATCCTACATAGGGTTTACCGTACCCCTCAATTCCTCCAACGAGCTGGCCTGAAGCCTGATGCTTTGTGCCCTAAATGCCGGATGGCAGACACTGGGTTTTGGCATCTGCTATGGGAATGTCCGAAAGTTTATAGCTTTTGGACTCAAATTTGGTCTAATATATATACTACTGACCCATCTCTTCCTCAACTTAACCCCAGGGCCTGTCTTTTCGGCTTGGACCTGGAAAAAACCCACTCACTCCTCACATATCAGTATGTCCTATGCTTATCCACGCTTGCCAAAGTTGTTGTTGCACGCTCATGGTTTGCGGAGGCCTCTCCCCAGTTATTGGAGTGGAGGGATCTGGTGGCTTTAGTCATAAAACATGAAAAACATATGTACTTATCCCGTAACTTAATGTCCAGATTTCATTGCAAATGGGATAGGTGGACTCAGGTATACTCGGATGGAGAAATGGTGGAGCCAGTTGGCATGCAGAGTGTATAGTTTTTTTTGTTTGTTTTTTTGGCCGAGGCTGACGCCCTCTTAAACCCTCTGACACCTTCTTATTCCTTATGGTAATATTTTTTTTGTATACACGTTCCTGCATTTGTATATGTGACTTCTCTTGTTTATGTATAATACTGACTTGATGGTGTTATTGTTGGGATGATCTTACAAGGCATTTTGATATCTTTTCTCTTCTTTCAATTGCCTTCAGTGAGATCAACGTGAATATTTGTCTACACTTTCTCGCTCAGTAGCTATGTCATTTCTGGTACTGACAGTTTACTTGCTCTTTTTTACGCACTGCTGCAAAGCGTCATAAGGACACATAATCTGTCGTAATGACAGATTGACCAGTGTATTGTACTGTTCTGTACGTTAATTGTTCTTGTTTGTTTTTTTGTTTATGTACTTATATACAAATTCAATTAAAAAATGTACATGATTAAAAAAAAAAAAATAAGAATTTACTTACCGATAATTCTATTTCTCATAGTCCGTAGTGGATGCTGGGGACTCCGAAAGGACCATGGGGAATAGCGGCTCCGCAGGAGACTGGGCACAAAGTAAAAGCTTTAGGACTAGCTGGTGTGCACTGGCTCCTCCCCCTATGACCCTCCTCCAAGCCTCAGTTAGGATACTGTGCCCGGACGAGCGTACACAATAAGGAAGGATTTTGAATCCCGGGTAAGACTCATTACCAGCCACACCAATCACACCGTACAACTTGTGATCTGAACCCAGTTAACAGCATGATAACAGAAGGAGCCTCTGAAAAGATGGCTCACAACAACAATAACCCGATTTTTGTAACAATAACTATGTACAAGTAATGCAGACAATCCGCACTTGGGATGGGCGCCCAGCATCCACTACGGACTATGAGAAATAGAATTATCGGTAAGTAAATTCTTATTTTCTCTAACGTCCTAGTGGATGCTGGGGACTCCGAAAGGACCATGGGGATTATACCAAAGCTCCCAAACGGGCGGGAGAGTGCGGATGACTCTGCAGCACCGAATGAGAGAACTCCAGGTCCTCCTCAGCCAGGGTATCAAATTTGTAGAATTTAGCAAACGTGTTTGCCCCTGACCAAGTAGCTGCTCTGCAAAGTTGTAAAGCCGAGACCCCTCGGGCAGCCGCCCAAGATGAGCCCACTTTCCGTGTGGAATGGGCTTTAACAGATTTTGGCTGTGGCAGGCCTGCCACAGAATGTGCAAGCTGAATTGTACTGCAAATCCAACGAGCAATCGTCTGCTTAGAAGCAGGAGCACCCAGCTTGTTGGGTGCATACAGGATAAACAGCGAGTCAGATTTTCTGACTCCAGCCGTCCTGGAAACATATATTTTCAGGGCCCTGACTACGTCCAGCAACTTGGAATCCTCCAAGTCCCTAGTAGCCGCAGGCACCACAATAGGTTGGTTTAAGTGAAATGCTGAAAACACCTTAGGGAGAAATTGAAGACGAGTCCTCAATTCCGCCCTGTCCGAATGGAAAATCAGATAAGGGCTTTTACAGGATAAAGCCGCCAATTCTGACACGCGCCTGGCCCAGGCCAGGGCCAACAGCATGACCACTTTCCATGTGAGATATTTTAACTCCACAGATTTAAGTGGTTCAAACCAATGTGACTTTTGGAATCCAAAAAAAAAACTACATTGAGATCCCAAGTGCCACTGGAGGCACAAAAGGAGGCTGTATATGCAGTACCCCTTTTACAAACGTCTGAACTTCAGGGACTGAAGCTAGTTCTGTTTGGAAGAAAATTGACAGGGCCGAAATTTGAACCTTAATGGACCCCAATTTCAGGCCCATAGACACTCCTGTTTGCAGGAAATGTAGGAATCGACCCAGTCGAATTTCCACCGTCGGGCCTTACTGGCCTCGCACCACGCAACATATTTTCGCCAATTGCGGTGATAATGTTTTTGCGGTTACATCCTTCCTGGCTTTGATCAGGATAGGGATGACTTCATCCGGAATGCCCTTTTTCCTTCAGGATCCGGCGTTCAACCGCCATGCCGTCAAACGCAGCCGCGGTAAGTCTTGGAACAGACAGGGTCCTTGCTGGAGCAGGTCCCTTCTTAGAGGTAGAGGCCACGGATCCTCCGTGAGCATCTCTTGAAGTTCCGGTTACCAAGTCCTTCTTGGCCAATCCGGAGCCACGAATATAGTGCTTACTCCTCACCATCTTATCAATCTCAGTACCTTGGGTATGAGAGGCAGAGGAGGAAACACATACCCTGACTGGTACACCCACGGTGTTACCAGAGCGTCTACAGCTATTGCCTGAGGGTCCCTGGACCTGGCGCAATACCTGTCGAGTTTTTCTTAACGGTTTATAATCCTGTGGAAGACTTCTGGGTGAAGTCCCCACTCTCCCCGGGTGGAGGTCGTGCTGAGGAAGTCTGCTTCCCAGTTGTCCACTCCCGGAATGAATACTGCTGACAGTGCTATCCCATGATTTTCCGCCCAGCGAAGAATCCTTGCAGCTTCTGTCATTGCCCTTCTGCTTCTTGTGCCACCCTGTCTGTTTACGTGGGTGACTGCCGTGATGTTGTCCGACTGGATCAACACCGGCTGTCCTTGAAGCAAAGGTCTTACTAAGCTTAGAGCATTGTAAATGTCCCTTAGCTTCAGGATATTTATGTGAAGTGATGTCTCCAGGCTTGACCATAAGTCCTGGATATTCCTTCCCTGTGTGACTGCTCCCCAGCCTCGCAGGCTGGCATCCGTGGTTACCAGGACCCAGTCCTGAATGCCGAATCTGCGGCCCTCTAGAAGATGAGCACTCTGCAACCACCACAGGAGGGACACCCTTGTCCTTGGTGACAGGGTTATCCGCTGATGCATCTGAAGATGCGACCCGGACCATTTGTCCAGCAGGTCCCACTGGAAAGTTCTTGCGTGGAATCTGCCATATGGGATTGCTTCGTAGGAAGCCCCCATTTTACCCAGAACCCTTGTGCATTGATGCACTGAGACTTGGCTCGGTTTGAGGAGGTTCCTGACTAGCTCGGATAACTCCCTGGCTTTCTCCTCCGGGAGAAACACCTTTTTCTGGACTGTGTCCAGGATCATCCCTAGGAACAGAAGACACGTCGACGGAACCAGCTGCGATTTTGGAATATTGAGAATCCAATCGTGCTGCCGCAACACTATCTGAGATAGTGCTACACCGACCTCCAACTGTTCCCTGGATCTTACCCTTATCAGGGAATCGTCCAAGTAAGGGATAACTAAAATTCCCTTCCTTTGAAGGAACATCATCATTTCGGCCATTACCTTGGTAAAGACCCGGGGTGCCGTGGACCATCCCTACGGCAGCGTCTGAACTGATAGTGACAGTTCTGTACCATAAACCTGAGGTACCCTTGGTGAGAAGGGTAAATTTTGACATGAAGGTAAGCATCCTTGATGTCCCGAGACATCATGTAGTCCCCTTCTTCCAGGTTCGCAATCACTGCTCTGAGTGACTCAATCTTGAATTTGAACCTCCGTATGTAAGTGTTCAAAGATTTTAGAATCGGTCTCACCGAGCCGTCTGGCTTCGGTACCACAATAGTGTGGAATAATACCCCGTTCCCTGTTGCAGGAGGGGTACCTTGATTATCACCTGCTGGGAATACAGCTTGTGAATGGCTTCCAAAACTGCCTCCCTGTCAGAGGGAGACGTCGGTAAAGTCGACATTTGGAAACGGCGAGGGGGAGACGTCTCGAATTCCAATATGTACCCCTGAGATATTACCTGAAGGATCCAGGGGTCTACTTGCGAGTGAGCCCACTGCGCACTGAAATTCATTGAGAACGGGCCCCCACCGTGCCTGAGCTTGTAAAGCCCTAGCGTCATACTGAGGGCTTGGCAGAGGCTGGAAAGGGTTTCTGTTCCTGGGAACTGGCTGATCTCTGCAGCCTTTTTCCTCTCCCTCTGTCACGAGCAGAAAAGAGGAACCTTTTGTCCGCTTGCCAACAAAGGACTGCGCCTGATAATACGGCGTCTTATTTTGAGAGGCGACCTGGGGTACAAACGTGGATTTCCCAGCTGTTGCCGTGGCCACCAGGTCTAAAAGACCGACCCCAAATGTCCCCTTTCAAAGGCAATACTTCCAAATGACGTTTGGAATCCGCATCACCTGACCATTTTACTGGTAGAATTGGACAACGCACTTATACTTGATGCCAGTCGGCAATTATTCCGCTGTGCATCATGCATATATAGAAATGCATCTTTTAAATGCTCTATAGGCAATAATATACTATCCTTATCTAGGATATCCATATTTCCAGTCAGAGAATCCGACCATGCCAACCCAGCACTGCACCTCCAGGCTGAGGCGATAGCTGGTCGCAGTATAACACCAGTATGTGTGTAAATACCGTTTTTTGGATACCCTCCTGCTTTCTATCAGCAGGATCCTTAAGGGCGGCCATCTCATGAGAGGGTAGAGCCCTTGTTCTTACAAGCGTGTGAGCGCCTTATCCCCCCTAGGGGGTGTTTCCCAATGCATCCTAACCTCTGGCGGGAAAGGGTATGCAGCCAATACTTTTTAAGAAATTATTAATTGTTATCGGGGGGAAACCCACGCATCATCACACATTTTATTTCTCAGATTCAGGAAAACTACAGGTAGTTTTTCCCTCACCGAACATAATACCCCTTTTTTGGTGGTACTCGTATTATCAGAAATGTATAAAACATTTTCCATTGTCTCAATCATGTAACGTGTGGCCCTACTGGAAATCGCGGTTGTCTCTTCACCGTCGACACAGGAGTCAGTATCCGTGTCGGCGTCTATATCTGCCATCTGCCTGACGGCCTATGAGACGTCTGGACAGGCACAAGCTGAGTAGCCGGCTGTCTCATGTCAACCACTGTTTTTTTTTTTTATATATAGAGCTGACACTGTCACGTAATTTTCAACAGTACATCCACTCAGGTGTCGACCCCCTAGGGGGTGACATCACTGTTACAGACACTCTGCTCCGCCTCCACATCATTTTCCTCCTCATACATGTCGACACACACGTACCGACACCCAGCACACACACAGGGAATGCTCTGATAGAGGACAGGACCCACTTAGCCCTTTGGGGAGACAGAGGGAGAGTTTGCCAGCACACACCAGAGCGCTATATATGTATAGGGACAACCTTACAATAAGTGTCTATCCCTTATAGCTGCTTATATCTGTTATTTTGCCAAATAAGTGCCCCCCTCTCTTTTTTACCCTGTTTCTGTAGTTGCAGGATGCAGGGGAGATTCTGGGAGCCTTCCTACCAGCGGAGCTGTGTGGGAAAAATGGCGCTGTGTGCTGAGGAGATAGGCCCCGCCCCCTTCACGGCGGGCTCTTCTCCCGCTTTTTACTGGAAAACTGGCAGGGGTTAAATACATCCATATAGCCCAGGAGCTATATGTGATGTATTTTTCGCCAACTAAGGTAAATTCATTGCTTCCCAGGACGCCCCCCCCCCCCAGCGTCCTGCACCCTCAGTGACCGGAGTGTGAAGTGTGCTGAGAGCAATGGCGCACAGCTGCAGTGCTGTGCGCTACCTTATGAAGACAGGAAAGTCTTCTGCCGCCGATTTATGGACCTCTTCTTGCTTCAGCATCTGTAAGGGGGCCGGCGGCACGGCTCCGGGACCCATCCATGGCTGGGCCTGTGATCGTCCCTCTGGAGCTAATGTCCAGTAGCCTAAGAAACCCAATCCACTCTGCACGCAGGTGAGTTCGTTTCTCTCCCCTAAGTCCCTCGATGCAGTGAGCCTGTTGCCAGCAGGTCTCACTGAAAATAAAAAACCTATTTAAACTTTTACTCTAAGCAGCTCAGGAGAGCCACCTAGATTGCACCCTTCTCGTTCGGGCACAAAATCTAACTGAGGCTTGGAGGAGGGTCATAGGGGGAGGAGCCAGTGCACACCAGCTAGTCCTAAAGCTTTTACTTTGTGCCCAGTCTCCTGCGGAGCCGCTATTCCCCATGGTCCTTTCGGAGTCCCCAGCATCCACTAGGACGTTAGAGAAAAAAGAAATGCAATAATACAGACCAAAAACATAATGAGGTTTGCACCCTGATGTCTGTGTATTAGGAGGAGGGAGAGATCAGTGTCCTGATGCCTGTGTATTAGGAGGATAGGAGAGGTCAGTGTGTCCTGATGTCTGTGTATTAGGAGGAGGGGAGAGGTCAGTGCCCTTATGCCTGTGTATTAGGAGGAAGGGAGAGCGCTCCCGAAAAGGGGTGTGGCCTAAGAAAAGGGGGCGTGGCTTCACAGAAGGACCCACGATCGCGGGCCATGCCCCCATTTTCATCACTGAGGGGGCATGCCCAGCGCTCTGTGAGCCGCTAGCATGCCCCCTCTTCCTCGTCTATTCACCGCTGCTCTGCTAAGCAGGGCAGCGAGTGCCTGAGCCTCCCAACTGCCCCCCCCCCCCACCGCGGGAAACTGCGGCCCGCGGGTGGGACAGCGGGACAGTCCCGTTTTTTGGGGACAGTTGGGAGGTATGTGATGTCTGTGTATTAGTATGAGGGAGAGGTCAGTGTGTCCTGATGTCTGTGCATTAGGAGGAGGGAGAGGTCAGTGTCCTGATGTCTGTGTATTAGGAGGCGGGAGTGGTCAGTGTCATGATGCCTGTGTATTAGGAGGAGGGGACAGGTCATAGTGTCCTGATGTCTGTGAATTAGGAGGAGGGGAGAGGTCAGTGTCCTGATGCCTGTGAATTAGGAGGAGGCGAGAGCTCAGTGTCCTGATGTCTGTGTATTAGGAGGAGGGGAGAGGTCATAGTGTCCTGATGTCTGTGTATTAGGAGGAGGGAGAGGTCAGTGTGTCCTGATGTCTGTGTATTAGGAGGAGGGAGAGGTCAGTGTGTCCTGATGTCTGTGTATTAGGAGGAGGGGACAGGTCATAGTGTCCTGATGTCTGTGTATTAGGAGGAGGGGAGAGGTCAGTGTCCTGATGCCTGTGAATTAGGAGGAGGCGAGAGCTCAGTGTCCTGATGTCTGTGTATTAGGAGGAGGGGAGAGGTCAGTGTGTCCTGATGTCTGTGAATTAGGAGGAGGGGAGAGGTCAGTGTCCTGATGCCTGTGAATTAGGAGGAGGCGAGAGCTCAGTGTGTCCTGATGTCTGTGTATTAGGAGGAGGGGAGAGGTCAGTGTCCTGATGCCTGTGAATTAGGAGGAGGCGAGAGCTCAGTGTGTCCTGATGTCTGTGTATTAGGAGGAGGGGAGAGGTCAGCGTGTCCTGATGTCTGTGTATTAGGAGGAGGGGAGAGGTCAGCGTGTCCTGATGTCTGTGTATTAGGAGGAGGGGAGAGGTCAGTGTGTCCTGATGTCTGTGTATTAGGAGGAGGGGAGAGGTCAGTGTCCTGATGCCTGTGAATTAGGAGGAGGCGAGAGCTCAGTGTCCTGATGTCTGTGTATTAGGAGGAGGGGAGAGGTCAGTGTGTCCTGATGTCTGTGAATTAGGAGGAGGGGAGAGGTCAGTGTCCTGATGCCTGTGAATTAGGAGGAGGCGAGAGCTCAGTGTGTCCTGATGTCTGTGTATTAGGAGGAGGGGAGAGGTCAGTGTCCTGATGCCTGTGAATTAGGAGGAGGCGAGAGCTCAGTGTGTCCTGATGTCTGTGTATTAGGAGGAGGGGAGAGGTCAGCGTGTCCTGATGTCTGTGTATTAGGAGGAGGGGAGAGGTCAGCGTGTCCTGATGTCTGTGTATTAGGAGGAGGGGAGAGGTCAGTGTGTCCTGATGTCTGTGTATTAGGAGGAGGGGAGAGGTCAGTGTCCTGATGCCTGTGAATTAGGAGGAGGCGAGAGCTCAGTGTGTCCTGATGTCTGTGTATTAGGAGGAGGGGAGAGGTCAGTGTCCTGATGCCTGTGAATTAGGAGGAGGCGAGAGCTCAGTGTGTCCTGATGTCTGTGTATTAGGAGGAGGGGAGAGGTCAGTGTCCTGATGCCTGTGAATTAGGAGGAGGCGAGAGCTCAGTGTGTCCTGATGTCTGTGTATTAGGAGGAGGGGAGAGGTCAGTGTGTCCTGATGTCTATATTAGGAGGAGGGGAGAGGTCAGCGTGTCCTGATGTCTGTGTATTAGGAGGAGGGGAGAGGTCAGCGTGTCCTGATGTCTGTGTATTAGGAGGAGGGGAGAGGTCAGTGTGTCCTGATGCCTGTGTATTAGGAGGAGGGGAGAGGTCAGTGTGTCCTGATGTCTGTGTATTAGGAGGAGGGGAGAGGTCAGTGTCCTGATGCCTGTGAATTAGGAGGAGGCGAGAGCTCAGTGTCCTGATGTCTGTGTATTAGGAGGAGGGGAGAGGTCAGTGTGTCCTGATGTCTGTGAATTAGGAGGAGGGGAGAGGTCAGTGTCCTGATGCCTGTGAATTAGGAGGAGGCGAGAGCTCAGTGTGTCCTGATGTCTGTGTATTAGGAGGAGGGGAGAGGTCAGTGTCCTGATGCCTGTGAATTAGGAGGAGGCGAGAGCTCAGTGTGTCCTGATGTCTGTGTATTAGGAGGAGGGGAGAGGTCAGCGTGTCCTGATGTCTGTGTATTAGGAGGAGGGGAGAGGTCAGCGTGTCCTGATGTCTGTGTATTAGGAGGAGGGGAGAGGTCAGTGTGTCCTGATGTCTGTGTATTAGGAGGAGGGGAGAGGTCAGTGTCCTGATGCCTGTGAATTAGGAGGAGGCGAGAGCTCAGTGTGTCCTGATGTCTGTGTATTAGGAGGAGGGGAGAGGTCAGTGTCCTGATGCCTGTGAATTAGGAGGAGGGGAGAGGTCAGTGTGTCCTGATGTCTGTGTATTAGGAGGAGGGGAGAGGTCAGTGTCCTGATGCCTGTGAATTAGGAGGAGGCGAGAGCTCAGTGTGTCCTGATGTCTGTGTATTAGGAGGAGGGGAGAGGTCAGTGTCCTGATGCCTGTGAATTAGGAGGAGGCGAGAGCTCAGTGTGTCCTGATGTCTGTGTATTAGGAGGAGGGGAGAGGTCAGTGTCCTGATGCCTGTGTATTATTATTAGGAGGAGGGGAGAGGTCAGTGTGTCCTGATGTCTGTGTATTAGGAGGAGGGGAGAGGTCAGCGTGTCCTGATGTCTGTGTATTAGGAGGAGGGGAGAGGTCAGTGTGTCCTGATGTCTGAGTATTAGGAGGAGGGGAGAGGTCAGTGTGTCCTGATGTCTATGTATTAGGAGGAGGGGAGAGGTCAGTGTGTCCTGATGTCTGTGTATTAGGAGGAGGGGAGAGGTCAGCGTGTCCTGATGTCTGTGTATTAGGAGGAGGGGAGAGGTCAGTGTCCTGATGTCTGTGTATTAGGAGGAGGGGAGAGGTCAGTGTGTCCTGATGTCTATATTAGGAGGAGGGGAGAGGTCAGCGTGTCCTGATGTCTGTGTATTAGGAGGAGGGGAGAGGTCAGCGTGTCCTGATGTCTGTGTATTAGGAGGAGGGGAGAGGTCAGTGTGTCCTGATGCCTGTGTATTAGGAGGAGGGGAGAGGTCAGTGTGTCCCGATGTCTATGTATTAGGAGGAGGGGAGAGGTCAGTGTGTCCTGATGTCTGTGTATTAGGAGGATAGGAGAGGTCACTGTCCTGATGTCTGTGTATTAGGAGGAGGGGAGAGCTCAGTGTGTCCTGATGTCTGTGTATTAGGAGGAGGGGAGAGGTCAGTGTGTCCTGATGTCTGTGTATTAGGAGGAGGGGAGAGGTCAGTGTGTCCTGATGTCTGTGTATTAGGAGGAGGGGAGAGGTCAGTGTGTCCTGATGTCTGTGTATTAGGAGGAGGGGAGAGGTCAGTGTGTCCTGATGTCTGTGTATTAGGAGGAGGGGAGAGGTCAGTGTGTCCTGATGTCTATGTATTAGGAGGAGGGGAGAGGTCAGTGTGTCCTGATGTCTATGTATTAGTAGGAGGGGAGAGGTCAGTGTGTCCTGATGTCTGTGTATTAGGAGGGGAGAGGTCAGTGTGTCCTGATGTCTGTGTATTAGGAGGAGGGGAGAGGTCAGTGTGTCCTGATGCCTGTGTATTAGGAGGAGGGGAGAGGTCAGTGTGTCCCGATGTCTATGTATTAGGAGGAGGGGAGAGGTCAGTGTGTCCTGATGTCTGTGTATTAGGAGGATAGGAGAGGTCACTGTCCTGATGTCTATGTATTAGTAGGAGGGGAGAGGTCAGCGTGCCCTCATGTCTGTGTATTAGGAGGACGGGTGAGAGGTCAGTGTACTGAGGACTATGTATTTGGAGGTAATAAATGATTTAGTGCTACGGATTGAGTTGCGGTCCTGATTGATAGAGACGTGTCTGTAATGTAGTATCTGGAGCCCATGCTATACGCACCACTGACGGAGTGAATCATAACAGCACACACACATCCACCAGAACAGTAAATAACCCAGACATCAGAGTACTGAATGCATTTATTTTGGCTTTGCAGGTTTGTTCTGCAGAACAGAGTATATCGCGCAGCAGGAACATTCGATCGCCGCAGAAATCGGAGCGTATAGAGGAGATACGGAGGGAGGGTCACAATAATCTGTGCACAGCCAGCAAATGCCCTTATATCATCCAGGCACTACAGTCTCCTCAGCATATAGACTATTACCCTGTGTACATATAGAGCTAATGTGCAATGAGTACATACATATCACTGTCTGTGCAAACATTTATTACTTCAGATCTGTGCATGTATTTAAATGTAAATAAATATATGCACATATGGTACTATATATATATATATATATATATATATATATATATATATGAGTTATATGTGTGTGTATATATATATATATATATATATATATATGTCAATTTTGTCAGACCGGCACTCCCATATGCATATATAGTCCGCTCCGGTGCCCTCAGACCCAATGGTGTAGAGAAGAAGAAAACACTGCGGCACTCGGAGACTTAAGCATGACAAATGTATTCAAAATGCCAACATGTGAACTCCAACGTTTCGGGGCTCACCTGCATATGCACCTTGACAGAGGGGCAGGTGAGCCCCGAAACGTTGGAGTTCACATGTTGGCATTTTGAATACATTTGTCATGCTTAAGTGTACGAGTGCTGCAGTGTTTTCTTCTTCTTCTTCTCTCTCTCTCTCTCTCTCTATATATATATTATATATATATATATATATATACACACCCATACTAACTTTTTTAGAGATGACTAAAGCCAAATTGTACGGTAGGTTACGGAGGCCTTGGGGAGGAGCTGTGACCTGTCCCCTTTGTCATGCTGACTGTACCCCACAACCCTCACTGCTGACCCCACACAGCTTTCTGGTAAACATTGGCACATGGGAAATAAATAGAGGCACCATAAACGCCTTGTCTATGTCCTAAAATCTAGATTTGGCCCTATAAATAACATATGTTATGTATGTACACAGGTATATATATATTTTTTGCAGTTCAAGGGGATACTGTACACATGTATAAGCCCACATCAACACATAAGTACTTAGGAAATTAACTCACCCGTCATCAGCCATAGCAGTATAGTTATACCTAGTCCTATTTCCTGATTAAAGAGGAAGTATCGGCTTTATAAGGTAACCTATGGGCAGGCTTACCATACTATCCCTTTAAACCAGGACACTCATGAATTACACAGGTTCTGTGGCTGGCTGACCTCAAGCCTGCATTTCACCTGGTTTTAATCAGCCACAGAACCTGTGTAATCCATGAGCGTCCCTGTTTAAAGGGATAGTATGGCAAGCCTACCTATGGGTAATGCCATGTACTAGAGCAGGCCTGGCCAACCTGTGGCTCTCCAGCTGTTGTGAAACTACACCTCCCAGCATGCTCTGCCACGGTTTTAGCATTTCCTAACATCACAAGTGTAGCTGGGCATGCTGGGACGTGTAGTTTCACAACAGCTGGAGAGCCACAGGTTGGCCAGGGCTGTACTAGAGCAGTCTAGAGGCGGATGATCTGCTTCAGGAAAAGCCTTTGTCTTGCTCTGAAACCCCTATGGATGAGGCAGTGGCTGAATGGACTGCCATCTGCAATAACTGGCTTTACCCAGAAGCCCCTTCAACTTTTGAAAAGGATCATTTGCATATTTTACCACAGGGGTACAGCTTCAAATTGTCCCTACCTTTTCTCATTGTTCTAGCAAGAATCATATATTTTTAATATGTATATTTTTTATTTCTCTTCTTGGATTACGCAGCAATTTGCGTTTCTTTAAGTAAGAACAGTAGTGGGGGAGATGTGTCAAATCTTGGAGAGAGTGGAGAAAGTACCAACTAATCAGCTCCTGTCATTTTTCAAAGAAGCTGATTGGCTGGTACGTTATCTCTCTCCGCTTTATCTCTCTCCAAGCTTCGGTAAATCTTTCCCTATATAATTTTTTACGCCAGGAGACTGAGCTGTGCCATTCAGAAGGCAGGAAGAGTTTACAAGTTAGAGCCTAATAGGCCCTACACACTGGGCGATATTACTGAAAGATATGAACGATCTCGTTCATTAATGAACGAGATACCGTTCATATCTTTGAGTGTGGAGGCTCCAGCGATGAACGATGTGCGGCCCCGTGCTCGTTTATCGTTGGTGAGCCGTCGCTTGTGTATGCAGGCCAATATGGACGATCTCGTCCATATTTGCATGCACTGCTAAGGAGCCAGGTGACGGGGGGGTGAAGAAACTTCACTCCTCCCGTCACTGTGCCCCCGCCGCCAGGTTGCCCGTCGGCCGTATCCGCCGTCGGACAGCTCGGCGGTGGATCGCATAGTGTGTAGGGCCAATAAGCCATGGTGAGTGCAGCTGATGTGTGCCAACCTCTGTTCCTGCAGTAAATTTCAGATTTCAGTAGAAGAAACAATTCCTCATGACATCACACTATTTGTTACTCATGGAAAAGATGTCTGGTCAATATCGTAAAAAGTGATACTTCCCCCTTAACAGGAATCTCTTTGCATACAATATGGCCACCATCCTGCTCTGAGCAGTACAGAGGGAAGCTTTGTCTTATAGCAAGAGAGGTATCTTATTACATTGTTCTGTTGTGGCAACAACAAGGTTGGAAAAACATCTCAGCGACCCTCAGGGGTGTCAGTAAACACAAACTAAGATTGGATATTTTTTTTCTTCATGATACTCTTAAAACGCAGGAGGCAGCGCACCTATAACGGGACCTGTTAGGCAGCTAGAGTGTTACTGAAAATACAATACAATCGCATCGTCTTAAAAGAGAAACAAAAGAACTCACTACTTATTGTAAAAAATAAATCCCCTTCCCCCCCTCCTCCCCAAAACCACTTGTTTGCCGTGGGTGGAAAGCATTCCAGAGAGGCGCATGCTTTTGGCAAGTACTGGCGAGAATTGCGTCAAGATGTCACTGTCTTCTCAGCTGGGCGGGAGATACCCACAGAGCGGAAGGCACTTAGTTCAATCCTCAGTATGGCTGAAGAAGGTTGGTGCAAGGAGGAGGCTTGAGATAGGGACAAGAGATTGGTTTTCCCATTTGTGTATCTGAGGTCCAGTGTCTGTGTGACCCGTCAGAGGTAATCTGCCAGGAGGAGGTGGCATGCCTCAGTTTGGAGTATTTATAAACACGGCGCGAGAAGTACAATACGGTCACCATGAGACGAAATGTAGGCTGCAACAGAGTTGGAACCTCGGCCTTACTACCATACCGTGGCTAGTAAGCACAGTATGAAGAGTCACCTCTGTGCTTAAGACAGAGGATATATAGAAGCTCCCAACTCACGATAAACATGTAGATCTTACTCAGAACAGCACATAACTCAGAGAATTAAGAGCCATCTCTGTAGGTAACCGTTGTAAGCCACCTCACCATAAGACTGAGTTGTGGAATGATGGAGTGGCTCTTTAGCACAGAAATAAAGGTCTATGAGTGTTAGAGTGGAGAACCTAAGTGCTCTTCTGGGCCACCAGTTCATGACTGGCGGCTCCCACAAGCTATACGGTCCTTCTCTGCTCCACCCATCTCACCGCGCTCCTCCATCTCGGCCTCTGTCCTCTATCTTCTCCCGCTTGCGTCCTGTTTCCCCAACTCCTGCTTCCACCACCCCTTTCCCTCCAGTCACCAGACTGCTAATTTCATCTGTGGGTGAGCGACCAATGCTCCCATCCACCTGTACCCGGATATCTGGAGAGATAGACAGCTGATGGTGGGGCACTAGGCCTCCGTTGTCCGTACACTTTGGGTATAGGTATGTTTTCATCTGTCCCTTGCCCTTGACATTGACGGTCCCTCTGTAGTCAAAGTCATAGCCCATTTTCACAAGCACCCTATAGCTTTCCTCACTCGCTTGAATGCGGCACTCCACACCTGTTGTGTCCATTCTGCTGGCAATGTTCACAGTGTCCCCCCAGATGTCGTAAAGCAACTTGGTGGTACCAATCACGCCAGCAGTCAGTGGGCCGTGGTTGAACCCAATGCGGAGCTTGAAATTAAACCACAGCATGTTGTTGTTGAAATCGTCCACCACGTTCATCATTTCCTTGGCAAACTCAAAGAGCGTCTGCAGGTGGCGGTGAGGTTGGCTGCTGTCCTGGCACTGAGATGGGTTCAGCCCAGAAGCAGCCATGTATGTGGCTCCAATGGTTTTGATCTTCTCAATGCAAGAGTAATGCGGCTTACTGAGGAGTTCATCAAAATCTCCGATGAGCTCATTGAGAACGCGGTAGCACTCTTTGCCACCCTCATAGTTCTCTTCGTAGAATTCACTGAAGTTGACTATGCTGGCGAATATGACACCAGCGTCGTCGTGGTTTTTGGAGTAACTCTGGGAGACCTTCAGTTGCTCAGCCACGTGATAAGGGATGATGTTGCGAAGAAGCCAGTCGGCCTGATCTCTCATACTCTGGATTTTGGTGCGGTGAAGGTCGGCTTCCACGTCTCCATGGTAGTGCAAACGGTAACTGACTTCGAACTCTCGATTCAAGAACCACACCAACAGGAGGAGAAGGAAATAGGCCACAGCCAGCTCCTGCCCAAGCTGTGAGGATGGCGTAGTGCCAAGACCCAGGGTATCAGTGGAAGGAGAGGGAGAGCTGAAAGGAGACAAGACATTAGACATTCAGTTTAGGTGTGTTTCCTCATTACTCAAGTCTCACTTTCTATATTTTGTAATTATGGTCCATCATACTTTATACTGCAGTTCCTAAGGGGGGAGAATTATCAAACCTACAACGAAAAAGTAGAAGTGCGAACAGCTACCAATCACATTCTAGCGACCATTTATCTTTTACATTCTGTAAAATGATAGCTAAAATCTGAAGGGTTGCTATGGGAAACACCTTTAAAAAAACACAAAAATAAGGTAAAAGAGGAGGTGTTGCCCATAGCAACCAAATGTGTCACCAGGATGGGTCTGTTTTGTCCACATGTCACCAGGATGGGGTCTGCTTTGTACATGTATCACCAGGATGGCGTGTGCTTTGTACATCTGTCACCAAGATGGGGTCTGCTTTGTATACGTGGCACCAGGATGGGGTCTGCTTTGTACACGTGGCACCAGGATGCCCCATAACTGTCTTTGTACGCATGGCACCAGGATGGGGAGTGCTTTGCGCATGTGGCACCGGGATGAGGTGTGCTTTGTGCACGTGGCATCAGGATGGGGTGTGCTTTGTGCACGTGGCACCAGGATGGGGTGTTCTTTGTGTACGTGGCACCAGGATAGGGTGTGCTTTGTACATGTGGTACCAGGATGTGGTGTGCTTTGTGCACGAGGCACCAGGATGGGGTGTGCGTTGTACATGTGGTACCAGGATGTGGTGTGCTTTGTGCCCTGGCACCAGGATGGGGTGTGCTTTGTGCACTGTCACCAGGATGGGGTGTGCATTGTGCACGTTGCACCAGGATGGGGTGTGCTTTGTGCACCGGGATGGGGTGTGTTTTGTGTACATGGCACCAGGATGGGGTGTGCTTTGTGCAAGTGTTTCCAGGATGGGGTGTTCTTTGTGCACTGGCACCAGGATGGGGTGTGCTTTGTGCACATGGCACCAGGATGGGGTGTGCTTTGTGCACGAGGCACCAGGATGGGGTGTGCGTTGTACATGTGGTACCAGGATGTGGTGTGCTTTGTGCCCTGGCACCAGGATGGGGTGTGCTTTGTGCACTGTCACCAGGATGGGGTGTGCATTGTGCACGTTGCACCAGGATGGGGTGTGCTTTGTGCACCGGGATGGGGTATGTTTTGTGTACATGGCACCAGGATGGGGTGTTCTTTGTGTACGTGGCACCAGGATGGGGTGTTCTTTGTGTACGTGGCACCAGGATAGGGTGTGCGTTGTACATGTGGTACCAGGATGGGGTGTGCTTTGTGCACGAGGCACCAGGATGGGGTGTTCTTTGTGCCCTGGCACCAGGATGGGGTGTGCTTTGTGCACTGTCACCAGGATGGGGTGTGCATTGTGCACGTTGCACCAGGATGGGGTGTGCTTTGTGCACGTGGCACCAGGATGGGGTGTGCTTTGTGCACATTGCACCAGGATGGGGTGTGCTTTGTGCACCGGGATGGGGTATGTTTTGTGTACATGGCACCAGGATGGGGTGTGCTTTGTGCACGTGTTTCCAGGATGGGGTGTTCTTTGTGCACTGGCACCAGGATGGGGTGTGCTTTGTGCACGTGGCACCAGGATGGGGTGTGCTTTGTGCACCGGGATGGGGTGAGTTCTGTGCACGTGGCACCAGGATGTGGTGTGCTTTGTGCACGTGTCTCCAGGATGGGGTGTTCTTTGTGCACTGGCACCAGGATGGGGTGTGCTTTGTGCACATTGCACCAGGATGGGGTGTGCTTTGTGCACCGGGATGGGGTATGTTTTGTGTACATGGCACCAGGATGGGGTGTTCTTTGTGTACGTGGCACCAGGATGGGGTGTTCTTTGTGTACGTGGCACCAGGATAGGGTGTGCGTTGTACATGTGGTACCAGGATGGGGTGTGCTTTGTGCACGAGGCACCAGGATGGGGTGTTCTTTGTGCCCTGGCACCAGGATGGGGTGTGCATTGTACACGTGTCACCAGGATGGGGTGTGCATTGTACACGTGGCACCAGGATGCCCGATAACTGTCTTTTACACGTGTCACCAGGATGGGGTCTGCTTTGTACGCATGGCAACAGGATGGGGTGTGCTATGCGCATGTGGCACCGGGATGAGGTGTGCTTTGTGCACGTGGCATCAGGATGGGGTGTTCTTTGTGTACGTGGCACCAGGATGGGGTGTTCTTTGTGTACGTGGCACCAGGATAGGGTGTGCGTTGTACATGTGGTACCAGGATGGGGTGTGCTTTGTGCACGAGGCACCAGGATGGGGTGTTCTTTGTGCCCTGGCACCAGGATGGGGTGTGCTTTGTGCACTGTCACCAGGATGGGGTGTGCATTGTGCACGTTGCACCAGGATGGGGTGTGCTTTGTGCACCGGGATGGGGTATGTTTTGTGTACATGGCACAAGGATGGGGTGTGCTTTGTGCACTGGCACCAGGATGGGGTGTGCTTTGTGCACGTGGCACCAGGATGGGGTGTGCTTTGTGCACATTGCACCAGGATGGGGTGTGCTTTGTGCACCGGGATGGGGTATGTTTTGTGTACATGGCACTAGGATGGGGTGTGCTTTGTGCACGTGTTTCCAGGATGGGGTGTTCTTTGTGCACTGGCACCAGGATGGGGTGTGCTTTGTGCACGTGGCACCAGGATGGGGTGTGCTTTGTGCACGTGTCTCCAGGATGGGGTGTTCTTTGTGCACTGGCACCAGGATGGGGTGTGCTTTGTGCACTGGCACCAGGTTGGGATGTGCTTTGTACACATAGCACCAGGATGGGGTGTGCTTTGTGCACTGGCACCAGGATGGGGTGTGCTTTGTACACGTGACACCAGGATGGGGTGTGCTTTGTGCACGTGTCACCAGGATGGGGTGTGCTTTGTGCACTGTCACCAGGATGGGGTGTGCATTGTGCATGTGGCACCAGGATGGGGTGTGCTTTGTACACGTGTCATGTACACGTGTCACCAGGATGGGGTCTGCTTTGTACATCTGTCACCAGGATGGGGTCTGCTTTGTACACGTGTCACCAGGATGGGGTCTGCTTTGTACACGTGGCACCAGGATGCCCGATAACTGTCTTTTACACGTGTCACCAGGATGGGGTCTGCTTTGTACGCATGGCAACAGGATGGGGTGTGCTATGCGCATGTGGCACCGGGATGAGGTGTGCTTTGTGCACGTGGCATCAGGATGGGGTGTTCTTTGTGTACGTGGCACCAGGATGGGGTGTTCTTTGTGTACGTGGCACCAGGATAGGGTGTGCGTTGTACATGTGGTACCAGGATGGGGTGTGCTTTGTGCACGAGGCACCAGGATGGGGTGTTCTTTGTGCCCTGGCACCAGGATGGGGTGTGCTTTGTGCACTGTCACCAGGATGGGGTGTGCATTGTGCACGTTGCACCAGGATGGGGTGTGCTTTGTGCACCGGGATGGGGTATGTTTTGTGTACATGGCACCAGGATGGGGTGTGCTTTGTGCACTGGCACCAGGATGGGGTGTGCTTTGTGCACGTGGCACCAGGATGGGGTGTGCTTTGTGCACATTGCACCAGGATGGGGTGTGCTTTGTGCACCGGGATGGGGTATGTTTTGTGTACATGGCACCAGGATGGGGTGTGCTTTGTGCACGTGTTTCCAGGATGGGGTGTTCTTTGTGCACTGGCACCAGGATGGGGTGTGCTTTGTGCACGTGGCACCAGGATGGGGTGTGCTTTGTGCACCGGGATGGGGTGAGTTCTGTGCACGTGGCACCAGGATGTGGTGTGCTTTGTGCACGTGTCTCCAGGATGGGGTGTTCTTTGTGCACTGGCACCAGGATGGGATGTGCTTTGTACACGTGGTACCAGGATGGGGTGTGCTTTGTACACGTGGCACCAGGATGGGGTGTGCTTTGTGCCTGTGGCACCAGGATGGGCTGTGCTTTGTGCACTGGCACCAGGATGGGGTGTTCTTTGTGCACTGGCATCAGGATGGGGTGTGCTCTGTGCACTGACACCAGGATGGGGTGTTCTTTCTGTCTGTGGCACCAGAATGGGGTGTGCTTTGTGTACGTGGCACCAGGATGGGGTGTGCTTTGTACATGTGGCATCAGGATTGGATGTGCTTTGTGTACGTGGCACCAGGATGGGGTGTGCGGCACAAGGATGGAGTGTGCTTTGTGCACATGTCACCAGGATGGGGTGTGCTTTGTGCACCAGGATGGAGTGTGCTTTGTGCACATGTCACCAGGATGGGGTGTGCTTTGTGCACCAGGATGGGGTGTGCTTTGTGCATGTGGCACCAGGATGGGGTGTGCTTTGTACACGTGGCACCAGGATGGGGTGTGCTTTGTACACATGGTACTAGGATGGGGTGTGCGGTGTACACATGGCACCAGGATGGGGTGTGCTTTGTGCACTGGCACCAGGATGGGGTGTGCTTTGTGCATTTGGCACCAGGATGGGGTGTGCTTTGTGCATGTGGCACCAGGATGGGGTGTGCTTTATGCACGTGTCTCCAGAATGGGGTGTTACTTGTGCACTGGCACCAGGATGTGGTGTGCTTTGACCACGTGGCACCAGGTTGGGATGTGCTTTGTGCACGTGGCACCAGGATGGGGTGTGCTTTGTGCACTTGGCACCAGGATGGGGTGTGCTTTGTACACGTGACACCAGGATGGGGTGTGCTTTGTGCACGTGTCACCAGGATGGGGTGTGCTTTGTGCACTGGCACCAGGATGGGGTGTGCATTGTGCATGTGGCACCAGGATGGGGTGTGCTTTGTACACGTGTCACCAGGATGGGGTCTGCTTTGTACATCTGTCACCAGGATGGGGTCTGCTTTGTACACGTGTCACCAGGATGGGGTCTGCTTTGTACACGTGGCACCAGGATGCCCCATAACTGTCTTTTACACGTGTCACCAGGATGGGGTCTGATTTGTACACATGGCAACAGGATGGGGTGTGCTATGCGCATGTGGCACCGGTATGAGGTGTGCTTTGTGCACGTGGCATCAGGATGGAGTGTGCTTTGTGCACGTGGCACCAGGATGGGGTGTTCTTTGTGTACGTGGCACCAGGATGGGGTGTGCTTCGTGCACATGGCACCAGGATGGGGTGTGCTTTGTACACGTGGCACCAGGATGGGGTGTGCTTTGTACACGTGGTACCAGGATGGGGTGTGCTTTGTACACGTGGCACCAGGATGGGGTGTGCTTTGTGCATGTGGCACCAGGATGGGCTGTGCTTTGTGCACTGGTACCAGGATGGGGTGTGCTTTGTGCACGTGTCTCCAGAATGGGGTGTTATTTGTGCACTGGCACCAGGATGGGGTGTTCTTTGTGCACTGGCATCAGGATGGGGTGTGCTCTGTGCACTGACACCAGGATGGGGTGTTCTTTCTGTCTGTGGCACCAGAATGGGGTGTGCTTTGTGTACGTGGCACCAGGATGGGGTGTGCTTTGTACATGTGGCATCAGGATTGGATGTGCTTTGTGTACGTGGCACCAGGATGGGGTGTGCGGCACCAGGATGGAGTGTGCTTTGTGCACATGTCACCAGGATGGGGTGTGCTTTGTGCACCAGGATGGGGTGTGCTTTGTGCATGTGGCACCAGGATGGGGTGTGCTTTGTACACGTGGCACCAGGATGGGGTGTGCTTTGTACACATGGTACTAGGATGGGGTGTGCTGTGTACACGTGGCACCAGAATGGGGTGTGCTTTGTGCACTGGCACAAGGATGGGGTGTGCTTTGTGCATTTGGCACCAGGATGGGGTGTGCTTTGTGCATGTGGCACCAGGATGGGGTGTGCTTTGTGCACGTGTCTCCAGAATGGGGTGTTACTTGTGCACTGGCACCAGGATGTGGTCTGCTTTGACCACGTGGCACCAGGTTGGGATGTGCTTTGTGCACGTGGCACCAGGGTGTGCTTTGTGCACTTGGCACCAGGATGGGGTGTGCTTTGTGCACGTGGCACCAGGATGGGGTGTGCTTTGTGCAAATGGCACCAGGATGGGGTGTGCTTTGTGCACGTGGCACCAGGATGGGATGTGCTTTGTGTATGTGGCACCAGGATGGGGTGTGCTTTGTGCACTGGCACCAGGATGGGGTGTGCTTTGTGCACTGGCACCAGGATGGGGTGTGCTTTGTGCACGTGGCACCAGGATGGTGTGTGCTTTGTGCACGTGGCACCAGGATGGGGTGTGCTTTGTGCACATGGCACCAGGATGGGATGTACTTTGTGTATGTGGCACCAGGATGGGGTGTGCTTTGTGCACGTGGCACCAGGATGGGGTGTGCTTTGTGCACGTGGCACCAGGATGGGGTGTGCTTTGTGTATGTGGCACCAGGATGGGGTGTGCTTTGTGCGCTGGCACCAGGATGGGAGTATGTTTGTGCACGTGGCACCAGGATGGGATGTGCTTTGTGTATGTGCCACCAGGATGGGAATGTGCTTTGTGCACGTGGCACCAGGATGGGAGTGTGCTTTGTGTATGTGGCACCAGGATGGGGTGTGCTTTGTGCACTAGCACCAGGATGGGAGTGTGCTTTGTGCACGTGGCACCAGGATGGGATGTGCTTTGTGTATGTGGCACCAGGATGGGAGTGTGCTTTGTGCACTGGCACCAGGATGGGATGTGCTTTGTGTATGTGGCACCAGGATGGGGTGTGCTTTGTGCGCTGGCACCAGGATGGGAGTGTGCTTTGTGAACATGGCACCAGGATGGGGTGTGCTTTGTGTATGTGGCACCAGGATGGAGTGTGCTTTGATCACATGGCACCAGGATGGGATGTACTTTGTGCACGTGGCACCAGGATGGGATGTGCTTTGTGTATGTGGCTCCAGGATAGGGTGTGCTTTGTGCACGTGGCACCAGAATGGGATGTGCTTTGTGTATGTGGCACCATGATGGAGTGTGCTTTGTGCACCAGGATGGGGTGTGCTTTGATCACGTAGCACCAGGATGGGATGTGCTTTGCGCACGTGGCACCAGGATGGAGTGTGCTTTGATCACATGGCACCAGGATGGAATGTTCTTTGTGCACGTGGCACCAGGATGGAGTGTGCTTTGATCACATGGCACCAGGATGGGATGTGCTTTGTGCACGTGGCACCAGGATTGGATGTGCTTTGTGTATGTGGCACCAGGATAGGGTGTGCTTTGTGCACGTGGCACCAGAATTGGATGTGCTTTGCGTATGTGGCACCAGGATGGGATGTGCTTTGTGCACGTGGCACCAGGATGGAATGTTCTTTGTGCAAGTGGCACCAGGATGGAGTGTGCTTTGATCACATGGCACCAGGATGGGGTGTGCTTTGTGTATGTGGCACCAGGATGGGATGTGCTTTGTGTATGTGGCACCAGGATGGGGTGTGCTTTGTGTATGTGGCACCAGGATGGGGTGTGCTTTGTGCGCTGGCACCAGGATGGGAGTGTGCTTTGATCACATGGCACCAGGATGGGGTGTGCTTTGTGTATGTGGCACCAGGATGGGGTGTGCTTTGTGCACGTGGCACCAGGATGGGATATACTTTGTGCACGTGGCACCAGGATGGGATGTGCTTTGTGTATGTGGCACCAGGATAGGGTGTGCTTTGTGCACGTGGCACCAGAATGGGATGTGCTTTGTGTATGTGGCACCAGGATGGAGTGTGCTTTGTGCACCAGGATGGGGTGTGCTTTGATCACATAGCACCAGGATGGGATGTGCTTTGTGCACGTGGCACCAGGATGGAGTGTGCTTTGATCACATGGCACCAGGATGGGATGTGCTTTGTGCACGTGGCACCAGGATGGGATGTGCTTTGTGTATGTGGCACCAGGATAGGGTGTGCTTTGTGCACGTGGCACCAGAATTGGATGTGCTTTGTGTATGTGGCACCAGGATGGAGTGTGCTTTGTGCACCAGGATGGGGTGTGCTTTGATCACGTAGCACCAGGATGGAATGTTCTTTGTGCACGTGGCACCAGGATGGAGTGTGCTTTGATCACATGGCACCAGGATGGGGTGTGCTTTGTGTATGTGGCACCAGGATGGGATGTGCTTTGTGTATGTGGCACCAGGATGGGGTGTGCTTTGTGCACGTGGCACCAGGATGGGATGTGGTTTGATCACGTAGCACCAGGATGGGGTGTGCTTTGCTCACGTAGCACCAGGATGGGATGTGCTTTGTGTATGTGGCACCAGGATGGAGTGTGCTTTGTGCACGTGGCACCAGAATGGGATGTGCTTTGATCACATGGCACCAGGATGGGGTGTGCTTTGTGCACGTGGCACCAGGATGGAGTGTGCTTTGTGCACCAGGATGGGGTGTGCTTTGATCACGTAGCACCAGGATGGAATGTTCTTTGTGCACGTGGCACCAGGATGGAGTGTGCTTTGATCACATGGCACCAGGATGGGGTGTGCTTTGTGTATGTGGCACCAGAATGGGATGTGCTTTGTGTATGTGGCACCAGGATGGGGTGTGCTTTGTGTATGTGGCACCAGGATGGGGTGTGCTTTGTGCGCTGGCACCAGGATGGGAGTGTGCTTTGTGAACATGGCACCAGGATGGGAGTGTGCTTTGTGTATGTGGCACCAGGATGGGGTGTGCTTTGTGCATGTGGCACCAGGATGGGATGTACTTTGTGCACGTGGCACCAGGATGGGATGTGCTTTGTGTATGTGGCACCAGGATAGGGTGTGCTTTGTGCACGTGGCACCAGAATGGGATGTGCTTTGTGTATGTGGCACTAGGATGGAGTGTGCTTTGTGCACCAGGATGGGGTGTGCTTTGATCACGTAGCACCAGGATGGGATGTGCTTTGTGCACGTGGCACCAGGATGGAGTGTGCTTTGATCACATGGCACCAGGATGGGATGTGCTTTGTGCACGTGGCACCAGGATGGGATGTGCTTTGTGTATGTGGCACCAGGATAGGGTGTGCTTTGTGCACGTGGCACCAGAATTGGATGTGCTTTGTGTATGTGGCACCAGGATGGAGTGTGCTTTGTGCACCAGGATGGGGTGTGCTTTGATCACGTAGCACCAGGATGGAATGTTCTTTGTGCACGTGGCACCAGGATGGAGTGTGCTTTGATCACATGGCACCAGGATGGGGTGTGCTTTGTGTATGTGGCACCAGGATGGGATGTGCTTTGTGTATGTGGCACCAGGATGGGGTGTGCTTTGTGCACGTGGCACCAGGATGGGATGTGCTTTGATCACGTAGCACCAGGATGGGGTGTGCTTTGATCACGTAGCACCAGAATGGGATGTGCTTTGTGTATGTGGCACCAGGATGGGGTGTGCCTTGTGCACGTGGCACCAGGATGGGATGTGCTTTGATCACGTAGCACCAGGATGGGGTGTGCTTTGATCACGTAGCACCAGGATGGGATGTGCTTTGTGTATGTGGCACCAGGATAGGGTGTGCTTTGTGCACCAGGATGGGGTGTGCTTTGATCACGTAGCACCAGGATGGGATGTGCTTTGTGCACCAGGATGGAGTGTGCTTTGATCACATGGCACCAGGATGGGGTGTGCTTTGTGCACGTGGCACCAGGATGGAGTGTGCTTTGATCACATGGCACCAGGATGGGATGTGCTTTGTGCACGTGGCACCAGGATGGAGTGTGCTTTGATCACGTAGCACCAGGATGGGATGTGCTTTGTGCATGTGGCACCAGGATGGAGTGTGCTTTGATCACATGGCACCAGGATGGGATGTGCTTTGTGGATGTGTCCCTAGTAGAAGCTCAGCACAGTCAGACAAGGTGAGATGTTCGCCTGCCCTGATGGTCTCACAGAAAGAACAGCCCTGATCATTGATCATTGTCCATAATGTTTTATATATTGAGTTAAATGCTGCACATATGTTTTAATCAAGCCCATCATATACAGTATACACTATATACAATTGTAACAAAAAGCCATTACATCTAATGGTCTGGGGGTATATTTACTATTGGTTGGTTTAGCCGGTTAGGCTGGTTTAGAATTTATTTCTGCTGCCGCTGTAGAACCCACCGGCAAACGCCCAATAGTAAATATACACCCTGACGGAATTTTCCTGATGCTATATAGTGAGCTGTGATTATGTCGCCATAAGAACGTCCATTTGATTCTCCATATCTCATCTTACCTGTAGTTTGTTTCCATGTCAGACTCTGGTATTACTGGGGCTCTAGAAAAAAAAAGAAATAAACAATTAACATTATTTAAAACGAATAAAGCATCTAATCTGCTCTGCATTCTCCCCCAGCGGCCCCCACATACCTGGCTGGAAACAGCGGCAGATACAGGAGAATCAGCAGCGCCGCACCGGCCAGAGTTGCAAGAGAGGATCGCAGCCAGGAGCTCAGCTGACAGAAGTTACAGTACTGCACCATAGGGATCACAAGAGCGGAACACAGGAACATGGTATACTGTAGGAGGTACAGAGACACAATGTGACCACCAGAGGGCAGCACTCTACAGGTCTACACAACAATCCTCATTACCCAGATTACATAATCAGAGTGTGTTTCTGTGATAGATGATTTTCAGTGCCAGCAGCCCACCACTAACAGTAGGTGTTTAAGGGGACAAATGAGTGGATGGAACACAATTTAGCAGTATTGCTAGGTTTTTAGGTGTAATGTTAATGACAATTATACGTTCACGTGTCAGCCTCCTAAGTAGTTACTGCTGTATGAGAGTATCGTCTCAGTGATGTCACTATTGTCGCTAATTCTTAGTACATTGCTGGATTTTGGTGGTCATTCCGAGTTGATCGCAGCCAGCAACTTTTTGCTGCTGGTGCGATCAACTAGTACACGCCTATGGGGGAGTGTAGTTTAGCTTAGCAGGGCTGTGATCGCTTGTGCAGCCCTGTAATCCAATGCATATACAGTAACCCCACTCATATACACAATCCCACGTGTATACAGTAACCATACTCATATACAGTAACCTCACGCATATACAGTAACCCTACTCATATACAGTAACCCCACTCATATACTGTAACCCCAAGCATATACAGTAATCTCACTCATATACAGTAACTACACTCATATACACAATCCCACGTGTATACAGTAACCACACTCATATACAGTAACCTCACGCATATACAGTAACCCCACTCATATACAGTAACTCCTCTCATATACTGTAACCCCACTCATATACTGTAACCCCAAGCATATACAGTAATCTCACTCATATACAGTAACCCCACTCATATACACAATCCCACGTGTATACAGTAACCACACTCATATACAGTAACCTCACGCATATACAGTAACCCTACTCATATACAGTAACCCCACTCATATACTGTAACCCCAAGCATATACAGTAATCTCACTCATATACAGTAACTACACTCATATACTGTAACCCCACTCATATACTGTAACCCCACTCATATATAGTACCCCACGCATATACAGTAACCCCACTCATATACAGTAATCCCACTCATATACAGTAATCCAACGCATATACAGTAACCCCACACATATACAGTAACCTCACGCATATATAGTAATCACACTCATATACAGTAATCCCATGCATATACAGTAACCCCACACATATACAGTAATCCCACTCATATACTGTAACCCCACTCATATACTGTAACCCCACACATATACAGTAACCCCACACATATACTGTAACCCCACACATATACTGTAACCTCACACATATACTGTAACCCCACACATATACTGTAACCTCACACATATACTGTAACCCCACACATATACTGTAACCCCATGCATATACTGTAACCCCACACATATACAGTAACCCCACTCATATACTATAACCCCACGCATATACAGTAATCCTGCACATAAACAGTAACCCCACTCATACAGTAACCACACTCATATACTGTAACCCCACTCATATACTGTAACCCCACATATATACAGTAACCCCACACATATACTGTAACCTCACACATATACAGTAACCCCACACATATACTGTAACCCCATGCATATACTGTAACCCCACACATATACAGTAACCCCACTCATATACTATAACCCCACGCATATACAGTAATCCCATTTATATACAGTAACCCCACTCATATACAGTAACCCCACACATATACAGTAATCTCACTCATATACAGTAACCCCACTCATATACAGTAATCTCACTAATATGCAGTAACCCCACTCATATACAGTAACCCCACACATATACAGTAATCTCACTAATATACAGTAACCCCACTCATATACAGTAACCCCACACATATACAGTAATTCCATTATATAAAATAACCCCACTCATATACAGTAACCCCACTCATATACAGTAACCGCACACATATACAGTAACCCCACTCATATACAGTAATCTCACTAATATGCAGTAACCCCACTCATATACAGTAACCCCACACATATACAATAATCTCACTAATATACAGTAACCCCACTCATATACAGTAACCCCACACATATACAGTAATTCCATTTATATAAAATAACCCCACTCATATACAGTAACCCCACTCATATACAGTAACCACACACATATACAGTAATCTCACTAATATGCAGTAACCCCACTCATATACAGTAACCCCACTCATATACAGTAATCCCATACGTATACAGTAACCCCACTCATATACAGTAATCCCATACGTATACAGTAACCCCACGCATATATTTTCCGGTTTTCACTTCCTCCTTGCAATGGCTTCTTCAAAAAAAATGTTCAAATAACAATTGTGTAGCGTAACTTTTCCACTCCAATATGCCTATTTATCCCCATTCAGCTATAAAATGACCGCCCGTGTAGGGCGCCACATTTATACCAATACAGAAATGAATGCGGTTTTCCCTCCAAGTGGCACCTAACTATGTCTTAATTAACTCACGAGAGTAAAAAGATATTGGGGTAGTCATTATTACGCGTGTCATACTTGTACATTACAGAGAAAAGATATTGGGGTAGTCATTATTACGCGTGTCATACTTATACATTTCAATAATATATATTTTTTGCTATGTGTGCATAGAAATGTGCATTCCGCTATAAAGTTCCCCTGGGTCACACATGATGCCTCGCTGAAAGTATAGCTGCCGTCCAATCACGATACCAGGGGAGGCACACAGCTAATGTCATTCTGCAAATCCGAAGGATGGAAACCCAACACCTTCCGAATGCAGTATATCCTCCTCTGTAAGGGGCAGGGGATACCCCTATTGCTATGCAAATTGCTCTTTGCCATATCAAGGAAACATTGTCCACCCTAAACAACAGCATCCATACGTGTGTGTTGGTGTAGAAGTCCGCGGTCAGGTAGGAGAAGACGACTGCTGCGGGGAGACACACGAGCACGGTGCCAATTAGGTGACGGGGCAGCCAGCCAGAGATAACTTCCAAGAGCCGCCTGGTACACAGGAACGTATCCTCCAAATAGAACGCCATCCTGGGGAATGCACAGAGGGAGAGCGGATGAAAGAGTCTAAGGCAACGGAAGGATTTAAAATCACCTGTTATTTGCTGGAGAATTATCTTTTATGCATTTTGTGCCTTTTAAATATAAGCAGTGTCATAAAACTGGGCCTCACAAGATAACATTTTCCAGGAGGGATATCAGCTCATATGTGTAACTTATTGGGTCACTATAGCACTTCTGCTTCGCATCTTATGGCGGTGAAGTGGGAAGCAATAATGTAACCATAGTAAATCCTTACTACTGATTATGGGGGGTATTCAATTCAAGTCGGAACTGCCGTCTTGTCGGAAAGACGGCAGTTTCCAACATTTTTAGGTCAGATAGTGTTTCGACCTATTCAGTTAGGCTGCCATTTTTCCGTCAGGTCGGCAATTCCGACTTGTCAGAAAACGTGGAACGCTGGATTAGGCGCGGATCCATGTGTTTTGTCGGATTCGCAGCCAAATCTGACAGGTTTTAGCCGTTTCCGACAATGGCCTTAATTCAGAGTTGATCGTAGCCGTGCAAAAATTTTGCACGGCTATGATCATTTACTCAGACATGCGTGGGGACACCCCACACAGCGCTAGTCCGCCCCGCATGCCTGGCTCTGCCCCGCCGCACAGGTACAAATGCATCGCACAGCAGCGATCAGGTCTGAATTAGGCCCAATGTCAATCCAACTTTAAAAAAAAAAAAGTCAGTTTGACATTGTCGAGCACGGCCAAATCCGCTAATTGAATATTGAAATGTCGGAAAGGATCCGACATCAATTGAATACCCCCCTATACTGCTGTCTCACGGCTGAAAAAAAAAAACCCATTGGAAATTCCACGCCTCTGTGCACTACCGAGGGTTAACGGCTCTGCAGAGCGCACAAATATTGTTTCAACAAAGCAACAACTCACATCATGTAATGAATAGGGAACCGAGAGGGGTAGAAGACCGCAAAGTACTATTTTTTGCTTTGTTTTGGGGGTTTTTTTTGCAACCCGAATTGATGTGTCAGCTGTAATCCGCAAGGAGAATCTCTATTGTACGCGCTTATCTTTCCACCGGAAGGCAGCAGCAAAGTTAATAACAATAATTTGCAAATCAATTGGACATCATTATTATTATGTTTTAATAAGCACGGAGGTTCCCCCTAACGCTGCATCAGTGCCGCAGCAAAGCACTCCAGCGAGCTGGGCACACGTGCTGCACCGACGGGGTGGGGAACGGAGCCTAAAAATAATGATCTATCTATCTGGAGCTCACAGGATTTCGTATTTATACACTGAAAGGAGCTTTATATATATATGTAAATGTCATAAGATGAGGTTTATGGTGTTTCCATAGAACATAAAGGTATTATCCACATAGTTTTCTTCTAAGCCTGTGTTCCTGCTTTGTCTCAGCAGACGTACAGAGTATACAGATGTATAGTGAGCACACAACAGGCTAGTGAGAAGTTCTTTGGATTCCAGGATCATGTCTGTGCGGATAACACCCACACTGATCTGTGCTGGACCGTGTTACTCTATATCTTTGGGCTCTTTCTTAGACGTCATCTGGCCACCTTCAGTACAACGGAGACAGTCATTGTCCCAGCGGCCAGAAATTTCCTTTGTCACCCCCCCGCGGTAAGTATCCACCACCACCAGTGAGACCCCAGTAATTGTTGTGGCTTACTATAGAAAGCACTATCTGCTATTCACATACTGGCCTGTGATTGGCAGATAGGGCTTCTGCCAGATGTAATGTGCTCTAGGGCTGCAGCCGATGCAGTCCCTAGAAGCCACAGGGGAGAAAGGGGGTGCGCATGCACAGGTTTCCCTAGCAGCCATAATGCGCTTCCATGGGCTGCATCCTAGGCAGTCCATAGAAGCCAGTGTTGGGGAGGGTTTCTTCTCTCCTGACACTGACTGTGGCTTGTACACATGGACAAACCTGTAGTGGATTTTGTTATTACCCCCACCCTCGGTGCATCAGGCGGCGCAGTGGCAAGTGCGGGCATAGCCTCCAGGTGCGGACTGCGGGCAGAGCAGTGGGAGGAGCCAGCAGCCCCCCGGAAGATGGCAGGTAGGAGCCACCACTGCTCTGGACCAATATGCAATAAATGGTACTTAACTGCTTCTATCACATTTCTGTGCAGGGACGAAGGGTTGAGAAAACGAGGTGTTCCACCTACCTGACTCTGACTTATGCATATGCTAACATCACCACATCTATCTGCTAAAGTCACCCAGGGGCGTATCTACCCCTTGGCCAAGAATGCTCTCGCCAGGGGCCCGGGCCAGGAAGGGGGTCGCCTAGCAGTGCAACTCGCAGCCATGTTGTAGAATCACATAGTAGTTCAGTCTGAGAAGACAGGAGATCACCGCCCAGGCTCCTCTGCCATCAAACGGACCTTCTGCCCGCCCTATCTATGGCACATTGAAGATTATGCATTAACTGTTCATTTTGTAGGCTCTTCTTTCCGTTACCTGACCCAACAACTTGCACTGTTTCAAAGTAACCCCTTGTTAATAGATACATCCACCATTACAACACTGGTGGACAATCGGGAACTCCGAGCTTGGGTGGGCCACGGTACAGCAGCCAATCATTTTCATGTTGGCTCACCTGACAGAGACGAGCAAGGACAGAAATCCCAGGAGGCCGCAGACTGCTAGCACAGCAAGTGCCGGCGTTGGTGGGAATGCAGGAACCGCGCCTGGCTTCAGGAAACAGGTGACGGAGAGGAGCAGGAAGATGAAGAAGGAGAGAAGAACATCCAGCAGAGAGCTGAAGGTGGCGCTAGCAAAGGTCTTCACTGGAGCCATGCGCATGACCTGGAGGGACATGGAGACATGGAGTTAGTATTCCCCCATTTCCCTGGTTGTGCTAGCACTTCTCCATTGGGAGCCCGTTGCCCAGCAGCATGCATGGAAAACAGATCAGTACAACACGGCTAGTCACATGCGTGGGCAACCGCTCCCTTATTCCAAATGGACAGAACACAGTGGGAGTATGGATTTAGTTGGGAGGCTCCATCGCCAACAACAGGCAAACAGAAGTTTTAGCAGGCAATTATTCCAATCTCCCATATACACAAAGCCTGCACTGAGAACTACCTCCTCCTGGTAGCTGGCTCGATATGAAGTCTCCAGCTCCTTGTCTTGAAAGTTCAGACTCAGTGGGTTAATTGGTGGCTTGAAGAAGTAATCCTTCATTAAGCTGCAAGAGAGAGATGGGTCAGTGTACAGTAAGGAGCCTCTCGTTCGTGTGGCTACAGAATATCTCAGATCGTGGCCTGACCTGGCTACATGGCCCAGATGGAATAGCCGTCAATTTGCGGGCACCAGCGCCATTTGGCGATACAGCCCCCAGATTCAAAGCAGCTATGCTGACAGGGATTGACAGTCAGGGACCGTTTGGGGGCAGTCACGGGAAGTGGGGGCACAGGTGCAGGCCTCGTGACTGTTTTCTGAGCATGCCGCAGCCTGCGACTGCAATCTCGTATGCAGATGCAATGGCTATGCCGTCTTACCTCGTGCAGCAATGCTGGGCCGTCATAGGGCGACTTCAAAATTCAGTAATCGACTGATCTGCGACAGCTGCGGCATTTGCATATGTTTGCACAAGCCGCTGCACACACATTCACAGCTGCCACAGCATTCGTCAATGTTTCTGAATCAGGCGCTACGTCTAGTGTCTATATTTCTGAAACCGGGCCAGTGCCTATAAATCATTGGTTATTATATCTTGGCCCCATGGCGCTGTCTGTCCAGACAAGCGTAGTCATTGTAGAAAGTCCTGTCCGCTTCCCTATCCAATAATTTACCTGTCTTCTTTAATGACCTCCACAAAATGAGCGTCTGTCTTCTCCCGGATGTTCTTGAAGCGGAGAGGGAGCAGGGCCGTCTGGTCCATGCTAACTCCACACCAGCGGCCTTTTTCTTGAAGCATCTCATACAAGGAGGCCTGGCTGTTGTTCAGTGTTTCTTCTGGAGGGGGACTTAGTAGCCCATTCTGGGTTTTCAAGTGGCGCCCGATGGCTGTTGGCTGGAGACATAAAAAGAAGTAAAGAGGTTTCAAGAATTTTATATATTAAATCCAAAGTCAGTCCCTTTGTCATTTTAATCGCACATATGGGGTCACTCCGAGTTGATCGCTAGCTGAAATTGTTTGCTGCGCAGCGATGATGCAAAAAAAGGCACTTCTGCACATGCGTATGCGGCGCAATGCGCACGCGCAACGTACTTTCACAACGGCCGATGTAGTTTCACACAAGGTCTAGCGAAGGTTTTCAGTCGCACTGCTGGCCGCAGAGTGATTGACATGAAGTGGGCGTTTCTGGGTGTCAACTGACCGTTTTCAGGGAATGTTCGGAAAAACGCAGGCGAGCCAGGAAAAACACAGGCGTGGCTGGGCGAACGCAGGGCATGTTCGTGACGTCAAAACAAGAACTGAACAGTCTGAAGTGATCGCAAGCGCTGAGTAGGTCTGAAGCTACTCTGAAACTGCACAAAATTATTTTGTAGCCGCTCTGCGATCCTTTCGTTCGCACTTCTGCTAAGCTAAAATACACTCCCAGTGGGCGGCGGCATAGCGTTTGCACGGCTGCTAAAAACAGCTAGCGAGCGATCAACTCAGAATGACCACCATAATCTCTCATCCTCATATTCAGCCCTTTCACCCCTTTCCAGTATTCTGTTATTCTCCTTCTACCCACGTCAAATTCCCTTCTGTCTACAACACTTTGGGGCCGGTGCAGAGCTGAATGCATGTTGGCTGTAACTGCTCCGGCACATGGAACTAAACGCCTATATATGCTGAGTTACACACACCTGGAATGGCGTACAATTGGTCTCATAGCCCCCATCATTTTCCGTGCGCACTTTCACCAGCCCTATCTCTGCATTGCCTGCACTTACTGTATGTTACCGTGGGCCTAATTCAGATCTGATCGCAGCAGCAAATTTGTTAGCTAAGGGGCAAAACCATGGCCCTCATTCCGAGTTGTTCGCTCGCAAGCGGATTTTTGCAGATTTGCTCATGCTAAGCCGCCGCCTACTGGGAGTGAATCTTAGCATCTTAAAATTGCGACCGATGTATTCGCAATATTGCGATTACACACCTCGTAGCAGTTTCTGAGTAGCTCCAGACTTACTCGGCATCTGCGATCATTTCACTGCTTGTCGTTCCTGGTTTGACGTCACAAACACACCCAGCGTTCGCCCAGACACTCCTCCGTTCCTCCAGCCACTCCTGCGTTTTTTCCGGAAACGGTAGCGTTTTTTCCCACACGCCCATAAAACGGCCTGTTTCCGCCCAGTAACACCCATTTCCTGTCAATCACATTACGATCGCCTGAACGATGAAAAAGCCGTGAGTAAAATTACTAAGTGCATAGCAAATTTACTTGGCGCAGTCGCAGTGCGGACATTGCGCATACGCATTAAGCGGAAAATCGCTGCGATGCGAAGATTTTTACCGAGCGAACAACTCGGAATGAGGGCCCATGTGCACTGCAGGTGGGGCAGATATAACGGGCGGTATTCAATTCTTTTCACCCCCTTCCACACCTATTCTGTTTCTGCTGACGGGCGTGGTATAATCATTTTAGCTTGCTACCCCCAGGGTAGCGTGGGCGCCCAACCCTTTACGCAGCTAAACCTGATTACTGTACGTAATAACGGGTATCACTTTAGAAAGGAGATTGGGCATGATATATCATTTGAATACCTGCTCGATATGTGCAGAGAGTTAGATTTGGGTGGGTTATTTTGTTTCTGTGCAGGGTAAATACTGGCTGCTTTATTTTTACACTGCAATTTAGATTTCAGTTTGAACAAGCCCCACCCAAATCTAACTCTCTCTGCACATGTTATATCTGCCTCCCCTGCAGTGCACATGCGGGGTAATTCAGAGTTGATCGCAGCAGCAAATTTGTTAGCAGTTGGGCAAAACCATGGGGGTCATTCCCAGTTGATCGCACGCTGGCTACTTTTAGCAGCCGTGCATACGCATGCGCAGAAATGCTGATTTTTAGCCTGATCGCTGCGCTGCGAACAACGGCAGCTAGCGATCAACTCGGAATGACCCCCCCATGTGCACTGCAGGTGGGGCAGATATAACATGTGCAGAGAAAGATTAGATTTGGGTGCGGTGTGTTCAAACTGAAATCTAAATTGCAGTGTAAAAATAAAGCAGCCAGTATTTACCCTGCACAGAAATAATATAACCCACCCAAATCTAACTCTCTCTGCACATGTTCTATCTGCCCCACCTGCAGTGCACATGGTTTTGCCCATTAGCTAACAAAATTGCTGCTGCGATCAACTCTGAATAAGGCCTCATGTCCTCGCTAAGCCTATATAGTATTACACTGCTACAGCCCAGTTCTGCCGCATCAGTCACAATTAGTTGTGTGGCTGAGATGCATTGGGTGTAGTTGCATACACCTAGTTAGTTACAGAGCACTGCTCAGTGCATGATACTCTAGAGCAGAGGTTCTCAAACTCGGTCCTCATTACCCCACACAGTGCATGTTTTGCAGGTCTCCTCACAGAATCGCAAGTGAAATAATTAGCTCCACCTGTGGACCTTTTAAAACGTGTCAGTGAGTAATTACACCTGTGCACCTGCTGGGTTACCTGCAAAACATGCACTGTGTGGGCTCCCGAGGACCGAGTTTGAGAACCTCTGCTCTAGAGGCTCTGCACCAGCCATATACTGTTCTCAGTATTTCCCTTTCATCTCTACCCTTCCCACGATCATCAGCATGCATTAGCTGCTCCTACCCGAGTGCCCCCTCCTTTCCACTCTTCTGGGGTCCCGTTGGCTGCAGCTGCCCCTTCCTCCGCTCCATCTCTGGTCCCGGGGTCTCCGCAGGATGGACAGCTCTGCAAATAGGCAACAGAGGAAACCTGTGAAACCATTGGATTTATACATACATTCACATTTACCAATGACTTCCGATTGCCAGCACCGATTTGCAAAGGTGAAAGATAAATGCATAAGCTCAAAACCTGGCCACTGTTCAACCTTCCTCATTAAACGACTGCATTCCTATGAAACTCCAGTTCACGGGGTAAAAGTCTACGGGGAAAATGAGCGTGATCTGCGACCCTGTCCCTATCATTACAGCGGGCGGCGTCTGACCTGACGCATTTAAAATATTAATTTAAAATAAATGTAAAAAGCATGCACAGTGAAATATTTTATACCGGTGGTAATGTAACTAATGGGGAGAGGTCCTGCTGTATTGCGGGACTTAAGTGTCTATGCACTTAAGAGAGTGGAGAGTGATAACATGGCAGTTAGGAGCTTATTGGCTTGTACTTTATCACTCTCCAAGTCTTAATACATAAGGCCCCTTGGCATTATAATGCTATAATTTGAGAAGCAGGCGTGATACACGGAGATCGGTATGAAATACCTACAATCGAAATCCCGACCGCAATTGACCGACGGTCAAAATCGCGAAAAGGTCAAAATACCGACATGGACAAAATACAGACATTTAAAATACCGACAAGGCCAAAATACTGACATGTAAAATGTCGACAGGCCAAAATGCCGACATGAGTTTTTCACTGGGGGTTTTTGTGTGTATGTCAACATAGGTCAACATGCACACCATATAAGTGTACCGCGTCCCCTCGCATGGCTCGCTGCGATTGCCATGCTTCGGGCACACTATTATATTCCCCCGTATTATATTTCCCGGTAGTATATTCCCCCTCCAGTTCCACTGGGATGGTAAAGTGTGAACAAGTCGGTTTCAATCATGAAAAACTCATGTCGGCACTTTGACCTGGCAACATTTTACATGCCGGTATTTTGACCTTGTCTGTATTTTAAATGTCGGTATTTTGTCCGCGTCAGCATTTTGACCTTGTCGGGATTTTGACCGTCGGTCAATTGCTGTCGGCATTTCGACCGTCGGGATTTGATTGTCGGAAATTGACTGCATCCCGATACATGCTCATGTGTTGCAGAGGGAACCCATTAATATTGATGTATGTCCATAGTCACATAGGGGGAGATGTGTTTATAGCTTGGAGAGAGATAAAGTACCAGCCAATGTGATACACTCGGCCCCTTACGTTACGCATGTGATGCCTGCTTGTGCTTTGTCGCACTCCCTGCAGGTGGCCCGGGGACAGTAATAGATTGGGAATCAATGTGAGCCTCATTAAAGCTGCACTGCCTCCACGGGGAGCAGGACCCGGGGGGTAGATTATGTAATTAATTGCAGCTAATGAGGACAAAGGGTGGCAGGGGAGTCTTCCTGGGGAAAGCCTGTTGGCGTTCTGCTGAGATCAGTCAGTAACCCCTTGCTCGCGGCTGCAGAGTCAGGATGGCAGTTGTGACATCTACCTTTGATATGCCGTGTGTTTCTTCCCCCATATAACTGCCAGACCCTGATGGGGCGGGGGGCACTCACTACCCCGCACAGCGTGTTACGTACCTTGAGTTTTTCCACGTGAGAGCAGTGAAGAAGGGACTCACTGGCGCTGTCCGGGATGAGGGCCCCTGCACCACACAATGTCTGTGAGCCAACGGCGGGGTCTGGTCCCTCCTGCGATGGGAGCAGAGTCTGGGAGCAGCTGCAACTGGGGGCCCTCGGCCTGCGCCCGGAGATCAGGTAGGTCTTCAGTCCTGTGGGAAAGATGAAAACGTTCCGCTTACAATCAGAGGTGACCAGTCAGTAAATGGTCACAGCTGACATCTCCAATCGGTGCAAGTTCCAAAGGGTAAATATATGCGGTGTGCCTTCTCATACCATGAAACCTCTTTATTCTGCCCCCCACGCGGCCATGCATAAACCTTTTTAATGTACCTTTGTGCAGGGAATGCCTTATAAAGAAAGCACTGTACCAATATAAAGTGCTTTATTCTCTTTCCAAGCCAAGAACAAAACCACAATGCAGGATGCGTGTCTGGGTAATTGGACCTTGTGACACCAGACAGAAGGCGACTGTCAGAGGCCATCAATTCTCCCGAGGCTCTCCTCGTTTCTCCACACAATGGACAATCGGCCAGATACACAGGACCGTTATTTATGTATTATGCTCCTGTCAGGTGATGGCATTTAATAAATGGCACATGGCCTCCTTAGGTGCGCCGCTCTGTTCCCACTAACCGTCTCCTGCCTCGCAGGGATAAGAACCAGTCAGGTCATTGGCAGCACAATACAGCACAGCGGGTGGCTTCGGCCCACTTGAGGGATGAGGAGATGGGCAGAAAGAGGACAGATTAGTGACATCTAATACTGAGCTATATAGTAAGGGTGCAGGGTAGGTGCATTCCCAGCCCTGTCCTGTGTTGTGTTGTGCTCAGAAATGCGGCTACATTGAGCAGTAGTCACACAGTCTCCTTATTTTGTTTCCAGTTTTCCGGAGACCTAGAGGGAGATGTATCAAAGCTAAAGAGTGGAGAAGAGGACAAATGGAGGCGTTGCCCACGGGAACCAATCCGCTTCTAGCTATCATTTACCAAGTACATTCTATAAAATGACAGGCTGGTTGGTGCCTGAGGGAAACTTCCCCACTTGTTTGCTTCTCTACATTTAAGATAGGTTGCATGTGACAGGGGCAGTGACATGATGTGAGGAGGGGATCGGAGGCAGCAGAAAGCCACAGACTGAGAGTTACTCTATATAGTGGGAGGAGCAGGGTCCCCAGCAGCACAGAGTATATCAGGAGATGAGTGATGTGACAGTGAGGATAGGGCTGCATGTGACGGGGCAGTGACATGATGTGAGGAGGAGAAAGGAGGCATACTCTATACTATGTGAGATTCAACTGGCATGCCCGCGCATTGCGTCAAAAGGTACCTAAAATGTGCATACAATCCTTCTATTCCTCTCACAGATGCGGTCGAAATCGAAGGTTAGCACCGATTATCTCACAAGTGTATGGGCACCATTAGATAGTGGAAGGAGCTGGGTGTCCGGCAGCACAGAGTATATCAGGTGGAGTGATGTGTCAGTGAGGACAGGGCTGTATGTGACGGGGCAGTGACATGATGTGAGGAGGGGAATGGAGGCAGCAGGAAGCCACAGACAGAGTTATATAGTGAAAGGAGCAGGGTCCCCAGAAGCACAGAGTAGAGATGTGTGAGGAACAGATATGGGAATATTTACAGTTAAACATAATTACATACATAGTGGCGACTAGAGATGGACTCAGGGGCATTTGCACCATTACTGAGCTGCACCTATGTGACGTTTGTCGCCCCTCTCACTTAGAAAGGAGATGTGGTGTGCAATAGTTCTGTGCAGACACAATTTAAGCATTCTGCTGTAAGATGCATCTTATTTTGGTATATAGGTGAAATATGTTCCTACACATGACGTACATTTTTTGATTGCATGATGACGACTGACACATATTTGTGCTGACAGAAAACAGAAGGGGGGGGGGGGGAGCTTTTCCCCCTAGGTATCCCCCTGCACACTAAATAGTACTTCCAACAATACTTGAAAACTATATGGTAATAGAAATTCAGAGATATTCGTTGCATGCTCCTAGGTAACTAGCCCTCAATTTGGGTGTATTTTTGTATGTGCCTTTATCATGAGTCCTTATAGTACACAATTATATTGCCCTGAGTGGGTACTGTTGTCATGCAGTGTAGGGACTGCCAGTAATCAGAGAAGCCGTGAAGGGGCCCCGCAGCATACCATCTATTTGCAAATGCAAGCAACAAATATCTCTGAATTTCTATTACCATATAGTTTTCAAGTATTGTTGCAAGTACTATTGCAAGTAGTGTGCAGGGTGATACGTGGGGGGAGGGGGGGGGGGGAAATCCCCCCATTTCTTTTCTGTGACCCCTCCCTTTCATGCACCTGATTGGGTGATGCCAGATTGATTGAGCAGCTTCCACTGTGTTTGCACATATTTGTGCTGGACATATCTATATACTAGATTTAAGCACAAATGTTACTCAACATGCAGACGTATATGGAGGCATATTTGGACGTGCAGAAATAGGCGTTATTTGCGTACAACCATAAAGTTACCAGATCAAAAGATTTGTCCGTGGAAATTCTTTGTTCGAAACAATGAGCCTCACTATACACAAGTGAGCAGAATTCTGGCGCCCTGTACGGGGAAATGTAGGCAGAGCTCCAGTGTGATTACATGTACTTGTCTCTTTAATGAGTGACACGCAGTGACCCTGAGAGCTGTCACACGCGCTTCACCCGTTCGGACGTGTTAGGTGGAGACCTTGCTATCACGTTGGAGAAATAAATAATTCAGCTGTTGATCCTGATTTTATTACCTCATACATCAATACCCAGGACAGAGGATGGTATTTAAGTGACCGAATCCAGACCTGAATATTCTCAGCCCGCTTGTGGCACCAGAAATCTGCCATCTTAAAATAGTTTTTTGTTTAGTGCGTCATTAAATACCGTGCAATAGTTGGATCACCAACATTTGCCATACACGTACTTTCCAGACATGGCGGACGTAACAGGCAACCTGCTCCCATCGGTGTGCCGATATTGAGGCATATGGAGGCAGCCGTATTGGACATCTGCAATATTCCAGCTGTAGCTGATGCACAATTCGTTTTACCACTTGTTTCACACAACACAAATATACAAATAGTATTCAACGTTATACGTTATAATTAATGCGCCAATTTCTCTGCTGAACGTCTAGATATAAATATGTTATTTACTGATACAGAGATGAATGCAATGCTGAGTTTATACGCAGTGCAGAAATTGTTTTTGCAGACACGCATGCGTATTAAACGCATGTGCTGCGATGGTCTTGCGACGGAGGTTGCAGTGAGGATTGGCTCACAAAGTGACTGATAGGGAGCATTTGTGAGTGGTAACGGGGGAGTGGCTACTGAAACACGTGTCGCAACTGTTTCTGGGACGCGTCACAGCTTGGGACTGCGATACCATCGCCGTTACAATGTCTCTGGCGCCTTACTGCCAGCGACCATGCTACCTGACAACATGGTTTGTCAGAATGTCGATATGCATTGGATCCTTGTGTCTTTGTACACAAACAGCTGTTCAGAGAAGCAGCCATTGAGCGTGGTGTGGTGTAAAGACACGGATTACAAATGACAGCAACTATCCAATCAGTGTGGCCTTCTCTAGTGGGCGAAAGTGTTGGAGGGCTGTAGGCCACCAGGAAGCAGCTTTTTTGGGGTTGTCTTTAGGTTGCCGGCGGCCGGGCTCCCGGCGACCACCATACTGGCACCAGAATCCCGACTGCCGGCATACCGACACCTTTTTTCCCTCTTGGGGGTCCACGACCCCCCTGGAGGGAGAATAGATAGCGTGGCACGCGTAGTGTGCCACCGTGCCCGCTGCGTGACGAGCGCAGTGAGCCCGCAAGGGGCTCATTTGCGCTCGCCCAGCTGTCATTATGCCGTCGGTTGGGATTCCGGCGCCGGTATGCTGGTCGCCGGGACCCAGACCGCCAGCAAACCAAACTGCACCCCTTTTTTGTAGGTGCCTGATTCCTGCAGGGAATGTAACCATGTGCAGACTAGGATGGAGTTCCTGCAATGACCCTAAGTCCACATCATGACGGTGACCTGAAAAGGACAGGTTTGTAGTGTTTTGTGGGTTCAGAAACACATTCTCACTATAATCCTGAACTTTTCATCCCATGGTCATATAGGAAACAGAAGCCAGAAGTCACAGATCTGTTTACTATTGGACCAAACTGACGAACCATGTAGGCCTTCTCCTGAGGCCTAGGCAGGGTGTGGCTAGACTTACAGATAGACGCATCTAGCACCTCTCAAGCACTGCCAGCCTTGATATCCCACCTGTTAATCAGCGGAATATTTTTTGAAACTGAGTTATGGCCACTCAGTCCATCATTTATTTGAGGGGTCTTATCCCAAAGGCTCCATAGGCATCTACAACTTAAATCCAAGGAACATGTATGTCAATGTGAAGATCACAGGATAAAAAAAAACAAAAAGGTTCCATGGAATAGCATTAAATTCTCAAAAACCAGGCCCTGGTCAGCCCAAGGGTGCAAGAACTCAAGTAAGGTAGGTTGGTATATGCCAGCCAGGAGAAGTGAGGTGATGAGGCACCATTATACGAGGGTGCCCACTTTCCACATAAGATCTGCACCCATCTAAAACATGTCTGAGCCATACTCACCTAGTTTTGAAAAAGCATTTCAAGGAGATTGTGAAAGCAGCACCTATCAGCGCGGGCGTATACTTCTACAGTACATCTGGGAGGCGGGTCGTAAAAATTACTTACATCCAAATGTAAATAAGCCCCTAAGTTAGTAAGATATACCTGTTGAAGAAAATACACCAATATTTTCCAGGAATTGTTTGTGTATTGTGTTTTACAAGAGATTCCATATACTGTAAGTGGCCATGAGAAACCTTATTTAACATGCATGTAGCCATAGAGATCATTGTGCCTTACAACCAATGCAGGGAAATGTATTATTTTTTCCCCCAAGAATGTAACAGCTGCATAATGGGGATAAGGTGCAATCAGGGAGATTGCTGGACTATGCAGGGAGTGCGGGAGATTGCTTCTATTTCAGGGAGTCTCGTGCAGAATGCTGGAGAGTAGGCAACTATGGTCTGAGCCCTGCCCATTTCTGCTACCTACATCTACCAGCCCTTCTGATGCAGAGAGTTCTCAGGAAGTCTTATTTCCATCTTAAGACCCTCACCTCCCAGGAGCTGACACTCATTACTTGAGTGACAATATAATCCAGTTTATATGCCGCAATTTCTGTTACCCTAGGAATGGGTATCCTGGGGGGGAAATCGGCATGGCGAGTTAGTGTACCCACAATGGTTGAACGTGACAATAAATCTGATTTCCATGCATCTGCTGTCCTAGATGTCGTAGCAGAATTACGTTGCACGTACAATGAAATATGCCGTTTCTCCGTCGGATCTCTTGCACCAGGGATAGAGGTGGTGCAAGCGTGTACTAATGATGATTACGCCTATGAAACAAATGTTTGCATTCCATTGTAATGATGGCTGCCAATTGGCCTCACTGTGTGTAGGCGATGGGCCCACTTTTAATCACATTTAGGGGGTGATTCAAACCTGATCGCTGGTCTGCTAATTTTGCCGTCCTGCGTTTGATAGTCGCTGCCCAAAAGGGAGTGTAATTTGTCCGGTGCAAGTGTGCTTGGGCACGCCTGCGTTTTTCCTGACACTCCCAGAAAGCGGTCCGTTATCACCCACAAACGTCCTCTTCCTGTCAATCACCTTGCGACTGGGTGTGCGATTAAAATTTTCGCACCAGCCTGTCGCTGTTTGGCGATGCCTGTTGTTGTTTGGCGATGCGCGTGCGCATTGCGGTGCATACGCGCGCGCAGTCTATCGATAATCGCCCACTGTGCGAAAACGCACAGCAGCGATCAGCTCTGAACCGGGCCCTTAGTTCTGAACATATATATACGAACACACACAAATATGGCTTCAGACAGCTGCAAATCCTACACAGGGACGGAAGGTTTGTACATTACACAATGAGCGTCAGCAGGAAGCCTGCATGTCCTCTCAGTCTATTATCAGTTCTGCTAAGTAGGATGTGAGTTATCTGTGTGACCCAGAGCCTTGCACCGAGTGACTGCCTACAATACACAAAACAGTATGTTTTTATGTAACGTGTCCATGGATCCCTTTCATATTCACAAGCACATATGTCTGTGTTCTAATCCTCACTGCGGTTACTAGTCATTATTATGTAAAAGTTAGCGGCGCAGAGCCATCCCTGTATTTGTGTGCACTGCAAGTAGCTGCCAACTATACACACATGGTAACACCCAGGATTATGGGGGTCATTCCGAGTTGATCGCACGTAGCAACTCTTTTGCTGCTGGTGCGATCAACGTGACGCCGCCTATGGGGGAGTGTATTTTAGCATAGCAGGGCTGCGATCGCTTGTGCTGCCCGCATATGCTAAAAAAGTTTAAAGTAAAACAAGACCAGGGCTGCAGTTACTCACCCAGTGCGACGGATCCAGCGATGAAGGTCTCGGTCCTGACGTCAGACATCCGCCCTCCAAACCTGGATCCACCTGCGTTGGACTCACCACGCCTGGAAAACGGTGAGTATCCGCCCCGGAACGCCTCCTGCCTGTCCGTCTTCTTGCAATCGCCGCAACGATCACATTTCTCGCCGGCAGCGTCATCCGCCGCGCATGCACATTTCCGACCCGTTCGCACCGCTGCGTGCGAATAGATCGGAATAACCCCCACAGTGCGCTGCTTTAAGAGCACGTACGTAGCTAATACATAAGTGTTTATAGGCAACGCATCCGCTCTGCGCTCTCACCTTTTCCACAGGTGGCCCATATTGGAAAGAGGATGTGTCTGCAACAGAGCAGGCAGGGTGACTGACTTGTGCTGCTGAGATGCGCTGTGAGGGTTGGTGGAGTCACATGTGATGTCACAGCAACTGAAATAACTGTAAAGTTACCTTTTTCTTTTTGTACTAGATTTTCTCAGGATATGTGTTGGATTGCCGCTCAGATTGGAGATTGGAACTATGGGGGTCACTCAGACCCGATCGCACGCTGCATTTTTGGCGCAGCCTTGCGATCGGGTCTTAACTGCGCATGCATGCGGTCCGCAATGCGCAGGTGCGTCACTGTCCGGCAACGGGGGTCGCCGGACAGCGACTGTTTCTACGACGAAAGCGATTGCAGGGGCGATCTCAAGAAGATTGACAGGCAGAAGGCGTTCCTGGGCGGCAACTCACCATTTCCTGGGAGTGTCTGGAAAAACGCAGGCGTGTCCACCCGTTCCGGAGGAGGAGTCCTGACATCACCAGCGGCTTACCCCCTCCCCCTGTAGGCGGCGATTACCTGGTCGCAGCAGTGCAAAAAATAGCCTGCGTGCGACCAGGTCTGAATTAGGGCCTATGTCAAGAGTGTACAAGTGTGAGTGGGGAAGAGGGGGGCCGCATAGTCTCTATAAAGAGATGAGTTTTCAGAGAGCGTTTACAGATGGGTGAGGTAAAAATCTGTTCCAACATAGGGAGGGATTAGGTATTCTTGTCAGGAGTGAAAGGTGGACATCGGTGAAGAGGATAGGTGCAGGACAAAGGCAGGAGGAGAGTATGACAGAAATGAGGTATGAAGTATGCGGGTGTATGACAGGGTGGTGGTGTTGAGGTCTTTTGTGAGAGTAACTTGAATCGGAATGTAAAAATATGTGAAACCAGTTCGGGATCTGTGGATGATGCAGCAGATGTGCAGAAAGAGGGCGATGCGTATTGCCGCAACATTCAGGATAGATTATAGTGGGAACAGATAAGAGCGGGGAATAGATAGAAGGAGGTTAAGGTACTGTAGTGGAAGTGGAAGGTGATGAGAGAGTGGATAGGAGTTTGAGTTGCATCCTGGGTAAAAAATGGCGGATTCTAGCAGTAGCTCAAATGAGAATGCGACAGGACTGGGGAGACACTGGCTATGAGTTGGTGACTCTGGGAGGATAGAAGATGGTAGCCCTGTTATAGTCATGTTGAGCTTTCGTTTGGGGCATCCATGTTGGGACATCAATGATGAAATAAGAAAGAGACAGTTGGTCGCACAAGATATCAAGGAAGGGAAGGCATCAATGGAGCACACATAGAATTGGGTGTCATCATCACAGGGGAGGCACAAAATACATGAATTAGTTCACCAAGAAAAAAGGCTGAGAAGATAGGCAGGAGAGCAGGATGCGGCAGAGACTGAGGTGGTAAGAGATGTAGGAAGCTGCTCCAGCAGTCCTGCACCTCTACCCGTTTGCAGTATACACTCACTGGCTGGTGAGCTGTAGGAAACCCTGCTCCGCTCAAGCTACGCTCCATCTACCAGTGTGCATGTAACAGTGAGTACGGCTGTACCCGCTATCTATCAATAAATCTACACCACTGGTTACTGGGCTGTTCATAGTCATCCACTAACGTGTGCCTATATACAGTAACTCTGCAATATCAGCGAAAGCCATCCACTAGAGTGTGCCTATATAACTCCTCATTATCAGCTCCTGCACACACATCGTCGCCAACTGATCACTGTTGTGAGGGCACTGTCAGTGGCATGCCGGGCTCGGCCGCTCAGGCATGTAACTTAGGTGTGTGGAGAAAGTAGCATTGCTACTTCGCTACCTTGTCCCTGTCCGGCTCTGGGAGTATTACTGAGGGAGAGTCCTCCATAGATCGGTAAGCAGACGGCAAATAGAGAGTTTCCCTCAGTGCCCTACTACCACATCATCTTATTCTCAATGTAAAGGCCCAGATTTATCGAGCCTTGGAGAGTGATAAAGTACCAACCAATCAGCTCCTGTTTCAGTCTGTGTTTGAAAAATGACAGTTAGGAGCTGGTTGGTTCTTTATCACCATGCAATTTATCACTCTCCAAGGCTTGATAAATCTGGGCCAAAGTATCTAATATGTGTGGCTACTGGCACAGCAGTGCTGAGTAGCGTCATTAAGGGCGAGATGTATCAAGCCTTTCCGAAAGATAAACTGGAGAAGTTGCCCTTATGCTAATGCCGCGGCTGATAGTCTTCCTACTGAGACTGCACCAGCTGTAGGGATGCGCAGATTCTCCAGCTAAAGATGGCCGCCTGTGTCAGAGTGACATGTCGACATCTGGCTAGCTATGAGCAAGAGGCGTCCCCTCAGCATACGTACGACGCCGAACATGGCCGCCTATGTCAGTGTGACACGCCTGCATCTGGCTAGCTAGGTGTAAGAGGCGTCCGCTCGACATGTATGGTGCTAAACATGGTGCAATCATGGCTACATGCCCATGAGACGCTTCTATTACATGTGTGCGCTTCGATGAGACCAAGTAACGCAGATTTTACAGACGGAGAGAAACTTCCGGCTCAGAGTTTCCGGGTAAATACGCAAAAATGAGTCCTACTAAACATCACTACATACATCCGCGAGATATCTATCTATCTAAGCCCCCAAAATGACAGAAACAGGTGTTTGTGCCGTGAGGCCACGCCCACGCACCATGGTCACTCCCCCAGTTGATCGAAGCCACGCCCCCTCTATATAATCTCTCTCAAATGATCTATATATCTATCCCTAATCTATTTGTTTACATAATATTAATAGTGATAAGATGATATATTATCTACTATATAAAAATGAAAATTTGTCCTTCTGTCCTTCTATACAAATCCACAGTTTACAAGCGAAGGTCGTCAAATTTTACATACAAGCGTATTGAAACACGGCGGAGGCAACTAAAACAATTTGAAATCCCTACCACCACTAGGGGGCAGACAGCAGCACAGAGTATATCAGGAGACAGCATAGCTCCGGAATTGCTGGAGCAATGTACTCAAAAATTTGTACACAGATGCCTTACAATGTGGCAACAAACACTGTGGGGGGAAGACACCCCTAGGGGTGAGGCAGCAGCACTGAGTATTTCAGCAGACAGCATAACTGGAATGCCTGCAGCAATTTACAACAAACTTGGTACACATATGACTTACACTCTGGGAACAAACACTGTGGAGGTCAGACACCCCTAGGGGTGGGACAGCAGCACAGAGTAAGGGGTACATTTACTAAGCAGTGATAAGAATGGAGAAGTGAGCCAGTGGAGAAATTTCCCCACGAACCAATCAGCAGCTCTGAATCATTTTATAGTATGCAAATTATAGATGTTATTTCAGTGCTGATTGGTTGCCATGGGCAACTTCTCCACTGGCTCACTTCTCCACTCTTATCACTGCTTAGTAAATGTACCCCTTAGTCAGCAGGCAGCAAAACTGTGGAAGGCCTGGAGCAATTTACACCAAACCTGGTACACATCTGACTTACAATCTGGGAACAAACTCTGTGGGGGTTAGACACCCCTAGCACCCCTAGGGGTGGGCAGCAGCACAAAGTATTTCAGGAGACAGCATAACTCCCGAATGCCTGGACCAATTTACAACAAACTTGGTACACATATGACTCACAAGCTGGGAACAAACACTGTGAGGATAAGACATCCCTAGCACCCCTAGGGGTGAGGCAGCAGCACAGAGTTTTTCAGCAGACAGCATAACTCTGGAATGCCTGAAGCAATTTACACCAAGCTTGCTACACATATGATTTACACTCTGGGAACAAACACTGTGGAGGTAACACACCACTAGCACCCCTAGGGGAGGGCCAGCAGCACAGAGTATATCAGGACATGGGCCCTCATTCCGAGTCGTTCGCTCGGTATTTTTCATCGCATCGCAGTGAAATTCCGCTTAGTACGCATGCGCAATATTCGCACTGCGACTGCGCCAAGTAATTTTACAATGGAGATAGTATTTTTACTCACGGCTTTTTCATCGCTCCGGCGATCGTAGTGTGATTGACAGGAAATGGGTGTTACTGGGCGGAAACAGGCCGTTTTATGGGCGTGCGGGAAAAAACGCTACCGTTTCCGGAAAAAACGCAGGAGTGGCCGGGGAAACGGGGGAGTGTCTGGGCGAACGCTGGGTGTGTTTGTGACGTCAAACCAGGAACGACAAGCACTGAACTGATCGCAGATGCCGAGTAAGTGTGGAGCTACTCTGAAACTGCTAAGTAGTTTGTAATCGCAATATTGCGAATACATCGTTCGCAATTTTAAGATGCTAAGATACACTCCCAGTAGGCGGCGGCTTAGCGTGAGCAACTCTGCTAAAATCGCCTTGCGAGCGATCAACTCGGAATGAGGGCCATGAATTATATGTCAGTGATGATGGGGCTATATCATGTGACAGGGCCAGTGACATGATGTGAGGAGGGGAATGCAGGTAGCACAAACCCACACACTGACAGTTATATAGTGGAAGTAGCACGGGCCCCCAGCAGCACAGAGTGTATCAGGAGATACATAATGTGCTGCGATATATAATAAACTGTAAAAAATGCGATAATTTCACAGGGGCAGTGACATGATGTGAGGAGGGGAATGGAGGCAGCAAGAAGCCAAAGACTGAGAGTTGTATAGTGGGAAGAGCAGGTTTCCTTGGGGGACCAAAAAGGGGTCCGGACACTATACAAAGTGCGTCAGGGAAGCAAGGTATGCCTATATACTAGATCTCCAACCAGCGTAAATTAACGAACAACTATCATTCTAATTTACCATCCTCATCCCGTAGCGAAGCACGGGTATTCAGCTATCTCCAATGTTATTTATACTGTGTGTTTCATATTTACATTTATTGTTGTAAACAGACATTCTTAAAATCCCAGGTAACGCCGGGTACTCCAGCTAGTATATAATATAAATAAAATTAGAATTGGGAGTTCGAAAAGTCCCACCGCATGATTGTTTTTAAACACTTTCTTTCCTGTATGTTAATAAAACAGAATTTGTAACGTACTTATCCACATTAAGTGTTGTCTCTCTCTGGCCTCCCACAGCTGCATTGGAGATCTGCAGCTAGGGATAGCCATCCACCATCGATTATTTTAAATCATCGATGGTCTATGATCGATGGTAACTACTTTTACCATCGATGGGGGAGAACCAGATGGTTCCCACCATCGATGATAAAGAACTATCAAATATTTTTTTTTCTCTCTCTAGGGTGTCAGGGACACGGAGCATAGTTCCACCCCGGACACCCGTGAAGCTACGCCCCCGGGCCACGTCTGGCTCAATACTAATGTAATGGGGACCAATTATCGGGAAAACCATTGATGGTTCCCTTACAGATGGTTGCACACCATCGAGGTTATCCACCGATGGTACCATCTATGGATAACCCACCGATGGCCATCCCTATCGAGACAGCGCTCACTGCGGAGGGACTTTCCTAGATAGATAGATAGATAGATAGATAGATAGATAGATAGATGTGTGTGTCTTTATTACATGCACTAAATGCTCCATTACATCTATACAGCATGTACACAGTCGCGTCCATTGCCGCCATACAGTCAGCGCATAGCATGCCAGATCTGTGGCTAATGCACTGTGTCAGTTGAGTATTTGCTGGAGAGACAGAGGTGACAGCTGGGAGCAAGCTGGGGCCTCCTGTCACTGAGACCTGTGGGTGTGAAAGGGACACTTGTGTCTTCATGTATATTTCACAAAGCTTAAGTGTTCAGCAGATACATGAGTAACGAGGAGGGAGGATATGGCAGGAAGCCAAGGAGAGAGCAGGTGAGAGAATCAGACAGCAAAATAGAGGGAAGAGAGAGGGGGAGAAGACAAGAAGGCCTGGCTGACAGACAGAGAATATGCACAGCGTGTGTGACTGTGTGTGTGTGAGTGGGAAGAGGGTGGGGGGGGGGAGGTTGCTGGTAGAAAGAGACATCAGCAAGTAATGAGACACACACTGGTAGGAAACACAGAAACACACAGTATGCAATGTTGAGATTCTATTTTTCGGTCCTGCCGCCAAACAGCGAGTGTCAGCTCAGCGTACGCCACAGAACATATTGCCAGTGTCGGTTTAGTCTGGGCTTGCCCACTGCATCCTCCTTTGATGAAGGGCCCATCTGCCAGCCTAGGCCCGGAGCCAAAGCACACAGCCAGGAAAGCCGCAAAGAAGGGTGTGTGACGGTGGGGGAGTACACCAGCATACCACTGCTCTACCAGCACAGGGCCCTGAAGCAATGTAGCTAGAACAAATTGCAGGATGGCACATGCAAGCCGATCAAAGTCACCTGGAGGTGGAAAACACAATTCTACACAACTCTGCTAAATTGTGTTATTAGTTATTACAATTAGTGTTTTTCACTGTTCTGCTGCAAATCGTCTCACCTTTGTTCCTGAGTGTTCCGCACAGCGCACGTAGGTGTGGATTCTGTGTGGGACGTTCCGGCACCTGATTTCCCATACGGCCTAGACAGTCTACTTACTAGCTTATGCTAATTCCAGAGTCCAACCCATGCATAGAGAAAAAATGTGCGCTCTCTGCCGGGCACCCACTTCTCTAGCCGGCGGCCGGCGATGTGATAGAGTCAGCTGAGCATGCGGAGGACTCTGGGAAAAGGGTGCGCCACCCATTTTCCCTGCATTTTTTTTTACCTCACAAAAGACCAGGAAAATGGCCGCTGATGTGAACTCCAGGGAGGTTTTATGAACATGGGTGCAGGGTGTGATGTGTGGGCTCCCCTGGCACGTATGTACTGTCACTTATGTTTTGCACATGCGTTTCGCCTCATCAAGCACCATGCTGTGTGATGCAAATCCTGTCATCAAGCCCTCTACTTGCTCTTTCACCTCCCCTATGGCATCTCTGAAGGGAGACAGAAGAAGCTGGGAAGTATGGTCATACTTGCCCAATTTTTTTAACCTCCCTTCCAGAAAACCCCAGGGTGGTAGTCAAAGGGCAAGTTCAGGGGATGACATGACGCGTTTCGCATCTCACAGACTTGGCCTGTCCACTTCACAGTGAAATGAGGCTTACTCTCCAGGACACTCTGAAATCCAAGTACGTTTTACATTACCCTTATTTTTTTTTTAATTGCCAGAACAACAATTTTAATTATTATCGCTCAGTCTGTTGTTTTTTTTTCTCCAAAGGACGTATTACTGAATAAAATCAGGTCAGCTCCAGCTTTGTCCAAAAGTAACATTATTTACCATTGCCATGGTGATCTGACCACGGGGGGTTACTTTTGTGATGAAGTTTCTGACTTAGACTTGGCTAAGAAATCACGATAGCAGTCCCCTACTGTTTATACGTGTAAATGCGCAAAGGAAAGAGGCAGAATGACTCATGCAAAACAAGTTTACTAAATACTTATAGGAAAAAAACATGTAAAAAAAAAAATAAAGTTATTATTTCTCTTTAACGCTTCTGCTGCCGAATTGGTTAAAAAAGAGAAAAAACAAAAACAAAGCACAATCTGGTTGACGGAAAAGCCTAGAAGCCGTGTTGTGGGGTCAGGTGGACGCCTGAGAGAGGTGACTCTGCAGATCTTGGCTGCTGAACAGGACAGAAGCCATGAATGTCCCCTGTGAGAGTCCCTCTTAGTACAGTGATGGATGGATCCTCTGGCAGAGAGGAGAAGGAGACCACAGATGAAGAATGATGAAGTCGAAGGCAAGAAGAGGGATGGAGGAATCATGAGACCCGCTGTATGTTCACCAATGTAATCATTTGTGACATATGGACTCACTGCCTCAGGAGTTAATGTTATGCCTTCCACACCACATGGATAGGATCACTTCGGGAATGTGGATAATGTCAACATTAGCGGTGAAAAAAAATTGCAGCTGTATTTTCATGGTTATTTTAACTCTTGGCAAAGCCTAAAGAGCACAAGTATTAGGGCAGGGCGGCAGCAGCGTTACCAGAAAAGGGGCATTAATAGAGCACTTTACTAATGCACTGCTATTTACATAAGGTTTATTGATATAAAAAAAGTGGGTTTATACGATGATAGAGGAGAGGTGCGGCTAGTGCGTGCACTTACACCTGATGACAGAGGAGAGGTGCGGCTAGTGGTGCACTTACACCTGATGAGAGAGGAGAGGTGCGGCTAGTCCGTGCACTTACACCTGATGATAGAGGAGAGGTGCGGCTAGTGGTGCACTTACACCTGATGATAGAGGAGAGGTGCGGCTAGTGGTGCACTTACACCTGATGAAAGAGGAGAGGTGCGGCTAGTGGGTGCACTTACAGCTGATGATAGAGGAGAGGTGCGGCTAGTAGATGCACTTACAGCTGATGATAGAGGAGAGGTGCGGCTAGTGCGTGCACTTAGAACCTGTTGATAGAGGGGAGGTGCAGCTAGTGCGTGCACTTACATCTGATGATAGAGGAGAGGTGCGGCTAGAGCGTGTACTTACACCTGATGATAGAGGTGCGGCTAGTGTGTGTGTTATTACACCTGATAATAGAGGAGAGGAGCGGCTAGTGCACTTACAGCTGATGATAGAGGAAAGGTGCGGCTAGTGCGTGCACTTACACCTGATGATAGAGGGGAGGTGCGGCTCTTGTAGGTGACCTCAATTAACCTTGCGATCTGAGGTAGACCGCAGGTTTCCACCATAGACTACAATAGGGATTTTCCCACGATTATAGCCTATGGGTTCTGCTTGACTGGCAGGCCAGGAGCGCACAGCCAATCAGGAGAGCGCTATGATGTGGTGCTCCCTGATTGGCTGGCTGGTCTCCAAGTGACAGAAGTCACAAGGTGGCCCGGCATTCGGGAATAGATCACACATGGATCCCCTTACGTTCGGACGGTACAGGTTAATGCGTTTTTTTGGGGAGTTTTGTTTAACCCCGTGGATGCCTACATGGAATGAAGAGGACTGATCTATACTGGAAATAAATGAGTATATATATATATATATATATATATTTTACAGGTACCCTATGGATTCTACTTGACAAGGGGAACGAGGGGCTCCGTGGGACAGTAGATAAGTATATGTGTGTAAGTGTGTTTTAATAAACTTCTTGTATTTATTGCAATATTTGTTTTGCTGTTTATCTACAGGTACCAGCAGGCGCTTTAATGCACCGCATGCCGGTACTTGTAGTTCTCCAAGTACATGTATGCGGGGCAGGCTTGCTGTGAGCCGTAGTTCCACACCAAAAGACAATATTAACTCTTATTTTTACACTTGTAATGGCTATTAGCCCGCCATCCACAACCCACAGATGGCGGGGACAGCCCCGGGCTTCATCCTTGGCCTTTGGGTGCCTGGAGGGGGGACCTCTTTATTGGGGGGGGGGGTTTCCCCCCCGTCTTTTTGGAACCAGGATCGGTCCAAGAGCCCAGTGCTGGTTTTTAAAATACAGGGAACCCCTATGCAATCCCCCCACCCCCCCCCCCACCCCGGTATTTTGCCAACCAGGATCGACTCAAAGAGCCCGGGGCTAGTTATGTTCAGGAGTGGGGACGCCACGCATTTTTTGTTTTAACTCTTTACTACACTTTTACACAGAGAAGAATGCATGGATCTCACTGATTCTTCAAACATGCCAGCCAGAAGCTGGTTTATTTGAAAGTTCTATTTGTGTATGAATTCCATCCTTTTCCGGCAGTGTATAGCTATTGTCGGCAGTGACTGAGAATATGAATCCTTAGTAAATTCCTGTGTTCTATAAGGTGTATGTGAAAATCCAACTGAGTTTGGTACGATGGTCTATTGATTCGTATTTGTGTGGACGGCAGCGTATCTCAATGCGAATTGTTAGAACTTTGCCGTGATTGCTGTTTAGTAAATTACCGAGTTGCATTTTCGTATGAAAATGCAAACTCGAATGAAATCGGGAGCTTAGTCAATTTCCCTTTATATATTAAAATACGTCCGGACACACAGGAGCTAATGCAGAGCGGGTCTGTGTAGCATAACTTGCAGAAAATTGCTCTGTGCACGCCCAGAGAACAGACGGACACCACTGCGCCTATTGCAGGTTTGCCTGACACTTGCGCCTGCTAGTGCCCGGAGAGACGTGGCGCTGACCAAGCATGCCCGCAAGCAGAACAGACTCACACACTGGGAAAGCCGCATTATCTCTGGGTGGTCGGAGGCAGGTGCAGCTGCATCACTGACGATGATGATGGTGGAGCTCGTCCACGGCTTGTGATTGGCTGACGCTGGAAGATCCTTTCTCCGTTGCTTGCACATGTTAAGCTACTATTAGCGTGTTTTAGCAAATGAGCTAACCAGACGGAGCGTTGTTTCTGCCATACCGTGGGAGGGGTTTTTACGTTTAATTGAATCCTGCGCATTTCGCAAGAAAAAAACAAGGGGTTAAAAACTTGGGTGCAACTGTATATGAGGCATGCCTGGCATAAACCGGGTGCATATGAAGCCAATACTAAACCCTACCCATCTGTATGTGCCTACGGCAGCAGATGGGCGGAAATATGCGTTTTTTTGGTGTGCTTTTGTATTTTAGCACAAATAACACCCACATTTCAATCTGACTCGGCGTACGCCCCCCTCACACTGCTCGAGGGTATGCTTTAGCAAATGCTGTCGAACTACAACTCCCAGCGTGAGCAAAAGTTGGAATGTGGCAGCACTCTGGCAGCTGGCCATCCTCAGGGACGCGGGCATGTAATTACCACAGCCCTCGCTCAGTGCCCTATTGTTCCTGCCTAAAGCGAGCGCACGCTCCTCTCGCCCTCCTCCTGGCAGAACCTGACACCTTTGGCTCACTCTGACTGCAGAGCAGCAGCACAACGACCCGTGCCCCCACTGCCGTACTGCTGGGGGGGCAGCTTCTCCGCACACAATGCTGGCAGCAGCGGCTGATATCTCTTTAAGCAGCGTTGCACTGTTACCTGCGCCCCGTCTGCATCTCGATGGTGTGGGGACACAACATAAAATGATTGGCTCTTGTGTGGGAACATAGCATTCCATCCAACGCTCTGCCTAATGACACACACTGTGCAGACAAAGAGGAGAAATGAAATATTGTGGCTTTGAGGTCTGACAAGCTGTCTGCCAAAACTCCATTAGGAAAGGACTGCATGCTGTTGTAATCAAGGGACTGGCTTTTCCAGTGACACTGATTGCTCTGGTGAATTATAAAGGCCTGGGGGCTGGGGTCCTAAGCTATACTAATGCACTGGGCCATGCTGGCCTAACCTCTCATAATGCTCAGGAGACTCCGGAATTTCTGGGAGCAGAAGGGCAAGAGTTTGCTTGATCTTGAATTTCGGTATGAATGCAGAGCTTCTGAGTTTTTGGGTTTTAAGCAGGTGTCAAAAAAGTTGCACCCTCCAGCATTCCGCCCACTTCATTAAGGGGACTTCAGGGCCAGATTATCAATGGGGCAGGTGAGGCTACAGCTCCAGGCCTCTGAGGTAAAACAGTCCCACCGTCATGACCAGCATTCACATGTTGGCCACAAATCATAATGATTAATATTCTATATATATTTTCCTCACAATGGGCGGTATGTACTAAAGCCTAAAATGCAAAAAAAAAAATATATATAAATTCTGCTTTCTGCAGCGGGGTACACTGGGTTCCACAGGGATAACATCAGGAGTGTAGAGTAGGATCTTGATCCGAGGCACCAACAGGCTAAAAGCTTTGACTGTTCCCAAGATGCTCAGCGCCACCTCCTCTATAACCCCGCCTCCGTGCACAGGAGCTCAGTTTGTAAGTTGGTGCTTGCAGTGCAGGCTGACAACAGTGAGGGCTGCTCCAACAGCCCTGAAACGAGCTTTTTTAAGTGAAGATAGAAGACTTCAAGGGCTGCAGCAGAGGCACTCTCAGTGCTAGATGTCATTCTGACATCTCCTGCTGCAGCTCCATCACCTCCCCCGACGGCGCTGCATACTCCCGCGCCCTGGTTGCCGGGTACTTATAGCGGAGGGCTCCGGTTCAGGAAGTGATGCACACACACTCACCGCAGCTCTCCAGGATCGCGTGGCCGCATCTAGGGAGGAGGTAAGAGGGTCCCGCAGGCACGCCCATTAGGAGGCGGGCCGCGCGCACTGGCGTGGACACTGTGTTGGTACAGGGACCCCACTAGACCACCAGGGCAGGGGCACAGGTCAATTTCACTAAAAAACGTTTTACTATGGCCCACAGTACCCAGTGGTGAAGTCCAGCAAGGGGACAAGGCTCTGACCTGTAGCCCCTCCCCCAGCCCCAGGGCGCCATTTAGAGTAAATGTTTCCGCCCTGGAGCTGCATCTCTCTCTCTCCCTCACTCCCTGTCAGCGTTTGGGCGCCATCTTCACATGCTGAGCTGATCCTGGGACTGTATGGGCAAAGCCTCCTCTGAAAAGCCGCCTGCATCATCAGTGCTGTGCATTTTACAGGACACTTAAGTATTCTACATGTCTGGTGACAGTGTTAGTTAAGAAACAGTGCATTACTTCAGGGTTATATAGTACAAGTACCCTGTGATATACATCCAGTTTTTACTGTGCATTGTTATATCTATTACTCTGTATAGCTTTACTTAGTATTACTCAGTATTGCTAGTCCAGTGCAGTTTTATTGTGTGTCATAATTTCTGCATTGTGGTTATTGTTTGATATAGGTATTTCACAGGATATACTTATTGTGTATTTTTCTCCGTGATTTTCAGTCACTGTATACCTCTTGAATCCTCTGTTTGTGCTATCACACTGCACAGGGGGTTCTTGGTCAGGTATTATACTGCTGATATTGTACTGTGTTGCCCGTGGTTCACACTTTTATAGTATGTCAGCTTCAAGGGACGATGGTTCTGTGGCTGATCCCGCAATACGCTGTGGTGATGCCGCAGACGCATTAGAGGAAAACATAGCAGCGGAGGGTTCAGGTTCTGGGGGTTCTCTACCCCCCAGTAGGTCTGTAGCAACGGGGGTACATAATGACCCGCCTTGGGCTACTTTCTCTACTTTACTAAACACACTGGTAACTAGACTTACGCCCCCTATGGGACATCACTTGCCTGCATAGCCACATATTGTCCCTGCGGTTAATCCGCCATGGGCAGATCTCCTGTCCACTCAGTTACAGCAATTGAATCACTCACTGAACAAACAGAAACCTAACCCTCGCCCGCCTAAGACCAAGGGATCCTCTAAGCGGGCCATTACTTCCTCACAATCCACACATATTTCAGACACTTCGTCTGATGAAGATGGCGTGTATACTGACCCCTCAGACACTGACCCAGATGCTTCTGATGGGGAATCTGTTTCACAGGTGGATGTTCCTAACCTATTAGAGGCTATCAGGCTGATTCTTCAAATTGATGATGACCCAGAACCTGTCATTACCTCTAAGAAACCTGATAGATTTAAACGTCAGAAGGATACTAAATTAGTTTTACCTCATTCTGACCATTAAGTTGACATATGTCAGGAATCCTGGGAAAATCCAGGAAAGAAATTCACACCTCACAAAAAGATGCTTGCTCGCTATCCCCTCGCTGCGGAGTTAAGTAAAAATTGGCAATTGCCACCGCCGGTGCATTCGCAAGTTGCTCGGCTGGTGGTGTCCTCTGCTCTGCCTGAAACTACCGTCACCTCTCTGAAGGAACCAACGGATAAGCGTGTGGAGGGTTGCTTGAAAGCTATTTATACCCTTGCGGGAACTGTGCATCGGCCCACTATTGCTGCTACTTGGGCTGCAGAAGCTATTGAAGCATGGGCTCAGGAGGTGGAAACAGAGCTGCCGTCCAATTTTTCTGATAATGCTAGACAATGTCTTTCGTATATTGGGGGTAATTCAGAGTTGACAGCAGCAGCAAATTTGTTAGCAGTTGGGCAAAACCATGTGCACTGCAGGGGTGGCAGATATAACATTTGCAGAGAGAGTTATATTTGGGTGGGTTATATTGTTTCTGTGCAGGGTAAATACTGGCTGCTTTATTTTTACACTGCAATTTAGATTTCAGATTGAACACACCACCCAAATCTAACTCTCTCTGCACATGCTACATCTGCCCCACCTGCAGTGCACATAGTTTTGCCCAACTGCTAACAAATTTGCTTCTGCGATCAACTCTGAATTAGGCCCATTGCACAGCCTCTCATTACATTAAGGAAGCGGCTTCTGATGCCGGTATTCTGGCGGCCAAGGCTTCTACTACGTCCATTCTGGCTCGCCGGATTCTCTGGTTACGGTCCTGGTCTGTGGATCTGGACTCTAAGAAAACCCTGGAGGTACTTCCTTTTAAGGGAAACATACTTTTTGGTGAGGATCTCAACAAGATTGTTGCTGACTTAGCTTCAGCTAAGACTGTGTGTCTACCTAGTATTGCTCCTTCGGTCCCGAAGGTTAAAAGTACTTCCATTCGTTCCTTTCGACCTCCAGGTAGAGCAAAGGGTCAGGCGTACCCGTAACAGGCTCGCACTTCCAAAACCACTAAGCCCAAACCTAAACGGGCCTGGGCTGCCCGTCTACCTGCTTCCAAATCAGACAAGCCTACTGCATGATGTGGCGGGCCTCCCAATGGGGGATCCCAGGGTGGGAGGCCGACTTCTAGGGTTTACCCAGGTATGGTTGAAGGCCACTTCCGACGCCTGGGTAAGGGAAGTCGTCACGGATACGCCATATCCTTCAAGAATCGTCCCCCTCATCATTTTTGCCTGACAAACGTCCCTTCGGATCAGGTGAAGGCAAAAACTCTTCATTTGGTGGTACAGTCCCTCCCGGACACAGGAGTGGTAGTGCTGGTGTCTCTGGCTCAGAGAGGCAAGGGGTACTATTTACTGCTGTTTCTAGTCCCGAAACCTAATGGAACCTCCCGGCCCCTTCTCAACCTCAAGTCCTTGAACAAAGTTGTGAGGGTCTCCAAGTTTTGTATGGAAACTCTTCGCTCTATTGTTCTGGCTTTAGAGCCCGGGGACTATATGGTCACTCTGGACATACAGGATGCTTACCTCCATATTCCTATTGCCATGTCGCATCAGCAATACCTGCGGTTTGCTATTGGCAACCTCTATAATCAATTTCGGGCCTTACCTTTTGGATTGACCACGGCTACGCAAGTATACACAAAGGTCATGGCGGTAATGACGGCCCTACTACGTCGTCAGGGTGTCAGGATCCTACTGTATCTGGACGACTTGCTGATCCTGACGAATTCCCCAGAAATTCTCCTCCGTCATCTGGATCTGAAGGTCCAGTTTCTGCAAGCCCACGGGTGGCTCATCAACTGGAAGAAATCTTCCCTGGTCCCTGCTCAGAGCATGGTGCATCTGGGGGCATTGTTGGACACTAACAACCAACGGTTGTTTTTGTCTCAGGAGAAGGTCCTGAACCTTCAGGACAGAATTCAACGTTTCCTCTCTCGCCCGCGAGTGTCGATACACTCGGCGATGCAAGTAGTTGGCCTCATGGTGCCGGCTTTCGACATGGTAGAGTATGCTCAATTTCATTCCCGCCCTCTGCAGAAGCTGATTCTTGCCAAGTGGGACGGCCTGCCTCACTGGATCAGGTCTCACATGATCTCCTTGTCTCCAGAGGTTCGTCTGTCACTGAGCTGGTGGCTACAGGACCATCGATTGAGCAGGGGTCGTCCCTTCTGGATCTCCAACTGGGTCCTTCTGACGATGGATGCCAGTCTGCGGAGTTGGGGCGCGGTGTTGGAGCAACACTCTCTTCAGGGTCGGTGGACCAGGGAGGAGTCTCTCCTCCTGATAAACATTCTGGATTTGCGGGCGGTGTTCAATGCTCTGAACCTGGCCCAGCATCTCATACAGAACAGGCCTGTTCAAGTACAGTCAGACAACGCCACCACGGTGGCGTACATAAATCATCAAGGCGGCACTCGAAGCCGCATGGCAATGATGGAAGTGTCACGGATTATTCAGTAGGCGGAATGCCATCTGCCAGCCATATCGGCTGTGTTTATTCCACGGGTCCTCAACTGGGAAGCGGACTTCCTCAGTCATCAGGACATACACGCCGGAGAGTGGAGCCTCTATCCAGAAGTATTTCAACTCCTAGTGGACAAGTGGGGCCTACCAGACGTAGACCTGATGGTGTCTCAACACAATCACAAGGTTCCAGTCTTCGGAGCAAGGACAAGGGATCCTCAAGCAGTTCGTGGACGCACTGGCAATTCCATGGAACTTTCGGCCATATGTGTTCCCTCCCATGTCACTTCTGCCCAGGGTGATAAGGAAGTTCAAGCGAGAAGGAGGAATCCTACTTCTGATCGCTCCAGCGTGGCCCAGACGGCATTGGTTCTCAGACCTACAGGGTCTCTCGTTAGAGTGTCCTTTTCTGCTTCCGCAACGCCCAGACCTCCTCGTTCAGGGCCCTTGTGTATACCAGGATTTGGCCCGGCTGGCTTTAGCGGTGTGGCTCTTGAAGCTTCAGTTCTGAGGGCCAAAGGATTTTCTGAGGCAGTCATTCAAACCATGTTGATTCCGTAAGCTGGCTTCGGCCCAGATTTATCATAGGGAATCTTACTTTGCTTGGTGCCCTTCTAACAATCATGACGCTTACAAGTTTAGTACGGCCAAACTTTTGGCCTTCCTACAACGGGGCCTGGACTTAGGCCTGCATCTGGCCTCCATTAAGGTTCATATTTCTGCCTTGTCGGTATGGTTTCAGAGAAAAATTGCGACTCTGCCTGATGTTCATACATTCACTTAGGGTGTGTTACGGATTCAACCTCCCTATGTCCCGCCGGTGGCTCCTTGGGATTTGTCGGTGGTTCTGGGGGCCTTGCAAGAGTCTCCGTTTGAACCTCTTGAATCTGTGGACCTTAAGTGGCTTACTCTTAAGGTCTTGTTTCTGCTGGCTATTGCCTCTGCTAGACGGGTTTCAGACTTGGGTGCCTTATCCTGTCGGTCACCCTTTCTGATTTTTCACCGTGACCAGACGGTTCTTCGGATACACCCTGGTTATCTACCTAAGGTGGTGCCTTCTTTCCACCTTAACCAAGAGATTGTGGTTCCGGCCTTTATCTCTACTGATTTGTCCTCCAAAGAGCGGTCTTTGGATGTGGTACGGGCTCTCCGTATCTATGTAAAGAGGACAGCCTCCATTAGGAAATCTGATTCTCTTTTTGTACTTTTTGGTTTTCACAAACGTGGCTGGCCTGCGAATAAGCAGACCTTGGCCAGATGGATTAGAATGGTGATTGCACAAGCTTATGTACAGGCTAGTCTTCCAGCTCCTGCTACCATCAAAGTCCATTCTACTTGGACCTTCTTGGGCAGCCCGCCGTAGTGCGACCCTTGAACAATTGTGCAAGGCGGCTACGTGGTCCTCAGTGAACACGTTCATAAGGTTCTATGCCTTCAATACTTCCGCCTCCCAGGATGCTTTCTTTGGACGCCGGGTTCTTGTGCCCGCTACAGTGCGTCCCCTCCCATGAGGAACTGCTTTAGGACATCCCCGATGTTATCCCTGTGGAACCCCGGTGTACCCCGCTGCAGAAAAGGAAAATTATGGTAAGAACTTACCTTTGTTAAATATCTTTCTGCGAGGTACACTGGGTTCCACAGGGCACCCACCCTGATGCACTTAGCTTCTTTGGGTTGGCATGGCATTAGCCGCTGACACCTTCTCCTGTTGTGAGAATGTGGTGTACATGGCTACTAATGGTTGTCGTCTCTTTTACCTGCTACTGCATTGGACTGGTTAACGAAACTGAGCTCCCTGTGCATGGAGGCGGGGTTATAGAGGAGGCGGCGCTGAGCATCTTGGGAACAGTCAAAGCTTTTAGCCTGTTGGTGCCTCGGATAAAGATCCAACTCTACACCCCGATGTTATCCCTGTGGAACCCAGTGTACCTCGCAGATAGAGATTTAACAAAGGTAAGTTCTTACCATAAATTTCCTTTTTGGGGTTATTACCGCATTTCCATATTTACCAAGCTCCACAATGCAATAGATTCCGGTGCTTGTAACTAGTGGATAATGTCATCTGTAGCTTGAGTTACCCAATGGAAGCCTAGGGGCTTTTTTTTGCAACTCCCCCTGAGAGCGATCCAATCGGATCCCTCCCAGCAACCCCTGCAGCCGCCGCATCACACTGCGCAAGCGCATAGGGACTCCCCAGTCTCCCTAAACCCAGAAGTCCACACACCGCAAAGGACAGCTCTTTCGATTGTAATTACATATGGTTAAATTAAATTAACTGAGGCAGTAATTAAGTCACCTGTGGCCAAACATGGATATACTTAAAACCTGGACTGTTAGTGCTTCTTCAGGACCGAGTTTGGGAACCGCAGGATTAGGGAGTGCACCCCACATGCCACACCCACACATCACTGGCCACGCCTATACTGCGCTGGTCACAACTCCCTACTTCCCGCAAGAGGTCCTTGATCATTTCCAGCCCCAGATCCATGTGGCCCTTATACCGGCCCTGTTGAGCTTGGTGGTCAGGCTCATAGTGTTATTATGGCCCCACACAGATGTGCGATGCTGCTATACAATGAATGCAAATATTTCTACTAGTTACCAGCCCGTCAAAATAACGGAACACAGCCGGCGGCTGTGTGCACCCTGAACAGAGCAACACTTGAATTTCTCTGTCGGGCGCCATCTAGTGGCTGCCGGCGCACAAAACACTTGAATTCCCTCCATAGATGTGAGGAGCAGCTTTAGCCTTTTATTATATAGGATAATGGCCCTCATTCCGAGTTGTTCACTCGCTAGCTGCTTTTAGCACACGCTAGGCCGCCGCCCACTGGGAGTGTATCTTAGCTTAGCAGAATAGCGAACGAAAGATTAGCAGAATTGCTACTAAATAATTCCTTGCAGTTTCTGAGTAGCTCCAGACCTACTCCTAGATTGCGTTCCCTGCAGACTGTTTAGTTCCTGGTTTGACGTCACAAACACGCCCTGCATTCGGCCAGCCACTCCCCCGTTTCTCCAGCCACTTTTGCGTTTTTACCTGGCACGCCTGCGTTTTTTGGCACACTCCCTGAAAACGCCATGTTGCCGCCCAGAAACATCCACTTCCTGTCAATCACACTACGAACACTGGAGCATTGAAAAAACGTCGCTCGAGCTTGTGTAAATCTACTAAGTTTTGTGTTAAATAACTAAGCGCATGCGCGCTGCGTACCATGCGCATGCGCATTTTCTACCTAAGCACTCCGTTGCGAAAAACGGCAACAAGCGAACAACTCGGAAATACCCCCACTATGAGGGATCAAGGAATTTTGTTTTTTATATTTCCCAAAAAATGTGTATTGAATGATCACAGTAGATAAGAGAAGCATTACAAGAATAAGCAAAACATATCATATTCATAGCGCTGATAGAGACCAAATACAGAGTCTAAAGGGCCCCATACACTAGAACGTTAATGCCCGATTTCATCCGATTTTGGGCATTCGGCCCAATATATCAGATGAAATCGGGCATTTTGGAGGTGTTTCCGATCCGCGTTCCTGCGAGCATCGGATCGGATCCTGCAGATTGACCGTGCTGCACTAGTGATCATGTCCAACCCCACAGTCATGGCTGGGATCGCACAAGATACATCGTATGCAAAAGGACAGCATACGATGTATCTTGGGCGATCCTGCCCCCCGGGAGGCTGCCGGGGTGATCGCCTGCGACATGACGGTCGGACGTGTCGCAGCAGTGTGTGGGGCCCTTAAGAAATTACCAGTCTTATCATAAAGGCGGGGAGGGGAGGGGAAAGAAGGGGGATACCCAACTGAGAGAGTGAACGAGAAGGAAGTGGAATGGGACAGAGATAGGAGAAGAAGAGAGATTAATTCAAGCAGATGGGGTCATAGCTGACGAGTAGACTGTTTCAATCTAACTCGAATGGAGAATGATCGTTCTGTAATGAGTGTCAAGGGTTCCATATTTTATCTAGTGACTTAGAAGAGTTGTTAATGATACTGGTCATGAATTCCATCCGGTAAGTATACCACATTCTAGAAGTGACTCATTGGAACGATGGAGGGACAGGCTTTTTCCAGTCAACTGCTTCTTCAGAAGTGGTAGCTGCAACTATCTGACGTTGTCATTTATTTTGGGGTCGGGTTGCTGAAGGGAATCCCAGTGGGAGAAGAAAGCATCTGGCCTGGCGTGGGATGGAAACTTGACGAATGCGTGATATTCAATCAGTGACATCTCACCAAAGGTCCCAGTGTTTATGACACGTCCACCAAACATGGAGGAAAGTGCCTTCTGTAGGGCAGCCTCTCCAGCAACTGTCCAGTGAATCTGGGTGCATTTTTTTTAAGCGAGTTGACCCATAATACCATCTACATAATAATAATAATAATAATAATAATTTCTAGACGTTCTCTTTTAATGTAACGCAGATAGAGCTAGAGTCCGCATTCTCGACAATCTCTGTCCAGTCATCATCCTACAGCACTACTCCCAAATCTGCCTCCCGGGCCGACTCAAGTGCATCACAGGGAGAAGCAGGGAACAGGGAATTTTACATATATAATCTGGGAATATTGGCCCTCATTCCGAGTTGTTCGCTCGCAAGCTGCTTTTAGCAGCATTGCACACGCTAAGCCGCCGCCTACTGGGAGTGAATCTTAGCTTATCAAAATTGCGAACGAAAGATTAGCAGAATTGCGAATAGACACTTCTTAGCAGTTTCTAAATAGCTCCACACTTACTCGCCAACTGCGATCAGTTCAGTCAGTGTCGTTCCTGGTTTGACGTCACAAACACACCCAGCGTTCGCCCAGACACTCCTCCGTTTCTCCAGCCACTCCCGCGTTTTTCCCAGAAACGGTAGCGTTTTTTCAAACACTCCCATAAAACGGCCAGTTTCCGCCCAGAAACACCCACTTCCTGTCAATCACACTCCGATCTCCAGAACGAAGAAAAAACCTTGTAATGCCGTGAGTAAAATACCAATCTTCATAGCAAATTTACTTGGCGCAGTCGCAGTGCGAACATTGCGCATGCGCAATTAGCGGAAAATCGCTGCGATGCGAAGAAAATTACCGAGCGAACAACTCGGAATGACCACCATTGTTAGTAGTTTGCTATGGAAATTAGCGTTTCTTCGCTTAGAGGCCCCTTAATCAAGTGACGTGATTACATCACTATGTAAAGCAGTGGTGGAACTGCTCTGAGTGCAGGAGGTAAGGTTGCTTTGCAGCCCAGAGCATCCGTCCCCCCTCTTAGGTGCCAGCCAAGCCCCATCCCCACTTTTGAGGCCCACTGTCTGCTTTTCAAAGTCCTCTCCTGTGCAGCTCATGCACAATGAGCGCACACGCCTGGAACTGCACAAGCTCAGAAGCAGACAAAGAGGTCGTGGAATCTGCTGCAACCTCACCGGGCCCCTGCCTTAGTCTTGCTATGGGGCCCTGTGATCAGTGTGAAAATCTGTGTACATGGGTCTGTGAGTCTCCACTGCACAGCAGGGTATCAGATGTGCATATCACCCATCCTGCCCATGCAGACATCGCCTTTGTAGGGGGCGTCCGATCATCAGCTGCAGGGAAGGACACTCGCTGCCTTTTATGGTCCAAGATGTGAAGGCGAAAGGAGGAAACGCAGGGAAAGGGGGAGTTATTAACCCCAGCAGTTTCTGTCTGTGTAATGTCAGTTCTGGGCAGAGCTCTCAGGTGAGAATGCAGTTAGTAAAAGAATGCTCTGTATACTGCGCACAGGGACGCAGGTTGAGGGCTCATTAGCAAGCAGAAGGCTCATAAAGGTTGTGCGTTATAATGGGATCATTATTAGCCTTGCATGGCATCATTAGTTCCTTGATCTGGAGACATGGTGTAATTGTGGTGATGCTCTGCAGGGATTAGCGTGATGCTCTGCAGCTCACGCTGCACACAGTCTTCTCTCACACGTGGTGCAATCCTCTCCCGAGTCCCAGCAGCCATGGAGTTTTGGGCTATATTGGGAGTGAAGGAAAGGATTCCTATGTGCTAGATTTCTGAGTAAACACTGTCAGGCCAAAGCCTCATCCCCATTCCTGTCACCCAGCGAGAGACTATGCAGTACATTACATTTTCCTAAGACAATCCAGGCCTTATGGGTATAAACCCGCTAAACAGGCAAACACTAGGCCCCAGAGATTGCAAAAGGTGATATACTGAGGTAACTTCCTATCTAAACATGGTTAATTTACGGTTCTGTGCAGAACCAGGCCTCAATGGAATTTGCATCCCTGGTATAATCTGATACGTAACAGCTAAGCCTAAGGGAATTGTGTAAATATAATATAGATTTCTACACAGCCGTCATAGTACGGAGGAGCATATATTTATTTAAACTAAGTCTGAGGGCCAGATTTCTACAACACAACCATCTCAAATGTAAAGCTGCATACCCTCCTACTTTTTGGCAGGTACAGTACCTTTTTTTTATGTTCTAAATTATGCCACACAGTAGTACAACTTTATTTACATTACACCGCACAGTAGTATCCCTTATTCACATTATACCACAGTAGTGCCCATTATACACATTACACCACACAGTAGTGCCACTTAATCACATTACACAACACAGTAGTGCCCCTTATACACATTACACCACACAGTAGTGCCACTTAATCACATTACACAACACAGTAGTGCCCCTTATACACATTACACCACACAGTAGTGCCACTTAATCACATTACAGCACACAGTAGTGCCCCTTATACACATTACAAGACGTAGTAGAGATTCTTATTCACATTATTATTATTATTATTATTATTATTATTATTATTATAATTATTACATTTTATTTATAAGGCGCCACAAGTGTTTAGCAGTGCCATACAAAGGACAGTACAGGAAGACAAAACTTAGCATTACAGTAAATAAATAACAAAAATAGAGTACAGGTAACAAAGAGCACCACAATTCTCAAGACATAATACAGCTTAGATGTAAGTAGCGAGGGAGTAATCATCGTGCGACTTGGGGCTGATGGCCATAGATAGAGATGAGCCTTTACCAGCAGGAGAAAAAGCGGGTAAAGATGGTCGCTGAGTAGGAGAGAGCTGCGAGTGAAATGTGTTGAGAAGAGGGCTTTGACAACAAGAGGAAAGAGGGCCCTGCTCTGAAAAGCTAACAATCTAGTGGGAAGGGGCGACAGACAGATGAGCAAGCAAATGGGAGGTAGCCTGATGGCAGTATGTAAGCAAAGTAGAGATCATGCCACAGGAGTGCTCCTTATTCATGTTATGTCACACAGTAGACCCTTAATCATGTTACACCACACAGGAGTACCTCTTATACAGATTTCAACACACAATAGTACCCCTTATTCACATTATGCCATAGTAGTGCTCCTATTCATATTACATCACACAGTAGTGTTCCTTATTCACATTACATGACACAGTAGTGCTCCTTATTCACATTACACCATACAGTAGTGCTCCTTATTCACGTTATGCCACACAGTAGTGCTCCTAATTCACATTTCTTCACACAGTAGAGCCCCTTAATCAAGTGACATCCCACAGTTGTACCCCTTATTCACGTTATACTACAGTAGAGCCCCTTATTGCAAATTATCCTACACAGATGTACCCCTTAAACACATTATGCCACACAGTATGCCCCTTCTACACATTATGCCACACATGTAGTACCCCTTATACACATTATGCCACACATGTAGTACCCCTTATACACATTATGCCACACAGTAGTGCCACTTAGTCACATTATGCTACACAGTAGTACCCCTTATTGCAAATTATCACACTCAGAAGTACCCCTTATACACATTATGCCACACAGTAGTGCCACTTATTCACATTATAATATGGCCATTAATAATCCTCCTCCCTCCCCATGCCTCTCTCTCACAGACCACCAGTAAATCATGATGTGATTTCATTCATAATTGATCCAGGCTGTTACAATACTCACCCCCCGACCAATTAAGAAGTGACTAAGGGCAGGGGTACACTACTACTGCTGTGCTGCTGTATGTCTGACACTGTAACAGGCTGAGGCTGTCAGTGATATCTCTGTGGCATTTTGCTCCCAACACCAATGAAATGGCTCGTTGCCAGGGCACTGGACTGCGGGAGACGGGGGAGGGGGCAGAGCACACAGGACAGGCAGTAGCACTGCCCACTGTAATGTATATTAGTAGCAATGTGCCCAGCAGAGAAGAACCTGGGCACACTGCTACTATTATACATTGCAGATGACGCCAAGCAGTGGGTAATTACAGATCGTGGCAGCGTCCAGTTCCGTCCACAGGGCTTCTGCGCTCTGTGCAGTGGCACCGGCTGCACCACCCTAGTTACAGCCCTGCATTAACCCTCTATTTTCTTAAACTGCCTCTGGAGACCTGTATCAAGAGAAGTTGCCCATAGCAACCAATCCGCTTCAACCTATCAATTTATAAAATGTACATGATACATGCCAGTTAGAAGTTGATTGGGCAACTTCTCCAACTGTCCTCTTCTGTACCCTTTAGTAGATTTGATACATCTCCCCCATAGACACAGAACACAGCACGAGGAGTGATATGGGCGCCAATCACAGCGAGGAGTGATATGGGCGCAGCAAGGAGGGTACAGATTCAGACCTCAGGGAGGAGCAATAAGCTAAAATCACCAATGCACATAATTATGTATGTATGCTTTATCCACAACATACAGGGCCTGCATCACTGGTGCACAGAGTTGCATTTACAGCTGCCATTTTGGATGCAACGAATTAGTAAACAAAAAAAACAGTAATGACTAAGCTGATGTCTTGTCCTCAGAGACGCCCAGCTCCAGCACATCACACGTGCCACAGATGTGCAAAAGACAGAACATCGTGAACATGGGTCGCAGATCTGCTCACCAGTCTACGCTGTCTCAGAATGTGCCTTCAGATAAGACACCAGGCCCTCTCCAACTGTGTACAAGTATGCAGTGCTACACTTGGCCACACCCAGAAAATGGCCCATGACATACCCTTTGTTTTTCTAGCTACTCCCCATGACCTCCTCAAATGCTGGCTACCTGTCACTCACTGGGGAAGATGTACTTAGCCTTAGCAAGTGATGAAGTAAAAACCAATCAGCTCTTAACTGTCATTTTTCAAACCCAACCTGTAACATGGCAGTTAGGAGCTGATTGGCTGGTACCATTGGTGTATCTATAATGGGTGTAATGTGTGCAGTGCACATGGGCCCCTGGGTTGGGGGGGGGGGCCCACATAGCACCCATGTTTTATTACTCACCTTTTTACGGAGTCCCGCATCGGAGCTACAGCCACGGTAAAAAATCACCAGCAATATGGCCGCCGAGCATGCGCAGTAGTAATTGTCTCCGGAACATGGCAGGTGGAGAAGGTGTATTGGTTTATTATATCATAAACAATGTTTCATTTATACTGCACTAAAGATTGCTTACCTAGAGGATATAGCACTTATGGGGTGGTGAAAAGGTCAATTTAATTACATCTCATATTTAACAGTACATCACCCCTCCTCATTCTCCGAAACCTGCCTTTCAGTAGGCTCCAATGTCAACAATCAGTCACTGAATCTGCTGTGCCGTTGCCAAGTCATAGGTGCTACAAATTAGACTTGCCTCAAACACTGGAGCATTGAGTGAGTTCCCTAGTAGGAATGTAAAGCCTTTGCCTGCTAGCTAAGCGTCATGCGAGGTGCAATTACGCAACGGCCGTGTAGAAAACTTATTTAACAAAACTAGGGGGAGAGTTATGAAAACTGGTGCTGAGGAAGGCGGTGGTGTTGCCACAACCAATACGTTTCTAGCTAGCGTTTATTAATGTAGTCTGCAAGAGTAAAGTGTCTGGTTGCTATGGGCAACACTATTATGTTGTAGGTCTATGGAGTGCGCTACTGCGCTTCATCCATATTGCCTAACACCTTGAAGCAGTCTCCTTTACCAAGATGGCCGCCGTAAAACCATGCCCCCATAATGTCATGGCGACAAACCGCATTCAAGGTCATTCCAGCCACTTTCACAGAGGGCCTCAGGGTCCTACGGTGCTCTTGCTGGCCCTGCCTGTCTGTTTTTTATTTAATACTTCTCTCTGTGCGGGGATTATATTGCTCCAAGGTGGGCTGAGACACTGTCGAGTGTGAAGTACTTACATGGCTTAGCCGCCAAGTGTCCCTGAAAACTAATATAACATTATTTTCAGCGAGGTGTAGTCCTTCACTACTAGTGCTGCAATTAAACATTTTACTACACGCCTAGGACTCATTGGCCGTTGTTGCCAATACTCTGTATAGGAGATGAAGGAGGTGCAGGGGGTGTTGCTCTGTATGTGACATAGGGGTATATGTACTAAGCCTTGGTAGATCTCCCCCACAATTTTGCCCCAGACCCCTGCTGCTCAATGCCGAAATTGTGCCACTGAGCTCAGAGCTATAGGAAGGGGTGGGTGCTGTCACCCTGGGCCCTGGAGGTGGTACTGTCGCTGCTCAATGGCCCCTGCATCTGGCTAGCTAACAGGGTGCCATTAAACTGCACTCGGAGACCAAGAGCACGGCTGTGCTGCTCAAAAGATCCAAAGGCAGCTCTCCACTTTCTCCTGCCGCTGGCCCCGCCCCCTCAGATGAAATAACTAGAGATGAGCGGGTTCGGTTTTACTCGGATTTGCCCAAATCTCCTTATTGGCTATCAGACGTCACGTGTTTTGGTTAGCCAATAAGAAAAATCCAGAAAATAAGAAATGGCGATAATTCTGGTGTAAAGTACTGAGTAAATCCGAACCCGCTCATCTCTAGAAATAACATGTTCATGGGCCGGGCCTGCACAGGGCACCCGATGCTGATTTAGAAGCGGGGGGGGGTAGTTCCATGATGATGCTATTCACCGCAATTTGCAGCTACTCTATTCTCTCGGGAGTCAGGGACAGCGCTCCTAAATTCGGGAGCCTCCTGGACAAGAAACAGTAGGAAAGCATGCCGCTGGCCCTATGTGAATACTCACCAGCGTTCTGTATAGTTTACCCAGGCAGGCTTCCCTGCAATAAGCCAAGCACCTGAAAACCAGACTATGCTTTATTCTTGTCAAACAAATTTAAAGCCTATAAAAGCCTGATTGAACTTTAGCTCCCATATTTGCGATTAGCACGAGGCTCCTGTAAAACCTCCATCTGCCGGGTGTCCTTTCCTTGAATAAACTCGCAGCTGCCTGGCCATGCGAATGTCTTTTCTATTACATAAATATTGTATTAATCTCCGAGACGTTGTGTCAAACAGATTTATTGCCACCGTTCCATTCTCAGTAACATAATACAGTAATAAACCACCTATAAAAAGATGTCCAGATATATATTCATATACAATGAGAGAGTAAACCATTGAGGGTGTATAAATATTTGATATTACTGTGCAGTTGTTAGGCCTATTAGCCCCGTCATAAAGAGAAGCCCTGAGCCTAAGCCGTGCTAACACTGGAGGCGCAGCTGTCCTGGATAAAGGAGCCCACAACCGCGGGTGCCACCAGTGCACAAGCAGCCATATCCCACCCCTGGCACCGACAACAGCACCCGGCATGGAAGGGGTTAAAGGTTCTCATGGGAATCATTAGAAGTCTCCGACTAGCCTCCCAGGCTCTGCAGGATGGGTTCCAAGCTCTGAGGGTCTAGTCTCCCACGGCGGAGCAGGGCAGAGTGGTCTAAATATACCACAGCACCACATTCCAGCCCACAGCGGAGACACGAAGGGGGAGTGGGGGGTGTTTCTAGGAACTCCCCTAGTGACTTATCGCAGCGCTTACCCAAACAACAGCTTGCCTTCTGCTTTCATACATGTCTGCCTCATCAGCTTGGTGCAGCCACAGTCACTAGGCTTGCTTCCAGACTTCTGTTATCATTATTAATAATAATAAAATACTTATTAGTACAGTATATGTAATAAAGCACTTTCCCTATCATACAGGATATAGATATTAGGGGTTGGGTATGAAAGCCCGGCGGAGAGGATGCCAAGTGTCAGTATCCCTACACCGGCATTCCACCTGCCAGAATGCTGGCAGTGGGCTGAGCACTACGAGTCCTCTTGTGGGCTCGGAGGCTACCTGCGCTCGCCACGGGATCTATTCCCACTCTATGGGTGTCATGGACACCCACAAGTGGGAATAGCCATGGCGAGTGCTGTTGGCACTCGACCACCATGATATTAACTAGTAGTCACTGAGGGGTTCTGTGACAGGAAAGCAGTCGGTGCATTACTGACCGGTACGTCACAGGCAGAAGTAATCATGACAGAAGGCTGGGGGGTGTATTCCTCCTGCAGGTGCATAGGGAACATACAGAGGGACATATTTATTTAAGTATATTTGTGGGATATCTCCTGAAAACATTTTTAATCTGCCGCAGGCCCTCCATTTCTGACCGCCCCCCCCCTCCTTGGTTTGCTGCACCGGCACTATTATAGGTCCACGGTTGACACAGGCCCTGGATCCAGAGGTCCGAAACCACACACCCGTCACCCATATAATTATACTTACCCCTCCGTAGTCCCGCAGAGGCCAGCAATGAAGACAGAAATCACCAGGAAAATGGGTGGCCCCCATTTTCCTGGTGATTTACACATGTGCAGTAGAAATTTTAACAGGAATAAGGTGTGGGTGCCATGTTCCCGTAGACCTGCGCATGTGACATATACTCTGGCATGAAGCCAGAGTCTTCAGTGCTGAGCCTGCTGCCAGAGAGAAGGTGGTCTGCATGGAGCCTGCACTCGGGACCCCCCTCTCTTAATCCGCCCAGGGTTTGCTGGTAAGACGTTCGATGTTCTATGCAGTACGCACGGTGGACGCTAAAGGAAGTAGAGTGAGAGTGTAAGCTATCACTCTGCTTCCAGTTACTAACCTGGACCTGCTCTTCTCAGAGACCGTGTTTCAGCAAGAGCTTTTTACTTAGTCCACGTTTTTACTTAGCTCAATTTAGGGGGATATTTACCATATCCACACCTAAATTGGCGATATGATAAATCGACCCTAAAGTACTGAATAGCATTTTGGGATGGTGGTGCGGACTCTTTCCCAACACCCCCAATCTCATCTGAAAAGAAGCTTATTACCTAGATTGCGCCGTATTGAAAACAGCATAGTTGTCAAACAAGCGCCGATTCGATTAGCCGCAGGACCACCCCCAAGCATGCACTTAACGTGCATTAACAGAAATCTGCACTAGTTGGTGCTTCCGGGCTTTGTCACAAGTTTACCATGGGTGGTAATTGCAGAGCTCCATGCACTTAATCCAGCAACTGTGGATAACTGTGCGTCAGACCGTGTTACCGCAGGAAATAATTGCATAGCTAAAGGCACTTAACCCAGAAGCTAAAAACACGCTGTAAATCCCGCAGTTAATTGAATCAGCCCCATAGATGTCAGTTTCACAGTGTTTATTATAATGGACCCACAAGCAATACAACGATTAGGCCCGATTGCTAGATGATGACGCAGATGATGACGCACAATTAATTCTACAGAATTAACAATAATAGTGAAGATGTAATCATAGGGATTTTTTAAAATATTTGCCCACCTTGTAGAAATAATGCATTAACCTGAACTGATTGTGCAACAGAACATGAGACTGTGACATACTGTATGTGTAACAAAGTCTTAAAAACATCCTGAAGTTTGAATTCTGTTAAAGTGCGCACTGTGGAGGCATCCATTTTCTGTCAGCCGCTTGTAATGAACTGATAGACTGCAGTCTCATGAATATTAGTCAGAGCATAAAATGGCTGCCTTCACTCTATTTTAAAACACAGAATTCTAAACAACAAAACATTGTTTTGTGACTCTGGTATTTTGTCTGTTACACCAAGGCAAACTGCTTCAAGGTCACACTGTGAGACATGCAATTCTGCTGCTACGTATCAGACACATTCTGTACACAATGGTGCGCATTAATAAAGGGCTGCAAAATAGCGCCAAAAACCTGTCAGAAAGTCACATTAAATACATGAGGTAAGAATTCAAGAGAAAAACATTTGGACAAAAGTCTCTAATCAGTTACTTATATAACACTTCTTTGCTTGTGTTATTTTTGTGCATACAGGTGTTACAAAACTCCCCTGTGCAAATACTGACTGCTGCGTTGGAAAACATCGGCAGTAAAACTTAAATAAGAAAACATTTATATATCCACTTGTAAATAAAATGCACATTTTTCCGATATATGATCATGTATTGTAGGTTAAAGTCCGGAGATGGAATTCTAGCTTTGTACGGTACTTAATTCAGCATACCCATAAAAAAAATTATGTGCATTTGCTAACATATATCAAAGCTGACAGGCTATAAGAAGTATTTTGGTAATTAACTTATTTCCTTGGTTTGTACCTTCAGATTGTTGCTAATGATAATGCTGCAGTTTCTCCACAGTGTAGTGTAACTACCATGGCAACCACAGTCACGTGGCATGCTATGCAGTGAGCAGGAGAGCTGAGGCACGCCCCTCTGAGCTCTGATTTTACTTTAAGACCCTGCCCCACCTCTTTACCATCACATGGCATGCTGACAGTCTGAGAGCCTGCTTTGCATGGCAGACTGACTGTGCCGGTGTTTCGCAGCCATACTTTTTTGCCTACAGAGAGATTTTGGAAGGGAGATAAAGAGCTGTAGGAGGATAGCTAAAAACAAAGACAGACCACCAGGTAATAGCCACATCACCAATGCTCTAAAATGTACAGCTGAGGCATACCAAAGGCATTACCATTAATATCAATGCCTATGAATGCACATCTACCCGACTTCAAAGGTCCTGATGGCGCCTAGATTTGTCTGAGACACACCCCTAAAATGGCCATGACACTCCTACATTTTTTGCCGCCATTCCCCATAACCGCCCCCAAAATGGTCCCTGACTGACCATCATTTTGCGAACCGTTGCCGCAAGACCATCACGCTACATGCATATGCAGTCATCCGAAAATCGGGTTTTGCGTCTATCTCTGAATCTGAGCAGGCTGGCAGTGCTATGTGGGATTCAGCAGCTCCAAAGCAGCCATGGAACAGTGTCTAGCTTACATCATGACACTTACCTATCTTCAGTCACGATTCTGGCACTGCTATGTGTGTGTGTGTCTGCGTGTGTATGTTGTAATTGTGAATACAAAGCCCCTGTGTTCCAGGTTAGGAGAATGAGTGACACTAATAGACCTTTCACCTAAAGGGACCTATGCAAAAACAAAACAGAGAAGAGTAAAGAGCAGCACTTGTGCTAATAGGACTGAACTGGCAGCCCTTCAGACTATTCCAAGCATAAGGATTGCGCTACTAGGCGCATATCTACAGACGTCGCCCCCTCAAGGTGCAATCCCGCGCCTCTGGCCAAGGAACAGTCTTTCATAAACAACAGAACACTCAGATTCTTTAAACACTTAGGGGAGAGCCAAAGAAAAAGAGGATGTTTGCTTTCTCAAGTGCAACTGAAAAGGACCGGGTACGTCAATCAACTGTCATTGTGTTTCCCTGCTAACTGTCTTCATTGGAAAATGATATCAGGCTCGGAGAGATCGGGAGAAGGTCTGGGCGAATAGTCCAAGACTGGCCCCTAGATCAGTTTGTATGGTCGTCCAAATTCAGCGTATCTGGCCTTTCGGTGCTATGGCCAAGAAACCAGGTCACTTGCCTTTGAGCATGATGGGCTTCAGTTCCGGGTGTGGTATGGAAGGTAGATAGTAACTAAGTCGACAGTGTCTAAGTCGACCACTATTGATCGACAGTAACTAGGTCGGCAGCGTTTCTAGGTCGACGTGGTCTAGGTGCCACACACCGCAATGCCCTTGATACGTTAAAACCCCACACTACGGCAGGCAAGAGTCCCCATTTCACACATTACGGCAGGTGTCCCCATTTTACACAGAGAGAAAGAGAGAGAGAGAGAGAGAGAGAGAGAATACTTACAGAGGCGATTACCGCTCTTCGGCCCGTCTCACCAGTCGCTCCTCGCGCCGGCCTTTCCCTCTTCCTAACTTGGATCCTCCTCTGTACTCCGCTCGGGGGGGGGGGGGGGGGATGGGAGTTTCGCGGAGTGACGGGGTTGCGTCGTGACGGGTTACTCGGGGAGAAATAGGAGGGGGAAGCAGGGAGCCACAGTTAGTGCCGCGGCGGGCGCCCAGTGCGGTTGCACTGCTCGCCTGCCCCAAGAAACGGTCCTGGTCCCATCGCATGGCTCGCTTCGCTCGCCATGCTTCGGGCAAGGTGCCTCACTCCACTACCGCTTTGCTTGACACAGATTACCGTTCCAATCGTAGTCACATGGATCGTTAAGTATGAAAAGGTTCAAAAAAAGAAAAAATTTGTGTCGACCTTTTGACCTGTCGACCAAGAACATGTTGACATAGAGACCCTGTCGACCTAGTTACTGTCGACCAATAGTGGTCGACCTAGATAGTGTCGACCAAGTTACTGTCGACCTAGAGACCGGATCCCTTCAGTTCCATATATATCGGTGCCTCTATTGTCATACCTGCAGCAATATGGGCTGCCCGCTGGGTCAGTATATACTGAACTGAGCGCAAATCTGTCCAAACACAGGCCCTCATTCCGAGTTGATCGCACGTAGCAACTTTTTGCTGCTGGTGCAATCAACTAATCTCCGCCTATGGGGGAGTGTATTTTAGCATAGCAGGGCTGCGAACGCTTGTGCAGCCCTGTCATGCTAAAAATGTATCACACAAAACAAGACCGGCCCTGGACATACTTACCCAGTGATGATGGTCACAGCGTTGACGTCAGACATCCGCACTCCGTTCGCCTGCACACGCCTAGGTTTTTCTTACCAGTCCCCTAAAATGGCTTCAAACGGTCAGTTGACGCCCCGGAACACCTTCCTGCTGTCAATCTTCTTGCGGTCGCCGCTGCGACCGCTTTCTTCGCTGTCAGCATTGTTGCCCGGTGACGTCCAACGATGCGTGTGCGTAATGCGCACGCCACGCATGCGTATTCGAGACCCGATCGCACTGCTGCGAAGAATTGTAGCGTGCGATCGGGTCGGAATGAGGACCACAATCCTACGCAACATTATACTGGGACTGTTGGATCTAGGCAGACAGACAGTGGTTGCCATCTTGCAGTTCCGTGTTATCTGGATGCTTCATAAGCGCCAAAAATTCTATATATACTTACCAAACCTTTGTGTACTGTGTTTCTGGCTGTTTCTATTAACCTGCTTTCTCCGGACCTTATTTACACTGTGATACGCTACAGAAGTAGAAGCCACGCTTGTGCTTTAGATCTGTACTAGCTGTTGTACCCGTTCTTCGCACAGGAGTTTTCTGATTGTCACGGTTGTAAATATAAATAAGTGTTAAAAATGTGGTGAATCTATAGAGATGTAGATTTGAGCCGTCTTAATGTAAGTAAATATTAATCCTTGGTTCTTGGCGTTACCCGAGGAGCAACCGTAGCAGATACGGTAAAAGTGACAGGACCATTGTTGTAGTTTTATTAAATTCTACACACTGGAGGTGCAATCCACCTTTTGATCCGATTGTCGGTTTGGGCGTTATTGTTCACGGAACACAAGCCACGCATCGGTAATTATGTCATTATGTCAACTCCCTTTCCATCCCCTTAGTGGAGGTTTATTAACATTCTAATACGTCGTTTTCCTATTTCCCACCTGCAGAATACCTATGTTACATTTCATCTTCCTAACATATCGGGAAGTAAGAGAATCAGTTGTGAGTCAGTGAGTGGGTGCTTACACACACACACACACACACAGACAGACAGACAGACAGACAGACAGACAGACAGACAGATAGATAGACAGACAGATAGATATTAAGATTCACATATGGTAATATGTACTAACATTAAAATGCAGTCAACCCTCTGAAAACTGTTTTTTTTTCAGAGGTTTGCTGCAATCACCATATGTATTAAGCTCAGGATAATGGGGGTCATTCCAAGTTGATCGTAGCTGTGCTAAATGTAGCACAGCCACAATCATTCACACTGACATGCGGGGGGACGCCCAGCAAGGGGCTAATCCGCTCCGCATGTCAGTGCCGGCTTCCCCGCAGAAGTGCAAAGGCATCGCACAGTGGCGATGCTTTTGCACTTCAAGAGTAGCTCCCGACCAGCGCAGCTTTAGCGTGCTGGCCGGAAGCTACTCGTCGCTCCCCGTCCCGCAGCGGCTGCATGTGACGTCACGCAGCCGCCGTGTCCAGCCCCCCCAACGGTCCGGCCATGCCTGCGTTGGCCAGACCGCTCCCCCTAAAAGGCCGCTTAACGCCGCCGTCCAGCCCGCTCCCGCCCAGCGGTGATCGCTAGGCAACGACGGCTGCCATGTGCCGGCGTACTGCGGTGCCAGCGCATGCGCAGTTCCGACCCGATCGCTGCGCTGCAACAAACTGCAGCGAGCGATCGGGTCGGAATGACCCCCAATGTAACTTTCCGGACCTTGTACCAATACATGATACAGCCCACATTATGGCATAAGCGCTGCAATCGCATACTGACAAGTTTATGCCCAGTGCACATGCGTAGGAGCCGTGCTGCGAGTGTTCACACAGTGGGATGCGATCGCATCTCACTAATGCGAACGCCTCTGCCGGATTGACAGGCAGAGGCGTTCGCCGGGCGGCGGGTTGGCACTGCAGGGGCGTGGTGTCAGAAATGTGGGCGGGTTCAGGGCGACCGCTGCAAACAGGAAAATGGTGGCGGCCCGACTTCCTTCGCAGCCCGACAGCGGAGGCAGGGGGCTTCACTTATTTAGCGATGCGTTCGCAATTGAAATAGGTTTCCCTTCCCCATACGCATGACTCAGAATAACATGGAGTTTATGGTACACAATACTCCAGTCCTAAGACACGCCCACAAATCAAAGTGGCAATGTCCAATCAAACTGCTCAGCTCCCGAAACGCCTGACTTTGCAGAAAGACAGATTAAGCCAAGTAGCATCCAACTCAGCATAAGATGGATGTATACAAAGATGTGTAAATTTGCATCTCATTGTGCGCATTATGCAAACACTCGGCAATTGGGGATCTGAGTGTCTCAGAATAAGCCCCACACTGTCAATGGTCAGCACTTTAGTGAAATCCAGCCCAGGCTATATGGCTCTGCTGCTAGTTATGGATTTTACATGTGTGGGAAGGGGTACTCATCTATATATAAATAGCAGAAGGATGACTCTTATGAGTGACTTATTTCTATGGTGCCATTGTCTGAGCAGGGCAAATCATACACCAAATTAAAGGTCTTTGTAGATTTGCAGAAAACTATTAGTTTTGCATTGTTTCGGAGTTGTGTGGCAAAACATCCTCCTGCTATGTACAATGCATCACCATTGTGCTCTGGAAAATGTGAGTTAGTGAACTCTCCCTGTGCACCTACTGAGTGACCTGGAACATGTGACCTGCTGGCTGGTCTGGAAACTGTGACAGTTATTTGCAGCCAACCACTATGTATGGATTTTTATCACATTTGACTCCTAAGCGGGTGAAAATGGATAATATGTTCTGCTCAGCAAACCTTTACCCGGCTGAAACTGGGGGGTGTGGTAGGGTATGCCGGCCGGGCTTCCGGCGGCCAGTATACCGGCGCCGAAATCCCGACCGCCAGCATACCGACAGCTGGGCGAGCGCAAATGAGCCCCTTGCAGGCACGGTGGCACGCAACGCTATTTATTCTCCCTCCACGGGGGTCGTGGACCCCCAAGAGGGAGAAAAGGTGTCGGTTTGCCGGCTCTCGGGATTCCGGCGCCGGTATACTGTAGACCACCCGATACTGGGCACATCACCTAGTTTTTCATTTGTTCTTACAATGAAAGATATAGCAATCACCATTATCAATCATAGCTGGTCTTCGGTAGGTATAAAACGTTAATCTGAAACGAAGTAGCCTATAACTAAATAGGACACAATGCATACTATACTTGCATATATACTCAATTCTCTAGGCACCTGTGAAAGCCTTTCATCTGGTCCTCTCCCGCGCAATGGGACACAGGCACAAGATGCACGCAACTCTGTATGTGAAGACATATGCTGCGCAGCGGTACCAACTGCGCGTCACACAAATGGACAATCGCACAGCGGTAAATGAGGCCCCTTTGCAGGAAATAAGATGGTTTGCATCATTTCAGGTCACATCTAGTTATGGAAAATCCTCAATAGCATAAACCCCACTCGTACAGGGACGATTTTTATCCCATATCAGCCGGAATCCAGATCCACAAAGATGACAAGCGAGTCACATGCTAATGTAACAAAGGTAACATTATTACAAGGTAATTACACCTATAATAAACGTGTCCCCACTATGAAAGATTCTTTTGTAACACTCGCAAATCTGACGATGCTCAAAATGTCTGCACTGAGCGCACTTTATTCAGGAGGTGGTTAATCTTGTGCTCTCAGATCTTGGTGGCATTGTGGCATCAGGTATTGTATATGCAGTCCACAGAACAGTGTCACGCCGTGGCCAGGTTCTAGTGACGCTAGTTATAGTCATAGGGTGTAAGGAGGAGCTTTGGGGCTGAACATCAAAATTTTGGGAAGGGCCACTGTTGCCTTTCCCTCCTTCACTTTACTGTTATTGCGGCCTCTTTTGCCGCTCTGCACCCTCAGGTCGTACAGAAGGATACAAAGAGGCGCAGGCTGGATGGGTCACGTGGTTCTGCTGTCACATTCTGTGTTTCTATGTAAGGGAGCTTATTCAGCAGGACTAAAGAGCAGCCCAACGGGATATGGTGAGGAGCCTGGGTGCTCCCCTTGCTACATCAGCAGCTTCACCACACATCCCAACTATTGCAAATCACCCCCTCTCCTGTCTCTGTGTACATACACACTGCTCCGGGCTCACCCCCTCTCCTGTCTCCGTGTACATATACACTGCTCCAGGCTCACCCCGTCTCCTGTCTCCGTGTACATACACACTGCTCCGGGCTCACCCCGTCTCCTTTCTCTGTGTACATATACACTGCTCCAGGCTCACCCCGTCTCCTGTCTCCGTGTACATACACACTGCTCCAGGCTCACCCCCTCTTCTGTCTCCGTGTACATACACACTGCTCCGGGCTCACCCCCTCTCCTGTCTCCGTGTACATACACACTGCTCCAGGCTCACCCCCTCTTCTGTCTCCGTGTACATACACACTGCTCCAGGCTCACCCCCTCTTCTGTCTCCGTGTACATACACACTGCTCCAGGCTCACCCCCTCTTCTGTCTCCGTGTACATACACACTGCTCCAGGCTCACCCCCTCTCCTGTCTCCGTGTACATACACACTGCTCCGGGCTCACCCCGTCTCCTTTCTCTGTGTACATACACACTGCTCCGGGCTCACCCCCTCTCCTGTCTCCGTGTACATACACACTGCTCCAGGCTCACCCCCTCTCCTGTCTCCGTGTACATAAACACTGCTCCAGGCTCACCCCCTCTCCTGTCTCCGTGTACATACACACTGCTCCGGGCTCACCCCGTCTCCTTTCTCTGTGTACATACACACTGCTCCGGGCTCACCCCCTCTCCTGTCTCCGTGTACATACACACTGCTCCAGGCTCACCCCGTCTCCGTGTACATACACACTGCTCCAGGCTCACCCCCTCTTCTGTCTCCGTGTACATACACACTGCTCCGGGCTCACCCCCTCTCCTGTCTCCGTGTACATACACACTGCTCCAGGCTCACCCCCTCTCCTGTCTCCGTGTACATACACACTGCTCCGGGCTTACCCCCTCTCCTGTCTCCGTGTACATACACACTGCTCCAGGCTCACCCCATCTCCTTTCTCTGTGTACATACACACTGCTCCGGGCTTACCCCCTCTCCTGTCTCCGTGTACATACACACTGCTCCAGGCTCACCCCATCTCCTGTCTCCGTGTACATACACACTGCTCCGGGTTCACCCCCTCTCTTGTCTCCGTGTACATACACACTGCTCCGGGCTCACCCCCTCTCCTGTCTCCGTGTACATACACACTGCTCCAGGCTCACGCCTTTCTCCTGTCTCTGTGTACATACACACTGCTCCAATCTCACCCGTCTCTTGTCTCCGTGTACATACACACTGCTCCAGGCTCAGGCCTTCTCCTGTCTCCGTGTACATACACACTGCTCCAGGCTCACGCCTTTCTCCTGTCTCTGTGTACATACACACTGCTCCGGGCTCACCCCCTCTCCTGTCTCCGTGTACATACACACTGCTCCAGGCTCACGTCTTCTACTGTCTCTGTGTACATACACACTGCTCCAATCTCACCCGTCTCCTGTCTCCGTGTACATACGCACTGCTCCAGGCTCACGTCTTCTACTGTCTCCGAGTACATACACACTGCTCCAATCTCACCCTCTTCTCCTGTCTCGTGTACATACACACTGCTCCAGACTCACCCCCTTCTCCTGTCTCGTGTACATACACACTGCTCCAGGCTCAGGCCTTCTCCTGTCTCCGTGTACATACACACTGCTCCAGGCTCACGCCTTTCTCCTGTCTCTGTGTACATACACACTGCTCCGGGCTCACCCCCTCTCCTGTCTCCGTGTACATACACACTGCTCCAGGCTCACGCCTTTCTCCTGTCTCTGTGTACATACACACTGCTCCAATCTCACCCGTCTCCTGTCTCCGTGTACATACACACTGCTCCAGGCTCACGTCTTCTACTGTCTCTGTGTACATACACACTGCTCCAGGCTCACCCTCTTCTCCTGTCTCGTGTACATACACACTGCTCCAGGCTCACGTCTTCTCCTGTCTCTGTGTACATACACACTGCTCCAGGCTCACGTCTTCTACTGTCTCTGTGTACATACACACTGCTCCAGGCTCACCCTCTTCTCCTGTCTCGTGTACATACACACTGCTCCAGACTCACCCCCTTCTCTTGTCTCGTGTACATACACACTGCTCCAGGCTCACCCCCTATCAGGGGCGTATCTAGAGAGTAGGAAGCCTTTGTGCAGGCTCCGTCAGGGCCCCCTCCTCTCTAGCCGGTGGAGGCGCTGTTGCTCTGGGCATTAGGGTCCCTACGGGAACCTAACACTCTCCCAGAGTCCAGAGCGCACGCGCAGATCTCCGGGAAAATGGCGTGGAAGCCATTTTCCCAGTGATTTTCCTACTGCGCATGCGCAAAGCACAGGTAAAATGGCACCGCAGTGCTTCCCAACCTCGGTTCTCAAAGCACACTAGCAGTCCAGGTTTTGAGGATATCCATGCTTGAGCACAGATAATTAAATCAAAATAACTGACAAACTAATTAAGACACCTGTGCTCAGGTATGGCTATCCTTGGAACTGGAGACGAGCGGTTCAGTTTTGATTCTGTTCGTTCAGCCAAATTCAGATCTGGAAATAAGACAAATCTTCATCTTTCCAGAAAAGATGTCTGTGAAAGATGACATTTTGTCGCGGAAAGATGACATTTCGCCTCATTTTCTGGTCTGAATTTGGCGGGAAGAACCGCTCATCCCTGTTTAAAACCTGGACCGTTAGCGTGCCGTGACGGCCCTATAGGGCTCAGTCAATAATATGGGCTGAGAAAATGCAAATAAAATGCACAAAAGGGAACACCGGCTTTAGAGAGGTTTTAATGCATTTGTCACATTCCATGTATTGTACAGGTACAGGGGGGTAATTCAGACCTGTTCGCTCGCTAGCGTTTTTTGCAGCACTGCGATCAGGTCAGAACTGAGCATGCGTATGCACCGCAATGCGCAGGCGCGTCGCACAGGTACAAAGCGGATCGCCGCCCAGCGATGGGTTTGTGCGACGGATCCGTTCGCACGGGCGATCGCAAGGAGATTGACAGGAAGAAGGCGTTTCTGGGTGGCAACTGACCGTTTTCTGGAAGTGGTTGGAAAAAACGCAGGCTTGTCCATGCGTTTGCAGGGAGGGTTCCTGACGTCAATTCCGGACAGGCTGATGTGATCGCAGCGGCTGAGTAAGTCCTGGGCTACTCAGAGACTGCACAAGATCTGTTTGTACAGCTCTGCTACACATGCGTTCCCACACTTGCAAAGCGAAAATACACTCCCCTATGGGCGGCGACTATCTGATCGCAGCAGTGCAAAAAAACCCTAGCGAGCGATCAGGTCTATTAGGCCCAATGTGTATTAACATACGAGAAATAACGCAGACTCCTTCCGTACATTTTAGAGAACAATGGTGGGAACGGCCCCTCCGACTCAATTTGGAAACGTCATCTTTGTGTGTTTTTATTAACACACGACAAGCGTAATAACAGCGGACAGGTGTGAACACGCTGGGAAGCCAGCCCACACAATTATTACACAAATGAGAAATACAACTACACATAAAGGTTACTTCCCTATTATAACCACTATACACAAGGATGATACAGGGACGTGATCCCAGTTCTGGAAAAAGTTACGGCGGGTTAGCGTCTGGGACTCTGTGACCTGTGTCTAGGAATGTGACTTCCAATCAAAGACAATATTGTTTATCTTAAATACACAACGTCAGTGTGCTTGTAATGCATATAGTAAAGTGAACGGGAGAGGTTATCAGTAACTTGCGATAAGAAAGTGCTATTAATAATCATGACTTGAGGCCCTTTGGCTGTAAGCAGTGTGTTGTGTGCCCAAGATGGCTGCCTCGTCGGGTACCCTCGCGCACGCACAGAAGGGGCTTCGGGAAAGGCGTCTCGCTCGGCTACAGGTTACTATTCCCAAGTGTACGCTACATGGATGTTAAAGTGTGAAAAAGTTGCGACAATCTGCGGGTTTGAAAAACGACAGTTAGGAGCTGATTGGCTGGTGCATTATCACCTTGCACTTATCACTGCTTTATCACTTCTCCAGGCTTAATACATATGCCCCCATGTTTCTTATTGAGAAATTGTTATAAGAAGTGACTTGTGCCTACCTGTTGTCCCTAGGGTAAGTTATGTGGGTGGCTGTGAGGGTTATGCTTCTGTTTGTACACACATGTTATGATTGGAAGCCACCAGTACAGGTTTTACCTATTACATTGACTATTAATAATTTGATTTGGTCCTGGACCACCAACCCGTGGCACCCCTGCAAGTGCCCTGCGGCACCCAGTTTAGGAACCAATGATCTAAGGCCCTGATTCAGCTTCATTAGCAAAAGTGCAGAAATCGTTATTTGGTGACTTTTGCACATGCACGCATGCTAGCTGCACGTATGGGCGAGGACTTCGATTGCAATCGCAATCGATCTTAGTCTAAGTGCTGGTTGGGGGCGGCGTTGTGGCGTTTTGTGGTCAGCGTTGTGGGGCGTGGTCCAGATAACAGAGGCGCTTCCGGACCGTTTGCAGCCCAAAACATGGCGGCCCTGCGTCTGCCTTTCCGCAGGGGGCTACTCTAAAAATGCGAGCGCTCACACTTTAGCGCGCGGGACACACACACACACACCCTTTACTTCTGCTACGGCGCTTGGTAGGCATGTACTCATCAATCAAACCATTCCAATCATTTACAGTAAATCTCATTTTTACAATGATAGCACAGTCTAATATCACAGAATAATACGCTATAACATAATACATCACAATAGTCCTGCAAAGCTACTGGCGCACATAACACAGCGTGGCGTCACATGTTCTACACCTCAGCTATTCGTTATAATTCAGCATGTAATGTTCTGCGTCTTAAGGCCCGTACACACTGGTCGATATATCGGCTGTTCTCCTGAACGGCCGATATATCGCGGGACCGTTGACCAGTGTGTACGGCCGATACGTCTGTGAACTCCGTCGTTCACAGACGTATCGCGTCGGCCGCGCAGCACAGCCGACGGCCAATATATCTACCGATATATTGGCGCGTCGCTGTGTGTGTACGGGGCAGTCGGCTGACCGCCCGTACACATGCTGCGGCGGCCGGCGGTGATTGACAGGTGAACTGGGCAGGCGTGTGTACACGCCCGCCCAGTTCATGACGTCAGTCCCCGACGGATCGAGCAGTGTGTATGCTGAACACACTGCTCGATCCGTCCATAGATAAATCTGCAGATCAATTGATCTGCAGATATATCTGTTAGTGTGTACCCACCTTTAGGAAGTAAAAGACAATATCTGGGACTGGGAGGGAACATTACTGGTCAGTGATCACATATATATACACTTAGGCTGTATCATATTTATATTTACTGATTGGCTACATCTGTCCAATCACAAACTAGCGGATTGTCTGTCGGATGATTGATTGGCAATATAATGTATGTCAGTGATCATCTGCCCGCAGGCTATATGAGTCGCACACAGATAACATGGATTATATATATGATGTCTGTTGCCGTAGCATCCAATCTATACTGTCTGTGTGACTGTAGGACGGCTGGCAGTCACGTCAGGGGTCTATGTGTGAGGTGGGAGCGTCTGGGGCAGAGAGGACAGTGAAATACCCCAGAAGGATAGTAACTGAGCACATATTTGGGCTCAAACACTGTCTCCACATCTTATAATGCAGAGCACACATTTACTGCACTGCACTATGATTTGCTTGGGTTTTTGCATAAACTCAATGGGGGAAGTCTATCAAACCTTGGAGAGGCCAATTCTGCTGATTGTTGGTGTTACCTGCAAGCACCCCCCTCCCTTTCTCACCTGTAGACACGTATATACTGTACACATAGCACCGGCACAGAGATCAGCTCAGACACACACACACACCTTATGGCCACACAGAGAGGCACTGTACACTTTATCGCACAGCCTGGGTATACCTCCACACAGGCCTCCTGCTGCTGCCACTGCAGTCCTATGTGTACAGGAATAACACAGAGCAGGTCAGGCAGCCAAAACTCCCCACAACACAAATAAGCTCATGCACCAGTCAGAGGTACAAGTTTCAGACTGGGTTAAGCGCCCAGCTCCGGGCCGCAGGAAACTGATCCAAAGCAAGTAACCACATCTGGATTGTGGGCGGTAAAACGTGGGGGCTGATGTATCGCTCAGTGGTGAAGTTGACCAGTGGAGACGTTGGCCATAGTAACTAATCAGCCTCTACAGAATGTATTTGATAAATGCTACCTCAAAGATGATTGGTTGCTATTGGCAACTTCTCGACTGGTATAATTCTCCACTTTTCACTGTATTAACTCCAAAGTTTTCTTCAGTGAAAGCCTAATTAAGAATAACAGTGAACGGCATTATCGCATCTATAACCACTGCTGTGTGTGAGACAGTGGGGGGAGGGGCATAATGACATGATTGATGACATCATCAAGGCGCCAGGGAGGCTGATCTACTCTCTGAGAAGTGCAGGGAGTCTCCCCGAACTACGCGAGTTTCCCGGACACCGCTCAGTACAGGTTGCTATTCCCAATCTTAAGCAAATGTTTAAATGGAAATGGTCGACATAAAAAAGGTAGACTTTTTGTTTTATTTTTTTGGGTGTTTTGTTACTTTTTTTTGCCACAAACAAGCCCCATTAGTGTACTGTGTCCCCTCGCACGGCGAGCGAACTTCGGGCAAGGTATCTCGCTCCGCTACTGGTTAATATTCCCAATCGTAGTCCACGTGGATGGTAAAGTATGAAAAAGTTGAAAAATGTACAAAAAAATAAAAAAATAGTTTCAACCATATATGTATAGACCATTGACATGTCGACCTTTTGACACTGACGAACTAATGCATGTCGACCATTAGTGGTCGACCTATTGACTGTAGACCTTTTTAGTGTAGATCAATAGATCAGACACTGTTTAAAAATATGTGAACCCCCCAAACTAGTGCCGACCATATGTGTCGACCATTGCCACGTTGACTTTTTGAACTTGTCGACCATAAGCACTGTTTACCTTTTACCTGTCGACCTAATACACGTTGTCCATATGCTGTCGACTTACTGACCGTCTATCTATGCCCTGTCTATACATTGGAACCCGAGTGCTTGGCCATCCTGCGGTACTTTAATACAGATCAGAAAGAATTTCTGTCGCACGGGGAATTTTTATATCTATTATATAGTACAGATTTACCCCTATTGTCTAATAAGAATGTGTTGATACACTTGTGGCTTGGGTGTGCTGCCGCAGTTGGGCAACTTCTCCACTGGCTCATTTCTCCACACTTTACACTGCTTCATGAATAGACCCGTGATGAGTTACAACCCAGCGAAAGAGCTCTGTATTTGGTGCCGCATTATTTTAAAATCTAACTTTTATCGCATACATTTAAATGCATCTCACACGAAGAAGCAATAGGAAAATATGGGCAAAAATACGGATGAGAGCTAAAGTATGTGTAAAGAGCGAATTAGGGTTTAAAAAGACATAAATTCTAGTTCTGTAGCCAAACGTCTCTCAGGCGTCTTTTATTCTTCACATAACAATGCATACGAGAAATGACTGCACTGGGACGATAGCGATTGTTTGTCCATGGAAAATGATCAATGTGTACGTATTCAAGGGAATGGTTTATGCACCAATAATGCAGCATCCTCTCACTCCAAATATATGTTTAACGAATACATATGTACCCTAAATATAATGTACTGCCACCGGCAGATCAATAGCAATGAACTCCCTGTGACACCAATTATACAAGTACTAATCAATCTCAGAACTCTCTTAGCTTATTGACATAAGCAGATTGTGTAGCAGTAGTCTATTTATACAACTATTATTACAGTCAGGGTCGCTGAAAATATTACACCTGGGGTTCAATATAACAGTCTGCGAGAAGCAGGCAGTGCAGGGCACGGGGCCTAATTCAGATTTGATCGCAGCAGCAAATTTGTTAGCTAATGAGCAAAACCATGGGGCTAATTCAGACCTGCGTTTTCGTACAGCAGGCGATCAATTCTAAACTGGGCATGCGTGTGCATCGCAATGCGCAGGCGCGTCGCACGGGTACAAAGCGGATCGCCGCTCAGCGATGGGTTTGTGCGAAGAATCCATTCGCACGGGCGTTCGCAAGGAGATTGACAGGAAGAAGGCGTTTGTGGGTGGCAACTGACCGATTTCTGGGAGTGTCTGGAAAAACGCAGGCGTGTCCAAGCGTTTGCAGGGAGGGTTCCTGACGTCAATTCCGGTCCCGGACAGGCTGAAGTGATCGCAGCGGCTGAGTAAGTCCTGGGCTACTCAGAGACTGCACAAAAACACACGCGTTCGCACACTTGCAAAGCGAAAATACATTACCCTATGGGCGGCGACTATGCGAACGCAGGACTGCAAAAAAAAACCCTAGCGAGCGAACAGGTCTGAATTAGGCCCCATGTGCACTGCAGGTGGGGCAGATATAACATGTGCAGAGAGAGTTAGATTTGGGTGTGGTGTGTTCAAACTGAAATCTAAATTGCAGTGTAAAATAAGAATTTACTTACCGATAATTCTATTTCTCGTAGTCCGTAGTGGATGCTGGGGACTCCGTAAGGACCATGGGGAATAGCGGCTCCGCAGGAGACTGGGCACATCTAAAGAAAGCTTTAGGACTATCTGGTGTGCACTGGCTCCTCCCCCTATGACCCTCCTTCAAGCCTCAGTTAGGATACTGTGCCCGGACGAGCGTACACAATAAAGAAGGATTTTGAATCCCGGGTAAGACTCATACGAGCCACACCAATCATACCGTACAACCTGTGATCTGAACCCAGTTAACAGCATGATAACAGAGGAGCCTCTAGAAAAGATGGCTCACAACAGCAATAACCCGATTTTTTGGTAACAATAACTATGTACCAGTATTGCAGACAATCCGCACTTGGGATGGGCGCCCAGCATCCACTACGGACTACGAGAAATAGAATTATCGGTAAGTAAATTCTTATTTTCTCTAACGTCCTAAGTGGATGCTGGGGACTCCGTAAGGACCATGGGGATTATACCAAAGCTCCCAAACGGGCGGGAGAGTGCGGATGACTCTGCAGCACCAAATGAGAGAACTCCAGGTCCTCCTCAGCCAGGGTATCAATTTTGTAGAATTTTACAAACGTATTTGCTCCTGACCAAGTAGCTGCTCGGCAAAGTTGTAAAGCCGAGACCCCTCGGGCAGCCGCCCAAGATGAGCCCACCTTCCTTGTGGAGTGGGCATTTACAGATTTTCGGCTGTGGCAGGCCTGCCACAGAATGTGCAAGCTGAATTGTACTACAAATCCAACGAGCAATAGTCTGCTTAGAAGCAGGAGCACCCAGCTTGTTGGGTGCATACAGGATAAACAGCGAGTCAGTTTTCCTGACTCCAGCCGTCCTGGAAACATATATTTTCAGGGCCCTGACAACGTCTAGCAACTTGGAGTCCTCCAAGTCCCTAGTAGCCACAGGCACCACAATAGGTTGGTTCAGGTGAAACGCTGAAACCACCTTAGGGAGAAACTGAGGACGAGTCCTCAATTCCGCCCTGTCCGAATGGAAAATCAGATAAGGGCTTTTACAGGATAAAGCCGCCAATTCTGACACGCGCCTGGCCCAGGCCAGGGCCAACAGCATGACCACTTTCCATGTGAGATATCTTAACTCCACAGATTTAAGTGGTTCAAACCAATGTGACTTTTGGAACCCAAAAACTACATTTGAGATCCCAAAGTGCCACTGGAGGCACAAAAGGAGGCTGTATATGCAGTACCCCTTTTACAAACGTCTGAACTTCAGGGACTGAAGCTAGTTCTTTTTGGAAGAAAATTGACAGGCCGAAATTTGAACCTTAATGGACCCCAATTTCAGGCCCATAGACACTCCTGTTTGCAGGAAATGTAGGAATCGACCCAGTTGAATTTCCTCCGTCGGGCCTTACTGGCCTCGCACCACGCAACATATTTTCGCCAAATGCGGTGATAATGTTTTGCGGATACATCCTTCCTGGCTTTGATCAGGATAGGGATGACTTCATCCGGAATGCCTTTTTTCCTTCAGGATCCGGCGTTCAACCGCCATGCCGTCAAACGCAGCCGCGGTAAGTCTTGGAACAGACAGGGTCCTTGCTGGAGCAGGTCCCTTCTTAGAGGTAGAGGCCACGGATCCTCCGTGAGCATCTCTTGAAGTTCCGGTTACCAAGTCCTTCTTGGCCAATCCGGAGCCACGAATATAGTGCTTACTCCTCTCCATCTTATCAATCTCAGTACCTTGGGTATGAGAGGCAGAGGAGCAGTGGCGTAACTACTGCCCCCGCAGTCCTCGCGGTGGCTTGGGGGCGAGGGGCTGCGGGGGCGCCACTGATTACAGCAGACTGACATGCGGACGAGCGCCCGCATGTCAGTCTGCTTTCTCCTTCCCGCCGCCGCTTGTTGGAGGGACACGGACGGCACAGCGTGTGCCTCTCCTGTGTCCCTCCTGCATCATCTCCGGCGGCCGCGGGTCTAATAGGGGGAAGTGCCGTCCGTGAGCCAATTAGAGCTCACGGACGGCACTTCCCCCTATTAGACCCGCGGCCGCCGGAGATGATGCAGCAGGAGGGACACAGGAGAGGCGATCTGTGCCCTCCGTGTCCCTCCAATAAGCGGCGGCGGCGGCGGCGACGGCGGCACTGGGGGGAATATCTGGCACTGGGGGGGGGGATGTCTGGCACTGGGGCATATATGGCACTGGGGGGGGGGATATCTGGCACTGGGGCATATATGGCACTGGGGGGGGGGATATCTGGCACTGGGGGGGATATCTGGCACTGGGGCATATATGGCACTGGGGGGGAGATGTCTGGCACTAGGGGGGATATCTGGCACTGGGGCATATATGGCACTGGGGGGGGATATCTGGCACTGGGGGGGGATGTCTGGCACTGGGGGGGATATCTGGCACTGGGGGGGGATGTCTGGCACTGGGGCATATATGGCACTGGGGGGGGATGTCTGGCACTGGGGCATATATGGCACTAGGGGGGGGATGTCTGGCACTGGGGGGATATCTGGCGCTGGGGGGGGGGATGTCTGGCACTGGGGCATATATGGCACTGGGGGGGATGTCTGGCACTGGGGGGGGATGTCTGGCACTAGGGGGGATATCTGGCACTGGGGGAATATCTGGCACTGGGGGCATATGTGGCACTGGGGGGGAATATATGGCACTGGCGGCATATCTGGCACGGGGAGAATATCTGGCACTGGGGGCATATGTGGCACTGGGGGGGAATATCTGGCACTGGGGGCATATGTGGCACTGGGGGGGGGGGTAATATGTGTACCTGGCACATGGGGGGGGCTATATTTGGCACCGGGGGCATGTGAGTACCTGGCACCGTGGGGGAATATCTGGCACTGGGGTCATATGTGGCACTGGGAGCACAGCCCTAGCAACAAGGACTACCTCCTAGCAACGAGCATGACACCCAGTGCATGAAACACCTGACAACGAGCATGACACCCAGTGCATGAAACACCTGGCAACGAGCATGACACCCAGTGCATGAAACCCCTGACAACGAGAAGGTAATTGAAAAGTAATTAGAAGCCTTACTGTAGGACTTAATGTGTAATGGGCATTACGGTGTGTGGCATAATGTATCACGGACATTGCGGTGTGTGTCATAATGTGTCACAGGCATTACAGTGTATGGTATACTATATCGCGGGCATTGTGATATGTGGTATAATGTCTCAGGGTCATTGCAGTGTGTGGCATAATGTATCACGGACATTGCGGTGTGTGTCATAATGTGTCACAGGCATTACGGTGTATGGTATACTATATCGCGGGCATTGTGATATGTGGTATAATGTCTCAGGGTCATTGCAGTGTGTGGCATAATGTATCACGGACATTGCGGTGTGTGTCATAATGTGTCAGGCATTACGGTGTGTGGTATACTATATCACGGGCATTGTGGTATGTGGTATAATGTCTCAGGGTCATTGCAGTGTGGCATAATACATAACGGGCATTGCGGTGTGTGGCATAGGGTATAACGGGCAGGGCATTGCGGTATGTGTCACAGGCATTACGGTGTATGGTATACTATATCACGGGCATTGTGGTATAATGTCTCAAGGTCATTGCGGTGTGTGTCATAATGTGTCACAGGCATTGTATGTGCTATAATGTATCAGGGGCATTGCAGTGTGTAGCATAATGTATAACGGGCATTGCGATTCCTGTCATAATGTGTCGGGGGCATTACGGTGTGTGGCATAATGTGTCACAGGCATTACGGACCGGTGTGTGGCATAATGTGTCGGGGGCATTATGGTGTGTGGCATAATGTGTCATGTGCATTATTGTGTGTGGAATAATGTCTAAGGGCCATTGCAGTATGTGGCATAATGTATACTGGGCATTACTATAAGGAGGAAAAAATAAGAATTTACTTACCGATAATTCTATTTCTCGGAGTCCGTAGTGGATGCTGGGGTTCCTGAAAGGACCATGGGGAATAGCGGCTCCGCAGGAGACAGGGCACAAAAAGTAAAGCTTTACGATCAGGTGGTGTGTACTGGCTCCTCCCCCTATGACCCTCCTCCAAGCCTCAGTTAGGTACTGTGCCCGGACGAGCGTACACAATAAGGAAGGATTTATGAATCCCGGGTAAGACTCATACCAGCCACACCAATCACACCGTACAACCTGTGATCTAAACCCAGTTAACAGTATGATAACAGCGGAGCCTCTGAAAAGATGGCTCACAACAATAATAACCCGATTTTTGTAACTATGTACAAGTAATGCAGATAATCCGCACTTGGGATGGGCGCCCAGCATCCACTACGGACTCCGAGAAATAGAATTATCGGTAAGTAAATTCTTATTTTCTCTATCGTCCTAGTGGATGCTGGGGTTCCTGAAAGGACCATGGGGATTATACCAAAGCTCCCAAACGGGCGGGAGAGTGCGGATGACTCTGCAGCACCGAATGAGAGAACTCCAGGTCCTCCTTAGCCAGGGTATCAAATTTGTAGAATTTTACAAACGTGTTCTCCCCCGACCACGTAGCCGCTCGGCAGAGTTGTAATGCCGAGACCCCTCGGGCAGCCGCCCAAGAAGAACCCAACTTCCTTGTGGAGTGGGCTTTTACCGATTTTGGCTGTGGCAGGCCTGCCACAGAATGTGCAAGCTGAATCGTACTACAAATCCAGCGAGCAATAGTCTGCTTAGACGCAGGAGCGCCCAACTTGTTGGGAGCATATAGTATAAACAGCGAGTCAGATTTCCTGACTCCAGCTGTCCTTGAAATGTATATTTTTAAAGCTCTGACAACGTCCAACAACTTGGAGTCCTCCAAGTCGCTTGTAGCCGCAGGCACTACAATAGGTTGGTTCAGATGAAATGCTGACACCACCTTAGGGAGAAAATGCGGACGAGTCCGCAGTTCTGCCCTGTCCGAATGGAAAATCAGATATGGGCTTTTGTAAGATAAAGCTGCCAGCTCTGACACTCTCCTGGCCGAAGCCAGGGCTAGTAGCATGGTCATTTTCCATGTGAGATATTTCAAATCCACAGTTTTTAGTGGTTCAAACCAATGAGATTTGAGAAAGTCCAAAACAACATTGAGATCCCACGGTGCCACTGGAGGCACCACAGGGGGCTGTATATGCAGCACTCCCTTAACAAAAGTCTGGACTTCAGGAACTGAAGCCAATTCTTTTTGGAAGAAAATCGACAGGGCCGAAATTTGAACCTTAATAGATCCCAATTTGAGACCCATAGACAATCCTGATTGCAGGAAATGTAGGAATCGACCCAGTTGAAATTCCTCCGTCGGAGCACTCCGATCCTCGCACCACGCAACATATTTTCGCCAAATGCGGTGATAATGTTGCGCGGTTACTTCCTTCCTTGCTTTAATCAAAGTAGGAATGACTTCTTCCGGCATGCCTTTTTCCTTTAGGATCCGGCGTTCAACCGCCATGCCGTCAAACGCAGCCGCGGTAAGTCTTGAAACAGACAGGGACCCTGCTGAAGCAAGTCCCTTCTCAGAGGTAGAGGCCACGGATCTTCCGTGATCATCTCTTGAAGTTCCGGGTACCAAGTCCTTCTTGGCCAATCCGGAACCACTAGTATCGTTCTTACGCCTCTTTGCCGTATAATTCTCAATACTTTTGGTATGAGAGGCAGAGGAGGAAACACATACACCGACTGGTACACCCAAGGCGTTACCAGCGCGTCCACAGCTATTGCCTGCGGATCTCTTGACCTGGCGCAATACCTGTCCAGTTTTTTGTTGAGGCGAGACGCCATCATGTCCACCATTGGTCTTTCCCAACGGGTTACCAGCATGTGGAAAACTTCTGGATGAAGTCCCCACTCTCCCGGGTGAAGGTCGTGTCTGCTGAGGAAGTCTGCTTCCCAGTTGTCCACTCCCGGGATGAACACTGCTGACAGTGCTATCACATGATTCTCTGCCCAGCGAAGAATCCTTGCAGCTTCTGCCATTGCACTCCTGCTTCTTGTGCCGCCCTGTCTGTTCACATGGGCGACTGCCGTGATGTTGTCCGACTGGATCAACACCGGTTTTCCTTGAAGCAGAGGTTCTGCCTGGCTTAGAGCATTGTAGATTGCTCTTAGTTCCAGAATGTTTATGTGAAGAGACGTTTCCAGGCTCGACCACACGCCCTGGAAGTTTCTTCCTTGTGTGACTGCTCCCCAGCCTCTCAGGCTGGCGTCCGTGGTCACCAGGATCCAATCCTGTATGCCGAATCTGCGGCCCTCCAATAGATGAGGACTCTGCAACCACCACAGAAGAGATACCCTTGTCCTTGGAGACAGGGTTATCCGCTGGTGCATCTGAAGATGCGACCCTGACCATTTTCCCTCTGGAAAATTCTTGCGTGGAATCTGCCGAATGGAATTGCTTCGTAAGAAGCCACCATTTTTCCCAGGACTCTTGTGCATTGGTGTACAGACACCTTTCCTGGTTTTAGGAGGTTCCTGACAAGCTCGGATAACTCCTTGGCTTTTTCCTCCGGGAGAAAAACCTTTTTCTGAACCGTGTCCAGAATCATCCCTAGGAACAGCAGACGTGTTGTCGGAATTAACTGGGATTTTGGAATATTCAGAATCCACCCGTGCTGTTTTAGCACTTCTTGAGACAGTGCTAATCCCATCTCTAGCTGTTCTCTGGACCTTGCCCTTATTAGGAGATCGTCCAAGTATGGGATAATTAATACGCCTTTTCTTCGAAGAAGAATCATCATCTCGGCCATTACCTTGGTAAAGACCCGAGGTGCCGTGGACAATCCGAACGGCAGCGTCTGAAACTGATAGTGACAGTTCTGTACGACGAACCTGAGGTACCCCTGGTGTGAGGGGTAAATTGGAACGTGGAGATACGCATCCTTGATGTCCAAGGATACCATAAAGTCCCCTTCTTCCAGGTTCGCTATCACTGCTCTGAGTGACTCCATCTTGAACTTGAACTTCTTTATGTACAGGTTCAAGGATTTCAGATTTAGAATAGGTCTTACCGAGCCATCCGGCTTCGGTACCACAAATAGAGTGGAATAATACCCCTTTCCTTGTTGTAAAAGGGGTACCTTGACTATCACCTGCTGAGAGTACAGCTTGTGAATGGCTTCCAAGACCGTCACCCTGTCGGAGGGGGACGTTGGTAAAGCAGACTTCAGGAAACGGCGAGGTGGATCCGTCTCTAGTTCCAACCTGTACCCCTGAGATATTATCTGCAGGATCCAGGGATCTACCTGCGAGTGAGCCCACTGCGCGCTGAAATTCTTGAGACGACCCCCCACCGCCCCCGAGTCCGCTTGAGAAGCCCCAGCGTCATGCTGAGGCTTTTGTAGAAGCGGGGGAGGGCTTCTGTTCCTGGGAAGGAGCTGCCTGTTGCTGTCTCTTCCCCCTTCCTCTGCCTCGTGGCAGATATGAATATCCCTTTGCTCTCTTGTTTTTAAAGGAACGAAAGGGCTGCGGTTGAAAAGTCGGTGTCTTTTTCTGTTGGGGAGTGACTTGAGGTAAAAAGGTGGATTTCCCGGCTGTAGCCGTGGCCACCAAATCCGATAGACCGACACCAAATAACTCCTCCCCTTTATACGGCAAAACTTCCATATGCCGTTTTTGAGTCCGCATCGCCTGACCACTGTCGCGTCCATAAACTTCTTCTGGCCGAAATGGACATAGCACTTACCCGTGATGCCAGTGTGCAGATATCCCTCTGTGCATCACGCATATAAAGAAATGCATCCTTTATTTGCTCTAAAGACAGTAAAACATTGTCCCTATCCAGGGTATCAATATTTTCAATCAGGGACTCTGACCAAGCTACCCCAGCACTGCACATCCAGGCTGTCGCTATAGCTGGTCGTAGTATAACACCTGTATGTGTGTATATACTTTTTTGGATATTTTCCATCCTCCTATCTGCTGGATCTTTAAGTGCGGCCGTCTCAGGAGAGGGTAACGCCACTTGTTTTGATAAGCGTGTGAGCGCCTTGTCCACCCTAGGAGGTGTTTCCCAGCGCGCCCTAACCTCTGGCGGGAAAGGGTATAAAGCCAATAACTTCTTTGAAATTAGCATTTTTTTATCGGGGGCAACCCACGCTTCATCACACACCTCATTTAATTCATCTGATTCAGGAAAAACTATAGGTAGTTTTTTCACACCCCACATGATACCCTGTTTTGTGGTACCTGTATTATCAGCAATATGTAACGCCTCCTTCATTGCCAAAATCATATAACGTGTGGCCCTACTAGAAAATACGGTTGATTCGTCACCGTCGCCACTGGAATCAGTGCCTGTGTCTGGGTCTGTGTCGACCGACTGAGGCAAAGGGCGTTTTACAGCCCCTGACGGTGTTTGAGGCGCCTGGACAGGCACTAATTGATTGTCCGGCCGTCTCATGTCGTCAAACGACTGCTTTAGCGTGTTGACACTACCCCGTAATTCCATAAATAAAGGCATCCATTCTGGTGTCGACCCCCTAGGAGGTGACATCCCCATATTTGGCAATTGCTCCGCCTCCACACCAATATCGTCCTCATACATGTCGACACACACGTACCGACACACAGCAGACACACAGGGAATGCTCTTAACGAAGACAGGACCCCACTAGCCCTTTGGGGAGACAGAGGGAGAGTTTGCCAGCACACACCAAAAGCGCTATATATGACAGGGATAGCCTTATAATAAGTGCTCCCTGTATAGCTGCTTTAATAATATAGTTTTGCCACAATTTTGCCCCCCCTCTCTTGTTTTACCCTGTTTCTGTAGTGCAGTGCAGGGGAGAGCCTGGGAGCCTTCCTGACCAGCGGAGCTGTGTGAGGAAAATGGCGCTGTGTGCTGAGGAGATAGGCCCCGCCCCTTTTTCGGCGGGCTCGTCTCCCGCTCTTTAGTGGATTCTGGCAGGGGTTAAATATCTCCATATAGCCCCCGGAGGCTATATGTGAGGTATTTTTAGCCAAAAAAGGTTTTCATTTGCCTCCCAGGGCGCCCCCCTCCCAGCGCCCTGCACCCTCAGTGACTGCTGTGTGAAGTGTGCTGAGAGGAAAATGGCGCACAGCTGCAGTGCTGTGCGCTACCTTAAGAAGACTGAGGAGTCTTCTGCCGCCGATTCTGGACCTCTTCTCGTTTCAGCATCTGCAAGGGGGCCGGCGGCGAGGCTCCGGTGACCATCCAGGCTGTACCTGTGATCGTCCCTCTGGAGCTAATGTCCAGTAGCCAAGAAGCCAATCCATCCTGCACGCAGGTGAGTTCACTTCTTCTCCCCTAAGTCCCTCGTTGCAGTGATCCTGTTGCCAGCAGGACTCACTGTAAAATAAAAAACCTAAGCTAAACTTTTCTAAGCAGCTCTTTAGGAGAGCCACCTAGATTGCACCCTTCTCGGCCGGGCACAAAAATCTAACTGAGGCTTGGAGGAGGGTCATAGGGGGAGGAGCCAGTACACACCACCTGATCGTAAAGCTTTACTTTTTGTGCCCTGTCTCCTGCGGAGCCGCTATTCCCCATGGTCCTTTCAGGAACCCCAGCATCCACTAGGACGATAGAGAAATGACAAATAATGTAAGGGGCATGAATCAGGATTATTTTTCTTTCCTGTGGTGGCTAACGTCTGGGCGTGCAGGTTGCAAAACTGGGGTATAAGGTAGTCTTTTCCTGCAATACCACGCCCCTTTATGAGAAACCACGCCCATTCCAACAAAACCACGCCCCTTTTTTGCAGCGCGCGCCTTCGGCGCCGCATATTTATCCCTTTCTTGCTCCCAATTATGCGGCGGGTGGGTGTGGCGGGGGGGGGGGGGCGCCAAAGAATTTTTTGGCTTGGGGGAGAAAAATTTCTAGTTACGCCACTGCAGAGGAGGGAACACATACACTGACTGGTACACCCACGGTGTTACCAGAGCGTCTACAGCTATTGCCTGAGGGTCCCTTGACCTGGCGCAATACCTGTCGAGTTTTTCCCAACGGTTTATAATCATGTGGAAGACTTCTGGGTGAAGTCTCCACTCTCCCGGGTGGAGGTCGTGCTGAGGAAGTCTGCTTCCCAGTTGTCCACTCCCGGAATGAATACTGCTGACAGTGCTATCACATGATTTTCCGCCCAGCGAAGAATCCTTGCAGCTTCTGCCATTGCCCTCCTGCTTCTTGTGCCACCCTGTCTGTTTACGTGGGTGACTGCCGTGATGTTGTCCAACTGGATCAACACCGGCTGACCTTGAAGCAGAGGTCTTGCTAAGCTTAGAGCATTGTAAATGGCCCTTAGCTTCAGGATATTTATGTGAAGTGATGTCTCCAGGCTTGACCATAAGCCCTGGATATTCCTTCCCTGTGTGACTGCTCCCCAGCCTCGCAGGCTGGCATCCGTGGTCATCAGGACCCAGTCCTGAATGCCGAATCTGCGGCCCTCTAGAAGATGAGCACTCTGCAACCACCACAGGAGGGACACCCTTGTCCTTGGTGACAGGGTTATCCGCTGATGCATCTGAAGATGCAACCCGGACCATTTGTCCAGCAGGTCCCACTGGAAAGTTCTTGCGTGGAATCTGCCGAATGGGATTGCTTCGTAGGAAGCCACCATTTTACCCAGAACCCTTGTGTACTGAGACTTGGCTCGGTTTTAGGAGGTTCCTGACTAGCTCGGATAACTCCCTGGCTTTCTCCTCCGGGAGAAACACCTTTTTCTGGACTGTGTCCAGGATCATCCCTAGGAACAGAAGACAAGTCGTCGGAACCAGCTGCGATTTTGGAATATTGAGAATCCAATCGTGCTGCCGCAACACTACCTGAGATAGTGCTACACCGACCTCCAACTGTTCCCTGGATCTTACCCTTATCAGGGAATCGTCCAAGTAAGGGATAACTAAAATTCCCTTCCTTCGAAGGAATATCATCATTTCGGCCATTACCTTGGTAAAGACCCGGGGTGCCGTGGACCATCCATACGGCAGCGTCTGAACTGATAGTGACAGTTCTGTACCATAAACCTGAGGTACCCTTGGTGAGAAGGGTAAATTTTGACATGAAGGTAAGCATCCTTGATGTCCCGAGACATCATGTAGTCCCCTTCTTCCAGGTTCGCAATCACTGCTCTGAGTGACTCAATCTTGAATTTGAACCTCTGTATGTAAGTGTTCAAAGATTTTAGATTTAGAATCGGTCTCACCGAGCCGTCCGGCTTCGGTACCACAACAGTGTGGAATAATACCCCGTACCCTGTTGCAGGAGGGGTACCTTGATTATCACCTGCTGGGAATACAGCTTGTGAATGGCTTCCAAAACTGTCTCCCTGTCAGAAGGAGACATCGGTAAAGCCGACTTTAGGAAACGGCGAGGGGGAGACGTCTCGAATTCTAATTTGTACCCCTGAGATATCACCTGAAGGATCCAGGGGTCTACTTGCGAGTGAGCCCACTGCGCGCTGAAATTCATTGAGACGGGCCCCCCACCGTGCCTGATTCTGCTTGTAAAGCCCCAGCGTCATACTGAGGGCTTGGCAGAGGCGGGAGAGGGTTTCTGTTCCTGGGAACTGGCTGATTTCTGCAGCCTTTTTCCTCTCCCTCTGTCACGGGGCAGAAATGAGGAACCTTTTGCCCGCTTGTCCACGAAAAGACTGCGCCTGATAATACGGCGTCTTCTCATGTTGAGAGGCGACCTGGGGTACAAACGTGGATTTCCCAGCTGTTGCCACCAGGTCTGAAAGACCGACCCCAAATAACTCCTCCCCTTAATAAGGCAATACTTCCAAATGCCGTTTGGAATACGCATCACCTGACCACTGACGTGTCCATAACCCTCTACTGGTAGAAATGGACAACGCACTTAAACTTGATGCCAGTCGGCAAATATTCCGCTGTGCATCACGCATATATAGAAATGCATCTTTTAAATGCTCTATAGGCAAAAATATACTGTCCCTATCTAGGGTATCAATATTTTCAGTCAGGGAATCCGACCACGCCAAGCCAGCACTGCACATCCAGGCTGAGGCGATTGCTGGTCGCAGTATAACACCAGTATGTGTGTAAATACATTTTAGGATACCCTCCTGCTTTCTATCAGCAGGATCCTTAAGGGCGGCCATCTCAGGAGAGGGTAGAGCCCTTACAAGCGTGTGAGCGCTTTATCCACCATAGGGGGTGTTTCCCAACGCACCCTAACCTCTGGCGGGAAAGGATATAATGCCAATAACATTTTAGAAATTATCAGTTGTTATCGGGGGAAAACCACCCATCATCACACACCTCATTTAATTTCTCAGATTCAGGAAAACTACAGGTAGTTTTTCCTCACCGAACATAATACCCCTTTTTGGTGGTACTCGTATTATCAGAAATGTGTAAAACATTTTTCATTGCCTCAATCATGTAACGTGTGGCCCTACTGGAAGTCATATTTGTCTCTTCACCGTCGACACTGGAGTCAGTATCCGTGTCGGCGTCTATATCTGCCATCTGAGGTAACGGGCGCTTTAGAGCCCCTGACGGCCTATGAGACGTCTGGACAGGCACAAGCTGAGTAGCCGGCTGTCTCATGTCAACCACTGTCTTTTATACAGAGCTGACACTGTCACGTATTTCTTCCAACAGTTCATCCACTCAGGTGTCGACCCCCTAGGGGGTGACATCACTATTACAGGCAATCTGCTCCGTCTCCACATCATTTTTCTCCTCATACATGTCGACACAAACGTACCGACATACAGCACACACACAGGGAATGCTCTGATAGAGGACAGGACCCCACTAGCCCTTTGGGGAGACAGAGGGAGAGTTTGCCAGCACACACCAGAGCGCTATATATATACAGGGATAACCTTATTTAAGTGTTTTTCCCTTTATAGCTGCTGTATGTTTAATACTGCGCGTAATTAGTGCCCCCCCCCCTCTCTTTTTTAACCCTTTCTGTAGTGTAGTGACTGCAGGGGAGAGCTTCCCTCCAACGGAGCTGTGAGGGAAAATGGCGCCAGTGTGCTGAGGAGATAGGCTCCGCCCCCTTATCGGCGGCCTTATCTCCCGTTTTTCTATGTATTCTGGCAGGGGTTAAATGCATCCATATAGCCCAGGAGCTATATGTGATGCATTTTTTGCCATCCAAGGTGTTTTTTATTGCGTCTCAGGGCGCCCCCCCCAGCGCCCTGCACCCTCAGTGACCGGAGTGTGAAGTGTGCTGAGAGCAATGGCGCACAGCTGCAGTGCTGTGCGCTACCTTGTTGAAGACAGGACGTCTTCTGCCGCCGATTTTCCGGACCTCTTCTGCCTTCTGGCTCTGTAAGGGGGCCGGCGGCGCGGCTCCGGGACCCATCCAGGCTGGGCCTGTGATCGTCCCTCTGGAGCTAATGTCCAGTAGCCTAAGAAGCCCAATCCACTCTGCACGCAGGTGAGTTCGCTTCTTCTCCCCTTAGTCCCTCGATGCAGTGAGCCTGTTGCCAGCAGGTCTCACTGAAAATAAAAAACCTAAACTAAAACTTTCACTAAGAAGCTCAGGAGAGCCCCTAGTGTGCACCCTTCTCGTTCGGGCACAGAGATCTAACTGAGGCTTGGAGGAGGGTCATAGGGGGAGGAGCCAGTGCACACCAGATAGTCCTAAAGCTTTCTTTAGATGTGCCCAGTCTCCTGCGGAGCCGCTATTCCCCATGGTCCTTACGGAGTCCCCAGCATCCACTTAGGACGTTAGAGAAAAATAAAGCAGCCAGTTTTTACCCTGCTATAAATTTGCTGCTGCGATCAGATCTGAATTACCCCCTTTGTGCGAGTCTGGCCGGATTTTTACAGCGGCAGTCATTTACACGCCAAAACCAGGTTGCTTTTGCCGTATAAATGATTGGCGCTTTAAAAATCCGGCACAAAGGGCCTTATTCAGCTTCAATTGCAAATTTGCAAATCGACCGATTTTTGGACGGCTGCACATGTGCGCGAAGGCCGAAATGCATTCGCAATGAGTGATCGTTTGTGAGAGGCTACGTGGCATTTGTGGGGAGTGGTTGGGAACATGTAGACGCGTCATGGCTGTTTTCGGGGCGTGCTTCTGACTTCAGCTGCGATGATAAACATGGCGCCGCCGTGACTGCAACCGCGTATATCTTGCCTAGGCATGGATCGACCGGAATTGTCGATGGTACTTGATTTCTGCGTATACATCACAGTTATGCGATGCAAACGCAAATTTGTGAATGCAACGGTGGGCGTCTTTTACCTTTCCGGGCGGCTCTTCATATGCGTTTTATAGCAGAAGCATTTCTGAGAAAATTGCAATTTCTGTCTCAATAGCGAACCAACCTGAAGGAGGTCTAATCGTATTGCACCTCCTGCTTTTCGCAGGCTATTACATTTTACCCCTAATGTTCTCTTATGAGGGTTAGGGCGGGATGTACTAAAGGGAAAATGCGGTAAAACCCCCGCTTTGAGGGGTTTTACCGCATTTTCATATGTACTATAGCCTGGGTGCCGGGTTTTCGACGCTGAGGGTATCGCCATCTTTTCATGGCGATACCCTATATAAGCCTATGGGCTTCTTTCGCACTTGCCGCTCAGCGCCGCACCCTCCACCCAGCGCCGCACCTGCCGCTCCCAGCCCCACCCCTCACCTGTGTCCAGGTAGCATCCTGGAGCAGCTCCACGATCCTCCACTTCCTCCTCCCCCGCAGCACAGCCTTTTGTCCTTCCGGCTGCAGGGGGGAGAAGGAGAGTCCCGGGGACTCCCAGCACGACATCTCCTGGGGCTGGGAGGTGACGGACCCCACAGAGATCCCCTGCCATCCTTCTCACAGGTATCGCACGGGGCCTCTGTCATCGTGGTGGGCGGCGATGTATTTTAATACAGCCCGCCCATAATAGAGATCCCTCTTAGCTTATTATTTTAAGCACAGTGTATAAGAGTGTGAGCCTTGCGGTACACAAGCCAATCCTATATAATGTGTCATTGTATAAGTCAGTGCTTTTATCATTTTTAGATGATACTTTTAAACTATCTGCGCAAGTTTAATAACATGTTACAGCGCCTGAGGTGGTTTTAGGTAAAATAAATATTAAGGAGGAGGTTTATCGATCCTTGCAATGGAGGAATTCAATGAAACGAGGAGCGCGGGGAATGAGTGCCTGGAGCTGATCAGTTAGCCGCGCTGTAAATCCTCCTGAGGTGCGAGCAGAAGTGCAGCAATTCCAGTTAACTTTTATCAGACTGGTTGCTGTGGGCAACTCCCCACTTGTTCTCTTTAGAATGGTGGTAAGAAAAGATAAACATTCGTTCAAAAGGCCTAGCAGCCACAAACACAGGCAGGGCAGCTTCACCCTTTGCTTCATGTGGAAACCGATGTATCTGCTAATTTGTACCACTATGGGCACACAAAGGAGCGGAAAGGGAAGAAGCTGGGGGAGGAGGCGGCACAAATATCATATGTAAAACACATGGATTCTGCCAGCCACAGGACACAGAGCAGAAGTTAGAAGATGAAAGTATAGGAAACAATAAGCCACTCACATTGTCCGGAGTCACACATTACACACTGTAATAACCAGAGTATTTGAATGCTGCATCCTGAAATATCGTCTACGTAACACTACATGCATCCCTACCCCCAGACGGAGCCCCGGGGAGGGGGCGCTATACCCGGCCACGTTTATCAGGACCGCTTCTTTGCTGCCGCCAAAGCAATTTACAATGGGGTCGATTCAATTCACCGACAGTTGAATAGCGCCAGGATTTAGCTCCCGGCGCTATTTAATACAGCGCCAAGTGACACTCAATTGTCAGGAATTCTTGTCTCACCCCCGGGGGATGAGAGAGGAAATCCGACGAAAGTGCTGCCACGCAGCCGGCGCAAGGCTGATTCTGTCAGGAATCAGCATCGCGGCGGGGAGTTAAGTCGGAGATTAAGTTAAGTCGAGTTAATTCCCGGTGCTATTCAACTGTCGGTGAATTGAATCGACCCCAATGGGTGTAAAAGGCTACACACCTGTACAGAAACTGCACGGGTTTTGTTTTGTAATTGGGGACATGTACTAAGCAGTGATAAAAGTGGAGAAGTTGCCCATGTCAACCAATCAGCTGTTCTGTATAATTTTATAGTATGCAAATTATAAATGTTACGTCAATGCTGGTTGGTTGCCATGGACAACCTCTCCACTGGCTCACTTCTCCACTTTTATCACTGCTTAGTACATCTTCCCCTAAGCCTAAAGTCAAAATAAATCATGCTACACCGTTTCCACTTTTAGGGGAGGTATTCAATAAGCGGTGATGACTGTGACGTGTCGGCGTTCCGGCTGCTTCTCCAGTACCTTGTGATCACTGTTCATAATGTTGACGCGAGAATGTTGCTGTGGACATTCAACATGTCAACAATGTCTGTGTGTCAACATGACATAATGTCAACAGACAAAGTTTATTTGCAGTGGTTAGGGTTAGGCAGTGATAAGGGTGAGGCTGCGGTCAGTGTTAGGCATACTTACCTCCGCAACGAAATCTGAATGGTCGTCATGCCAAGTATTGACATTCTGAATGCGGACGTTTGTCACGTCAACCTTCCACCCAGAAGGGTGCCCTTCTGTCTTGGGAGAACCTATCACTGATTTATTACATGACCCCTCATGTTATTACTGTGCTGTATTCTGTTACTGTTCTATGGCATGATTCATCCTACAGCTATCCTGTATATAGCACATGACCCCTCTCATCTTATATCGGCCCTCATTCCGAGTTGTTCGCTCGGTATTTTTCATCGCATCGCAGTGAAAATCCGCTTAGTACGCATGCGCAATGTTCGCACTGCGACTGCGCCAAGTAACTTTACTATGAAGAAAGTATTTTTACTCACGGCTTTTTCTTCGCTCCGGCGATCGTAATGTGATTGACAGGAAATGGGTGTTACTGGGCGGAAACACGGCGTTTCAGGGGCGTGTGGCTGAAAACGCTACCGTTTCCGGAAAAAACGCAGGAGTGGCCGGAGAAACGGTGGGAGTGCCTGGGCGAACGCTGGGTGTGTTTGTGACGTCAACCAGGAACGACAAGCACTGAAATGATCGCACAGGCAGAGTAAGTCTGGAGCTACTCTGAAACTGCTAAGTAGTTAGTAATCGCAATAATGCGAATACATCGGTCGCAATTTTAAGAAGCTAAGATTCACTCCCAGTAGGCGGCGGCTTAGCGTGTGCAAAGCTGCTAAATTCGCCTTGCGACCGATCAACTCGGAATGAGGGCCATCATTCCTTGCTGTGCGAAGAGGTTGGCACACACACACACACACACACACACACACACACACACACACACACACACACACACACATTATTTATGTGTGTGTATATATATATATATATATATACTGTATATATATTAAATCAATAATGTGTAACATTTACCACTGGGTATATAGCATAGATACATCGTATCCGCAGAAAAGGACAGTGGGGCAGATGTATTATTTATTATTATTATTATTATTACTACCAGTTATTTATATAGCGCACACATATTCTGCAGCACTTTACAGAGAATATTTGCCCATTTACATCAGTCCCTGCCCCAGTGGAGCTTACACTCTATGGGGGTCATTCCGAATTGTTCGCTCGCTAGCAGTTTTTAGCAGCCGTGCAAACGCTAAGCCGCCGCCCTCTGGGAGTGTATTTTAGCTTAGCAGAAGTGCGAACGAAAGGATCGCAGAGCGGATACAAAATAATTTTGTGCAGTTTCAGAGTAGCTTCAGACCTACTCAGCGCTTGCGATCACTTCAGACTGTTCAGTTCCTGTTTTGACGTCACGAACACGCCCTGCGTTCGCTCAGCCACGCCTGCGTTTTTCCTGGCACGCCTGCGTTTTTTCGAACACTCCCTTAAATTGTCAGATAACACCCAGAAACGCCCACTTCATGTCAATCACTCTGCGGTCAGCAGTGCGACTGAAAAGCTTCGCTAGACCCTGTGTGAAACGACATCGTTCGTTGTAATAGTACGACGCGCGTGCGCATTGCGCCGCATGCGCAGAAGTGCCGATTTTTTGCCTAATCGCTGCGCAGCGAACAAAAGAAGCTAGCGATCAACTCGGAATGACCCCCAATATTCCCTATCACATGTACACATTCACACTAGAGTTCATTTTGTTGGGAGCCAATTAACCTACCAGTATATTTTTGGATTGTGGGAGGAGGAAACCCACACAAGTACGGGAAGAATATACAAACTCCACACAGTTAGGGACATGATGGGAATCAAACCCATGACGTCAGTACTGTGATGCAGTAATGCTAACCATTACACCATCCGTGCTGTCTGGAGAAGGCATAAAGAAGTGATAAAGTGGTGATAAGTGCAAGGTGATAATGCACCAGCCAATCAGCTCATACCTGGCAATTTACATATTGGAGCTGATTGGCTGGTGCATTTATCACCTTGCACATATCCCTGGTTTATCACTTCCTTATGCCTTCTCCAGGTTAATACATCTGCCCCAGTATTAGATGTATGGAAATACATACTAATTACCGGCGGTCGGGATCCCGGCCACCAGTATGCCGGCAGCAGGGTAAGTGCTACAAAGCCCCTTTCGGGCTCTCTGCGCTCGCCACTGGTTATTTTCTCCTTCTATGGGTGTCGTGGACACCCATAAAGGGAGAAAAGCCTGTGGCGCCGGTATTCCGGCGGCGGCATTTCACCACCTGTTTGGATTCCAGCGTCGGCATTGTGAACGACGGGATCCCAAGAGGCGGTCTCGTGATTGCCTCCTGATGTATGTATGGACACCCACGAGTGGAAACAGCCCTAGTACGCCAGGATTCCGGCAGGCGGCATTGTCGGCTGGCGGGATATCGGCGTCAGTATCCTGAACGCCGGGATCCCGACATCCGGCATTTTAACTGCATCCCTTTATCAGAGCTGCTGTACCGGAATGCGGTTTTTGATAAGTGGGGACTTAATAATTTCCTATGACAGTGATATGCAGCGATAAGAATAGGTGATTGCTTATTTGGTCCCATTGCCACAATTATAAATGAGCCCCTTAATCAGTTACACCTGGATATATACCGACGCTGACTATGCTAGGACACAGGCTTTGCACAGTGCATGTGGGATATGGGCACGGGATGGTTTGTTATACAGAACGCTGCGATTATGTCTCCGGAGAGAACATTTCTACCCGGCTCCTCTGCTACTCTACGCATGGCTGGCAGTATCACAGCGAGCTGGCTTACGCCTAGGAAAACTCTGCTAAAAACAATCTGGTCTTGCTTACTGTGCAATGTTATAGAAGTAACTGGTTAATGTTGGTTAATGTTAGTAATAGCTCCTCTGATAATATGGCATTTTTCCATGTGGTCAGTGTACTGGAGCAGTGTAGTTTTGTCGCTTCTTGCTGTTGTAGCCGTGTGAATAAAACGCAAATTGTGATAAAAAGGGAGGCTTGCCGCAGCGAAGTCACAAGAACTCTGGCGCGCTACGAGAGGCTATTTGGAGCATCTGTAAGACGGAGGCAACGTGATCGCTCCCATTCAGGTTAAAAATACCTTTTCTTCTTCTTTTCTAAGCTGTTAAATGTAGGGTTAAATGTTATAAGGATGATAAGCCAAGATAATGGTGTTTGTTTTTTTAGTTAATTGATGCAAAATGATTATGCATGCATCTGAGTGACTCGCACTTCACAGGTTAGGAGTGTTGTGTGTGATATGTGGGTGTAGTTTGTGCGGTGATGTGCTTATTTTGTCTCCATTGTGTCTGGGTACATTTTGAGAGCAAGGTCTTACTGACAGATCCTAGTGGTGTCCCCTGGGAGTAACAAGCATGTTGCAGAGAGAAGCCTTCACGGTTTATATAGGGTTGGGTATGTGGGACCGGCGCTCTCAATACCGACGGCATTTAGATGCCCGGCGGGGAGGCAAGTGCAACGAAGCCCCTTGCAGGCTCGGTGGCGAGCTGCGCTCGTCACAGGTTCTATGTCCACTCTATGGGTGTTGCAGGAAAACCACGAGTGGGAATAGTCCCTGTTGGTCGGCATGCAGAAGGGGCGGGATGTAGGTGCCGGTATTGTGACCAGCGGTCTCCTGACCGCCGGTCACATAACTACAACTCGTTTATATATATAAGGGTCAGTGGGTAGGGCTGTAAACTATCTGCCCATTGGAGTATCAGGGGTTACACACTAGGCACCAGATTGGCAGGTCTTTCATACACTAGGCGCCAGATTGACAGGCCCTACCATACACTAGCCACCAATTTGTGGCCCTATCAGACACTAGGCATCGGATTGGTGGCCCTATCAGACACTAGCCAACAGATTGGTAGGTCTATCATGCACTAGGCACCAGACTGGCAGACCTATCATACACTAGTCCCTGACTTTTGGCCCTTTCAGACACTAGGCATTGGATTGGTGGCCCTATAACATACGAGTCAAAAGATTCGCAGGCCTATCATATACTAATCACCAGACTGGAGGCCCTATCAGAAACTAGTAACCAGATTGTCAGCCCTGTCATATACTAGGCAGTAGATTGGTAGACCTACCATACACCAGTCACCGGATTGGTTGACCTACCATACACCAGTCACCGGACTGGTAGACCTACCATACACCAGTCACCGGATTGGTAGACCTACCATACACCAGTCACCAGATTGGTACACCTACCATACACCAGTCACCGGATTGGTAGACCTACCATACACCAGTCACCGGATTGGTTGACCTACCATACACCAGTCACCGGACTGGTAGACCTACCATACACCAGTCACCGGATTGGTAGACCTACCATACACCAGTCACCAGATTGGTACACCTACCATACACCAGTCACCGGATTGGTAGACCTACCATAAACTAGGCACCAGATTGGTAGACCTACCATACACTAGGCACCAGATTGGTAGACCTACCATACGCCAGTCACAGGACTGGCAGACCTATCATACACTAGTTCCCAGGTCAAGCACCTGCTTTAAACACTAGCAATCAGATTGCAGTAATGACTGTCTATAAAAAAAAAAAGAAAACTATATTCAAACAAAACATTATTTTTAAGATGGATTTCTATTTAGAAAATCACTAACTATGAGCTATGAGTGTCAGTAAAGCTGCATGTATTCAGCCATCAACTGAGGTAGTTTAACTATCAACTGAGAACGTTGTTATAACCTTATATGATCATGATAACATTGCTTTCAATGTGTTTTCTAAACAGGGCACCAATTATGTAAATTATCTCCATGTTATGACAACAGTTTAAAGAAAGGAGAAGCATAGCTGAGGTGAGACATCAAACAGGACAGGGCTTTGTGAGAGGTCAAACCAGATCTGTCTGAGGTGACAGGTCAAACAAGTTAGGTCTGTGGATGAGGGCTCAAATATATTGAGGGGAATTCAATTCCCGCATCGACATGCTGTGCCGTTCTGGATAGGCGGAATCGCAAATTCTCCCTTGCAAAAAAAACCATGCTATGTCTAAACTACCATTAATGCCCAGCAGCAAAATGAATTCCCACCAATAAGGCTGGTTTTAGAAGTCAGCTAAGCTTGGGCTTAATTGAGAGATCCAGCACTATGGGCTGAGATGAGAGGACAAATTATTGATGAGATGTCAAACAAGATTCGATTGAGGAGTCAAAATGGCTGGGTGGAAAAGTCAAACTAGATTAAGTTGAGGTGATGGGTCAGACAAGATGGGTCTGATGGCAGAAGTCAAACAAGATGGCGTTGATGGAGAGGTCAAACAAGATGGCGTTGATGGAGAGGTCAAACAAGATTGGGCTGAGGGGAGAAGTCAAAGAAGATTAAAGTTCCGTTAACATTAAGTAGCCATTTGACAATAATAGAATTATTATAAATGACCATAGCTAAGAGATGGACTAATTACTTCCACATTTGTTGGGTGCAGAAAGAAATCTGCTGTCCACGAACAGAAAATTCCTCCTGCGCTTTATTTTTGTTCTCTTTTGGCCAAGTAATACGATAAAATGAAAGATATAATCAGGTGTGGAAAATCCCAGAAATTAGAAGGCACGGGTTTATTTCATGCAAAAACAACAGTCAAAGAATTGAGAAGACTTGAGAAGAAATGTACTAAAGGGAGGTTTGATAAAGCCGCTTCTTTCACGCCATGTTTTCTGCGGTTTTCATACTGCCGGATTTACTAAAGGAAAAGCCGCAGAAAAACAGCAGATATGAAATTTTGGAAACCGTGGTAATACAAATTGCTGTCACGATTTTGAAACAGTAAAGGATAAAAACCTCCATATTTATCAACTACCGGTTTTAAAAAAAACGCCGGGATAACCAGTCACACTAAAGAGGCAGCCAAGTACCATAAGACATTCCGAGCAATCATAGGGTTGATCTATTATCCGATGGTGCGCACATCGCCGGATTCACGCCGCGGCCAGTGGGACGCCTATTGAGTGCGGCATTACTATACAGACTGCGTCAGGACCACTGTGAGGTAGTGAACAGTCCTGGCGATATAAAATAAAATGTCCCGTAAAGTCAACACAGATCGATATTTCCAACCAGTTCAATTCATAAGCAAAGGAAAATGCGATTAGGACTCCGGGGAAAGTTACAGGGCTCAGCTCTTTCTTATGTTGTGTGAAAGCTGCGTTCACCGTGACGTGAATGCAGCACTACTGCAGCCAATGTTCAGGATCAGTGAACTCTTGTAAAATCCTTCCTCCATTTACTTACAAGCCTAAGAGTATTAAAGATCTATTTTACCAAGTGGTCAGTGATCCAGGAGGTTTGCTGCAGAAATGCTGCCTCTGCGCAGGGTGAGCGCAACGCACAGGCAGCCTGCACACAACGCAGCGTCCGAGGCCTGTACTAGACGCACTGATAGGACATGAATGTGGCTGTGATACATTGGCTCACACGTTGCTTTGGTAATCGTTGTTAGAATTGCTTTGTGTTAAACACAACTATAATGATATGATGTATAAAGCTTTGCTCCCGGACATGTCTGCCTGCTTGCGTAATAAGTGTGTAATATAACCACAAGTAAATGGCTTCTAGTTGAGAGCACAGGAAATCAGTGTATAATGCATGGGATACACAAGACCTAAATGGCCTTTAATGCTGGTGGTTTAACTGTTTGTGCGCCGGCTCCAGAACGTCTCCCACCCGTTCCGCCCATAGCGCTCGCTGCAGGCTCTGCGAACGCTGCAAAACCTCAGATAAATTGCCTTTCCTTACCACAGATAAGTCGGAAAACTGCTAGTATTAATAGTAATTAATCAATGCAGTGGTAACAAATGAAATAAATGGGGCCACGTTCTTCCCCTGTCGCATGTGAGCCATTACGGCCAGAAAACATGGCATGTAACATTAGTTTAATTCCTCCCGTGTGGCACGGGGACACTTCCCTGTTCACTTTAACCTATCAACAGGGGCACAACGAAGCTCTGTGAATGCTCTCCTTATATGAGGACAGGATCACACAGTGCTGGGATTATATATAATATACAGTGGATCTCCTGATTGCAGATTATCTGGACAGGATCACACAGTGCTTGGATTATATATAATATACAGTGATTGCCTGACTGCATATTATCAGGACAGGATCACACAGTGTTGGGATTATATATAATATACCGTGATCTCCTGACTGCAGATTATCAGGACAGTATCACACAGTGATGGGATTATATATAATATACAGTGATAGCCTGACTGCAGATTATCAGGACAGGATCACACAGTGCTTGGATTATATATAATATACAGTGATAGCCTGACTGCAGATTATCAGGACAGGATCACACAGTGTTGGGATTATATATAATATACAGTGATAGCCTGACTGCAGATTATCAGTACAGGATCACACAGTGTTGGGATTATATATAATATACAGTGATAGCCTGACTGCAGATTATCAGTACAGGATCACACAGTGTTGGGATTATATATAATATACAGTGATGGCCTGACTGCAGATTATCAGTACAGGATCACACAGTGTTGGGATTATATATAATATACAGTGATAGCCTGACTGCAGATTATCAGTACAGGATCACACAATGTTGGGATTATATATAATATACAGTGATTGCCTGACTGCAGATTATCAGGACAGGATCACACAGTGCTGGGATTACAGGTTGAGTATCCCTTATCCAAAATGCTTGGGACCAGAGGTATTTTGGATATCGGATTTTTCCGTATTTTGGAATAATTGCATACCATAATGAGATATCATGGTGATGGGACCTAATTATAAGCACAGAATGCATTTATGTTTCATATACACCTTATACACACAGCCTGAAGGTCATTTTAGCCAATATTTTTTATAACTTTGTACAGTAAACAAAGTGTGTGTACAATCACACAATTCATTTATGTGTCATATACACCTTATACACACAGCCTGAAGGTCATTTAATACAATATTTTTAATAACTTTGTGTATTAAACAAAGTTTGTGTACATTGAGCCATCAGAAAACAAAGGTTTCACTATCTCACTCTCACTCAAAAAAGTCCGTATTTCGGAATATTCCGTATTTCGGAATATTTGGATATGGGATACTCAACCTGTATATATAATATACCGTGATAGCCTGACTGCAGATTATCAGTACAGGATCATACAGTGCTTGGATTATATTTAATATACAGTGATAGCCTGACTGCAGATTATCAGGACAGGATCACACAGTGCTGGGATTATATATAATATACCGCAATCTCCTGATTGCAGATTATCAGTACAGGATCACACAGTGTTGGGATTATATATAATATACAGTGATAGCCTGACTACAGATTATCAGTACAGGATCATACAGTGCTTGGATTATATTTAATATACAGTGATAGCCTGACTGCAGATTATCAGGACAGGATCACACAGTGTTGGTTTTATATATAATATACTGTAATCCCATGATTTCAGATTATCAGGACAGGATCACACAGTGTTGGGATTATATATAATATACAGTGATTGCCTGACTGCAGATTATCAGTACAGGATCACACAGTGTTGGGATTATATATAATATACAGTGATAGCCTGACTGCAGATTATCAGTACAGGATCACACAGTGTTGGGATTATATATAATATACAGTGATTGCCTGACTGCAGATTATCAGGACAGGATCACACAGTGTTGGGATTATATATAATATACAGTGATTGCCTGACTGCAGATTATCATTACAGGATCACACAGTGTTGGGATTATATATAATATACAGTGATAGCCTGAATGCAGATTATCAGGACCGAATCAGACAGTGATACACAGTGATCTCCTGACTGCAGATTATCAGGACAGGATCAGTTAGTGCTGGGATTATATGTAATATACAGCAGTCTCCAGACTGCAGATTATGAGGACAGGATCACACAGTGTTGGGATTATATATAATATACAGTGATAACCTGACTGCAGATTATCAGGACAGGATCACACAGTGTTGGTATTATATATAATATACAGTGATAGCCTGACTGCAGATTATCAGGACAGGATCACACAGTGTTGGGATTATATATAATATACAGTGATAGCCTGACTGCAGATTATCATTACAGGATCACACAGTGTTGGGATTATATATAATATACAGTGATAGCCTGACTGCAGATTATAAGGACCGAATCATACAGTGATACACAGTGATCTCCTGACTGCAAATGATCAAAACAGGATCAATTAGTGCTCGGATTATATACAATATACAGCAATCTCCAGACTGCAGATTATCAAGATGGGACAGTTAGTGCTGGGGTTATATATAATAAACAGCAATCTCCAGACTGAAGATTATCAGGACAGGATCAATTAGTGCTGGGATTATATATACTATACAGCAATCTCCTGACTGCAGATTATCAGGACAGAATCAAAGAGTGCTGGGATTATATATAATATACAGCGGATCTCCTGGCTGCAGATAATCAGGACAGGATTAGACTGTGCTGGGATTTGATTTAATATACAGAGATTTCTTGATTGCAGATTATCAACACAGGTCATGTTCTTTATATAACTACTATTAATGGATGATCTCTTGAAAACACATTACATGTGAAACTTGATCGTGTCAATGATCAAACTGATTATGTATTATCTTAATTAAGTGATACTACAATACTTAAGCATACCATTGTGGAATATGAAAGGAAATGTGTCTAAAATCTGGGTTGAAACCATAATCCAAGTTAATTCTATTAAGATCGTGTGGCATTAACTTCCACGTAATGAAATTCTAGGCAACCTTCTGCCACTTATTATACTGTAGATCCCTTTGCTGCAAATCAAGTTATTATTTCTGAAGATGGGATTTTATTTTTGGAAAGATGAAGAGTGTTTTAGTTAATAGCATACAGCAAGTAGCAGTATATGCATGCTCCTGTACTGTAGGGCCTCATGCTACAGCTCTTTCTATGGATTTGATTTTACCTTTAAGTTGATCAGCCGCTACGATCTGTCCCACACGCTCCACCACCAGACTGTCTTCCATCAAGTAGCGGTCATCCAGGTACTTTGCGGTTTTCTCCGAAATGTGCACTTTACCAGCAACTCCCAACTGCTCCATAAGATTGGCAAGGTTGACGTCATTTGACCACACATCAAATTTGAACCTTCTCATACCAAGGATGCCACATAGAACCGTGCCAGTATGGACACCGACACGCATGTTGACCATTTCCTTCTTTTCCTGGCAGAACTGCTCAATTGCCTTAATCATCCCAAGACCCATCTCAATGCAGCAGTAGGCGTGATCGGTCCGTGGCTCGGGGCATCCTGCCACACAGTAGTAGCAGTCGCCCAGGGTGCTGATTTTCTCACACTTCGTCTCCTCACAGAGCCGGTCAAAGCGGCCAAATAAGTCATTGAGAAGTCCCACTAGGGCATGGGCAGATTTGTTGGCACTCATTTTGGTGAACCCTACAATATCTGCAAAAAGGATGCTGACTTGTTCTATCCTCTGCATCTTGAAAGGCCTGAAGACTATGGGAGTCTTTTGGATAGAGGACTTCTTCTTGCGACTCTTGGGGCTAGAGGCCGAGTGGCGCTTGACAGAGTTCTCACTCTCATCATCGCCCTGCTTCATTAGGTCATCGGCGATGATCCTTGGCATGACAGAGTGAATCATCCTTTCTTTGAGGGCCTTCTCCACTTCTAGGTCTTTGCCGTGCATAATGGACTGGCCAACCTTTAAGAAAGTGCTGCGGGATCGAACCTCAGACATTATGAACAGGTGCATTCCTATGGCGTGAATGCAGACGTGCAGCAGAGCTTTGCTGAGCAGTTCCCAATGGGCCATCCTACCCACCAAAGGAGCAAAACACCCTTCATCGCGAAAATGGTATCCGAAGGTCTCAAACAGAATAGAGTATGCCACCCCAAGGCAGGCACTGAGGTACAGGGGCAGGTGCATGACTGTGTAGAGCAATAGTAGAACCTCCACACATATGGAAAAGCTGCCAATCTGGGATAAGCAAGAAGTGGAACCCGTAGGTGGGAGGGAGGTAAAGTTTGAGAGTCCATCAGCGGCAGCTTCGGGGGTCAATGCCTGGAACTGCGAGGCCAACGTGAGAGCAAAGACCAGAATTGTGACAACCATGGAGACCACTGTGCAGTGTCGGGAATAAGGTTTGGTGAAGGTAAAGAAAAAGAAGCTTAGGCACACCACCAGGAAGCTCAAAGTTGGTACAAGGTGAGCAATCAGTTTGGACTTTGTATGGATGCCAAAGTAGATGCTCCACAGGAGCCCAGACACAGAGAGGTACAAAAGAGCATAGCGGAACCTGCGCTGTGTTTGCGGGAAGCATCTCTCCACACAGGCCTCCTCTAGGTTACTGGAATCGAATTTTGGGTTCCACCAGTTAGACGTGGACCTTTCAAAAAGCTGAGGGAGCTTCTTCTGCCTCCGAGCACCCCCGGTCCCCCCACCTTTCTTCACTCCAGACTCCCCCGAGCTACAGCTGGAGGATATGCTGTATTTGCAACGTCTGGAGGATCCTTGGTTCTGCTGCCTGTTAATTTTCACAGTCACACTGCTACAGTCTCCGCTGCCATCACATCTCACCTCCGTGTGATGTAGCAGCTGCTGGTTCACGGGGGAGGCCATGTTATCAGTATATACTTTGCCTGGGACTTTTTTTTGTCTTCTTTCCAGCCTGTACCCTCCAGCAGGGAAGCTATCCTTCAGCTACAGACCAGCAGAAGGTTCCTGAGTCTCCTGACAGCTCCCAGCCTGCCTGAGGCGGCACACACTTGTACCTCCATGCAAAGTAGCACTGGCAGCCAAGTACAGTCATTCAGAGCGGGTGCAGATCTCTCCTGACGGTCCACAGCAGAGGAAGGCAATGCAGTCCATACATTAGTAGGTACATTTAGGACATCAGAGGCACCGCTGGAGGCTGTGGAACCTGCTGCAGCCTACCATCTCCCTCCCCCTGCCTTCTGTAAATATTTAGGAATTGCTCAGTGAGTGCTGTCAGTCCCAAGGGAGACAATAATCTATATGTTCCATCCACCCTGGGGGGCTCCATCTTTCATGGGAAAATAATCACGGGCTGCTGGGACAGCATGACAGGCGGTGTTACTGCAGGGAAACCAAGGGCAGATGCACCTTTATCTGAGTTAGCCCAATACCCCTCCTCTTTTGGGGTGTTATTCCAATGGTGGGTGTTGAATGCAATCCTCTCTCCCTCCTGGATAGTGGCTTTTGCAGTGGGAACAGCAGCCTCCCCTTCACTCCCTGTGTTCCCAACAGGCCAGGGTGCCCCTCTCCTTGTTGGTGGCAGGGGTACATAGAGGGGCGCTCTGGGGCTCTTGCTTTCCTTCTCCAGCCATGAGGGAGCCTCTCCTCTCACCAGCTCACAGACAGGCCGCTCTCTCCTCTCTCTCTCTTTCCTGGCTGCTTTTTCTATGCTGGGCTGAGCAGGGAGGGGGGTTAGGAGGAGGAGAGACAGAGGGGGGGCCGAGCAGAGAGGGGAGGGAGGGGAGAGGGAGATGGGAAAGGGGTAGAGGCTGAGGGAAAAGAGCCATAGTTATGGGATTTCAAGGGGAAAAGAGGGTGGATGAGGAGAACATGCCATGGATGCAGGATGAGGCTTTGGGAGGCAGGGGGAGAAGAACTGGACAGTCCTGTGTGATGTTACACAGTCATTTCTGTCTGGGAAGATTACGTAGGTCATTCCCAGGCGATGTCTCCCCTTCCTATAATTCATCCAAATGCAGTCGTACAGTCTCCCTCTCTCTGATATTATGTACTGTATCTGGCCCAGATACAGTACATCCCTGCTTGTGCACAGGTGGATTATTTCAAATGGCTGGGACAATTGGCATAAAAAAAAATCTAACATTCTGTTTTTTTTTTTTTCTGATTATCTTGAGTCAGATACTATCTAGTTTTTCTTAGTCTAATTAGAGTTGTGTTACCCTCCGGCGCACCCGCTATGTTCACAGACTTGGGGTTCACGAGCATTATGAATGCATGATTGTTATAAAGTCATATTCAGGTTATTAGATTTGGTTAATTTTCACAAAAGTCATATGCTAGACCATAGGTTCCCAAACGCGGTCCTCAGGGAACCCAAGTATATCCATGTCTCAGCACAGATGGTTACATCAAATTGACTGAGGTGCTAATCAAGTCACCTGTAGCCAAGCATAGTATCTCAGTCAATATGATTTAACCATCTTTGCTGAGACATGGATATACTTAAAACCTGGACCGTTGTGGTGCCTTTAGGACCGAGTTTGGGGACCTCTGGACTAGCAAATGTGAGATCAGTGTAAGGATGACAGGGGTCATTCCGAGTTGTTCGTTCGTTATATTTTTCTCGCAACGGAGCGATTAGTCGCTAATGCGCATGCGTAATGTCCGCACTGCGACTGCGCCAAGTAAATTTGCTATGCAGTTAGGTATTTTACTCACGGCATTACAAGGTTTTTTCTTCGTTCTGGTGATCGTAGTGTGATTGACAGGAAGTGGGTGTTTCTGGGCGGAAACTGGCCGTTTTATGGGTGTGTGCGAAAAAACGCTACCGTTTCTGGGAAAAACGCGGGAGTGGCTGGAGAAACGGAGGAGTGTCTGGCCGAACGCTGGGAGTGTTTGTGATGTCAAACCAGGAACGAAACTGACTGAACTGATCGCAGTTGCCGAGTAAGTCTGGAGCTACTCAGAAACTGCTAAGAAGTGTCTATTCGCAATTCTGCTAATCTTTCGTTTGCAATTTTGATAAGCTAAGATTCACTCCCAGTAGGCGGCGGCTTAGCGTGTGCAAAGCTGCTAAAAGCAGCTTGCGAGCGAACAACTCGGAATGAGGGCCGACAAACGAGTAGGCACCTAAATGGCTTTGTTGTGTTTATTAATGTTTTTGTCCATGCAAACTTCTGATTCACTGAAACAGAGAAAGCACATACACTCTCACTCACACTGCTGTCCCATGTAGGAATGAACTGACAGAGAAGGCGACCTATAACGCTTCCTATTGTCTACTCATTGCCCGATACTGCGCATACATCTAAGCTGCTAAAAAGTCGCACAGAGCATGTGTCCCTCGGTGTAAGTGTACAGAGACACACATAGCATGCGTCCCCAGTGTGAGCGTACAGAGGCGCACAGAGCATGTGTCCCCCAGTGTAAGTGTACAGAGACACACAGAGCATGCGTCCCCAGTGTGAGCGTACAGAGGAACACAGAGCATGTGTCCCCCGGTGTAAGTGTACAGAGACACACAGAGCATGCGTCCCCAGTGTGAGCATACAGAGGCGCACAGAGCATGTGTCCCCCGGTGTAAGTGTACAGAGACACACAGAGCATGCGTCCCCAGTGTGAGCGTACAGAGGCGCACAGAGCATGTGTCCCCCGGTGTAAGTGTACAGAGACACACAGAGCATGCGTCCCCAGTGTGAGCGTACAGAGGCGCACAGAGCATGTGTCCCCCGGTGTAAGTGTACAGAGACACACAGAGCATGCGTCTCCAGTGTGAGCGTACAGAGGCGCACAGAGCATGTCCCCCCCCGGTGTAAGTGTACAGAGGTGCACAGTGCATGTCCCCCCCGGTGTAAGTGTACAGAGACACACATAGCATGCGTCTCCAGTGTGAGCGTACAGAGGCGCACAGTGCATGTGTTCCCAGTGTCAGCATACAGAGGTGCACAGTGCATGTGTCCCCCGGTGTAAGTGTACAGAGAAACACAGAGCATGCGTCCCCAGTGTGAGCATACAGAGGCGCACAGAGCATGTGTTCCCGGTGTGAGCGTACAGAGGCGCACAGTGTATGCATCCCTGGTGTGAGCGTACAGAAGTACACAGAGCATGAGTTCCTAGTGAGAGCGTACAGAGGCGCACAGAGCATGTGTTCCCGGTGTGAGCGTACAGAGGCGCACAGTGCATGTGTTCCCGATGTGAGCGTACAGAGGAGCACAGTGCATGTGTTCCCAGTGTGAGTGTACAGAGGCGCACAGTGCATGTGTTCCCAGTGTCAGCATACAGAGGCGCACAGTGCGAGTGTACAGAGGCGCACAGGGCATGTGTTCCCGGTGTGAGTGTACAGAGGCACACAGTGCGTGCATCCACAGTGTGAGTGCACAGAGGCGCACAGTGCATGCGTCCCTGGTATGAGTGTACAGAGGCGTACAGTGCATGTGTTCCCACTGTGTGCGTACAGAGGCGCACAGGGCATGTGTTCCCGGTGTGAGTGTACAGAGGAGCACAGTGCATGTGTTGCCAGTGTGAGTGTACCGAGGCGCACAGTGCATGTGTTCCCTGTGTCAGCGTACAGAGGTGCACAGTGCGAGTGTGCAGAGGCGCACAGGGCATGTGTTCCCGGTGTGAGCGTAAAGAGGCACACAGTGCATGCGTCCACAGTGTGAGTGTACAGAGGCGCACAGTGTATGCATCCCTGGTGTGAGCGTACAGAAGCACACAGAGCATGTGTTCCTAGTGAGAGCGTACAGAGGCACACAGAGCATGTGTTCCCGGTGTGAGCGTACAGAGGTGCACAGTGCATGTGTTCCCAGTGTGAGCGTACATAGGCGCACAGGGCATGTGTTCCTGGTGTGAGCGTACATAGGCGCATAGGGTATGTGTACCCAGTGTGAGCGTACAGAGGCGCACAGTGCATGTGTTCCCGATGTGAGCGTACAGAGGAGCACAGTGCATGTGTTCCCAGTGTGAGTGTACAGAGGCGCACAGTGCATGTGTTCCCAGTGTCAGCATACAGAGGCGCACAGTGCGAGTGTACAGAGGCGCACAGGGCATGTGTTCCCGGTGTGAGTGTACAGAGGCACACAGTGCGTGCATCCACAGTGTGAGTGCACAGAGGCGCACAGTGCATGCGTCCCTGGTATGAGTGTACAGAGGCGTACAGTGCATGTGTTCCCACTGTGTGCGTACAGAGGCACACAGAGCATGTGTTCCCGATGTGAGCGTACAGAGGTGCACAGTGCATGTGTTCCCAGTGTGAGCGTACATAGGCGCACAGGGCATGTGTTCCTGGTGTGAGCGTACATAGGCGCATAGGGTATGTGTACTCGGTGTGAGCGTACAGAGGCGCACAGTGCATGTGTTCCCAGTGTGAGTGTACAGAGGCGCACAGGGCATGTGTTCCCGGTGTGAGCGTACAGAGGCGCACAGTGCATGCATCCGCAGTGTAAGTGTACAGAGGCGCACAGTGCATGCATCCGCAGTGTAAGTGTACAGAGGCGCACAGGGCATGTGTACCCAGTGTGAGTGTACAGAGGCGCACAGTGCATGCATCCCCGGTGTGAGTGTACAGAGGCGCACAGTGCATGCATCCCCGGTGTGAGTGAACAGAGACGCACAGTGCATGTGTTCCCAGTGTGTGCGTACAGAGGCGCGCAGGGCATGTGTTCCCGGTGTGAGCGCACAGAGGTGCACAGTGCATGTGTTCCCAGTGTGAGTGTACAGAGGCGCACAGTGCATGTGTTCCCAGTGTGAGTGTACAGAGGCGCACAGTGCATGTGTTCCCGGTGTGAGCGTACAGAGGCACACAGTGCATGCGTCCACAGTGTGAGTGTACAGAGGCGCACAGTGCATGCGTCCCTGGTATGAGTGTACAGAGGCGCACAGTGCATGTGTTCCCAGTGTGTGCGTACAGAGGCGCACAGGGCATGTGTTCCCAGTGTGGGCATACAGAGGCGCACAGTGCATGTGTTCCCAGTGTGAGTGTACAGAGGCGCACAGGGCATGTGTTCCCGGTGTGAGCGTACAGAGGTGCACAGTGCATGCATCCGCATTGTAAGTGTACAGAGGCGCACAGGGCATGTGTTCCCGGTGTGAGTGTACAGAGGCGCACAGTGCATGCAGCCCCGGTGTGAGTGTACAGGAGCGCACAGTGCATACATCCCCGGTGTGAGTGAACAGAGACGCACAGTGCATGTGTTCCCAGTGTGTGCGTACAGAGGCGCGCAGGGCATGTGTTCCCGGGGTGAGCGTACAGAGGTGCACAGTGCATGTGTTCCCAGTGTGAGTGTACAGAGGCGCACAGTGCATGTGTTCCCAGTGTGAGTGTACAGAGGCGCACAGTGCATGTGTTCCCGGTGTGAGTGTACAGAGGCACACAACGCATGCATCGCTGGTGTAAGTGTACAGAGACACACAGAGCATGTGTCTGCAGTGTGAGTGTACAGATGCGCACAGTGCATGCATCCCTGGTGTGAGTGTACAGAGGCGCACAGTGCATGCTTCCCCGTTGTGGGCGTACAGAGGCGCACAGTGCATGTGCCCCTGGTGTGAGTGTACAGAGGCGCACAGTGCAAGCATCCCCGTTGTGAGCGTACAGAGGCGCACAGTGCAAGCATCCCCATTGTGAGCGTACAGAGGCGCACAGTGCATGCGCCCCTGGTGTGAGTGTACAGAGGCACACAGTGCATGCGTCTCCGGTGTGAGTGTACAGAGGCGCATAGTGCATGTGTTCCCGGTGTGAGAGTACAGAGGCACACAGCGCATGTGTTCCCGGTGTGAGTGTACAGAGGCACGCAATGCATGCGTCGCTGGTGTAAGTGTACAGAGGCACACAGTGCATGTGTCCGCAGTGTGAGTGTACAGAGGCGCACAGTGCATGCATCCCCGGTGTGAATGTACAGAGATGCATAGAGCATGCGTTCCCGGCATGAGCATACAAAGGCGCACAGAGCATGTGTCCCCGGTGTAACTGTACAGAGGCGCACAGAGCATGTGTCCCCGGTGTGAGTGTACAGAAGCGTACAGAGCATGCGTTCCCGGTGCGAGCGTACAGAGACACACAGAGCATACATCCCCAGTGTAAGTGTACAGAGGCACATAGAGCATACATCCCCGGTGTGAGCATACAGAGGCACATAGAGCATGCATCCCTGGTGTGAGCATACAGAGGCACATAGAGCATGCATCCCTGGTGTGAGTGTACAGAGGCACATAGAGCATACATCCCCAGTGTAAGTGTACAGAGGCACATAGAGCATGCGTCCCTGGTGTGAGCATACAGAGGCACATAGAGCACGCATCCCTGGTGTGAGTGTACAGAGGCACATAGAGCATGCGTCCCTGGTGTGAGCATACAGAGGCACATAGAGCATGCATCCCTGGTGTGAGTGTACAGAGGCGCACAGAGCATGCGTCCCTGGTGTGAGCATACAGAGGCACATAGAGCATGCATCCCTGGTGTGAGTGTACAGAGGCGCACAGAGCATGCGTCCCTGGTGTGAGCATACAGAGGCACATAGAGCATGCATCCCTGGTGTGAGTGTACAGAGGCGCACAGAGCATGTATCCCTGGTGTGAGTGTACAGAGGCACATAGAGCATACATCCCCAGTGTAAGTGTACAGAGGCACATAGAGCATGCGTCCCTGGTGTGAGCATACAGAGGCATATAGAGCACACATCCCTGGTGTGAGTGTACAGAGGCACATAGAGCATGCGTCCCTGGTGTGAGCATACAGAGGCACATAGAGCATGCATCCCTGGTGTGAGTGTACAGAGGCGCACAGAGCATGCGTCCCTGGTGTGAGCATACAGAGGCACATAGAGCATGCATCCCTGGTGTGAGTGTACAGAGGCACATAGAGCATACATCCCCAGTGTAAGTGTACAGAGGCACATAGAGCATGCGTCCCTGGTGTGAGCATACAGAGGCACATAGAGCACACATCCCTGGTGTGAGTGTACAGAGGCACATAGAGCATGCGTCCCTGGTGTGAGCATACAGAGGCACATAGAGCATGCATCCCTGGTGTGAGTGTACAGAGGCGCACAGAGCATGCGTCCCTGGTGTGAGCATACAGAGGCACATAGAGCATGCATCCCTGGTGTGAGTGTACAGAGGCGCACAGAGCATGCGTCCCTGGTGTGAGCATACAGAGGCACATAGAGCATGCATCCCTGGTGTGAGTGTACAGAGGCGCACAGAGCATGCATCCCTGGTGTGAGTGTACAGAGGCACATAGAGCATACATCCCCAGTGTAAGTGTACAGAGGCACATAGAGCATGCGTCCCTGGTGTGAGCATACAGAGGCACATAGAGCACACATCCCTGGTGTGAGTGTACAGAGGCACATAGAGCATGCGTCCCTGGTGTGAGCATACAGAGGCACATAGAGCATGCATCCCTGGTGTGAGTGTACAGAGGCGCACAGTGCATGCATCCCCGGTGTGAATGTACAGAGATGCATAGAGCATGCGTTCCCGGCATGAGCATACAAAGGCGCACAGAGCATGTGTCCCCGGTGTAACTGTACAGAGGCGCACAGAGCATGTGTCCCCGGTGTGAGTTTACAGAAGCGTACAGAGCATGCGTTCCCGGTGCGAGCGTACAGAGACACACAGAGCATACATCCCCAGTGTAAGTGTACAGAGGCACATAGAGCATACATCCCCGGTGTGAGCATACAGAGGCACATAGAGCATGCATCCCTGGTGTGAGCATACAGAGGCACATAGAGCATGCATCCCTGGTGTGAGTGTACAGAGGCACATAGAGCATACATCCCCAGTGTAAGTGTACAGAGGCACATAGAGCATGCGTCCCTGGTGTGAGCATACAGAGGCACATAGAGCACGCATCCCTGGTGTGAGTGTACAGAGGCACATAGAGCATGCGTCCCTGGTGTGAGCATACAGAGGCACATAGAGCATGCATCCCTGGTGTGAGTGTACAGAGGCGCACAGAGCATGCGTCCCTGGTGTGAGCATACAGAGGCACATAGAGCATGCATCCCTGGTGTGAGTGTACAGAGGCGCACAGAGCATGCGTCCCTGGTGTGAGCATACAGAGGCACATAGAGCATGCATCCCTGGTGTGAGTGTACAGAGGCGCACAGAGCATGCATCCCTGGTGTGAGTGTACAGAGGCACATAGAGCATACATCCCCAGTGTAAGTGTACAGAGGCACATAGAGCATGCGTCCCTGGTGTGAGCATACAGAGGCACATAGAGCACACATCCCTGGTGTGAGTGTACAGAGGCACATAGAGCATGCGTCCCTGGTGTGAGCATACAGAGGCACATAGAGCATGCATCCCTGGTGTGAGTGTACAGAGGCGCACAGAGCATGCGTCCCTGGTGTGAGCATACAGAGGCACATAGAGCATGCATCCCTGGTGTGAGTGTACAGAGGCACATAGAGCATACATCCCCAGTGTAAGTGTACAGAGGCACATAGAGCATGCGTCCCTGGTGTGAGCATACAGAGGCACATAGAGCACACATCCCTGGTGTGAGTGTACAGAGGCACATAGAGCATGCGTCCCTGGTGTGAGCATACAGAGGCACATAGAGCATGCATCCCTGGTGTGAGTGTACAGAGGCGCACAGAGCATGCGTCCCTGGTGTGAGCATACAGAGGCACATAGAGCATGCATCCCTGGTGTGAGTGTACAGAGGCGCACAGAGCATGCGTCCCTGGTGTGAGCATACAGAGGCACATAGAGCATGCATCCCTGGTGTGAGTGTACAGAGGCGCACAGAGCATGCATCCCTGGTGTGAGTGTACAGAGGCACATAGAGCATACATCCCCAGTGTAAGTGTACAGAGGCACATAGAGCATGCGTCCCTGGTGTGAGCATACAGAGGCACATAGAGCACACATCCCTGGTGTGAGTGTACAGAGGCACATAGAGCATGCGTCCCTGGTGTGAGCATACAGAGGCACATAGAGCATGCATCCCTGGTGTGAGTGTACAGAGGCGCACAGAGCATGCGTCCCTGGTGTGAGTGTACAGAGGCACATAGAGCATGCATCCCTGGTGTGAGTGTACAGAGGCACATAGAGCATGCATCCCTGGTGTGAGTGTACAGAGGCGCACAGAGCATGCGTCCCTGGTGTGAGCATACAGAGGCACATAGAGCATGCATCCCTGGTGTGAGTGTACAGAGGCGCACAGAGCATGCATCCCTGGTGTGAGTGTACAGAGGCACATAGAGCATACATCCCCAGTGTAAGTGTACAGAGGCACATAGAGCATGCGTCCCTGGTGTGAGCATACAGAGGCACATAGAGCACACATCCCTGGTGTGAGTGTACAGAGGCACATAGAGCATGCGTCCCTGGTGTGAGCATACAGAGGCACATAGAGCATGCATCCCTGGTGTGAGTGTACAGAGGCGCACAGAGCATGCGTCCCTGGTGTGAGCATACAGAGGCACATAGAGCATGCATCCCTGGTGTGAGTGTACAGAGGCGCACAGAGCATGCGTCCCTGGTGTGAGCATACAGAGGCACATAGAGCATGCATCCCTGGTGTGAGTGTACAGAGGCGCACAGAGCATGCGTCCCTGGTGTGAGTGTACAGAGGCGCACAGAGCATGCATCCCTGGTGTGAGTGTACAGAGGCACATAGAGCATGCGTCCCTGGTGTGAGTGTACAGAGGCGCACAGAGCATGCGTCCCTGGTGTGAGTGTACAGAGGCGCACAGAGCATGCGTCCCTGGTGTGAGTGTACAGAGGCGCACAGAGCATGCGTCCCTGGTGTGAGTGTACAGAGGCACACAGAGCATGCGTCCCCACTGTGCTCAGGAGCCGTTCTCACGCAAGTGCGCTCGATGTAGAGCCACACACACCTCAGTAGCAACTACACTTGCGACAGCCAGGGATGGCTGGGTGTTGGCCTGTAGGCTATGGGGGTCATTCCGAGTTGATCGCTCGCTAGCTAGTTTTAGCAGCCGTGCAAACGCTATGCCGCCGCCCACTGGGGAGTGTATTTTAGCTTAGCAGGAATGCGAACGCATGTGCAGCCGAGCTCTGCAAAAACAGTTTTCTATTCAGCGCTTGCGATCACTTCAGCCTATTCGTGTCCGGATTTGACGTCATGCGAACGCCCAGCCACGCCTGCGTTTTTTCAGACACGCCTGCATTTTTGCAAACCCTCCCTGAAAATGGTCAGTTGACACCGAGAAACGCCCCCTTTCTGTCAATCTTCTTGCGGCCGTCAGTGCGACTGAAAACTTCGGTAGAACCTGAGCACAACCACAACGGGCTTTGTACCCGTACGTCGCGCATGCGCATTGCAGGGCATACGCATGCGCAGAAATGCCATTTTTTTTGCCTGATCACTGCGCTGCGAACAACGGCAGCTAGCGATCAACTGGGAATGACCCCCTATGTTCAGTGAGGATGTGCCAATGGAATTGTGGGCAACGTCTTTTGTGAGACGGATCTTTTGCACCACGGATAGGGCTGATAATGATCTATACAACTTTTCATATGGTGAATATATGCATTTAGGGCGTAATTCAGTAAGAATTGCACCTTCTAGCAGCAGCTTTACAATTGCAATCCTTTGCATTGCAAATGCAGGAGGAGGTGCATGCCACCTCATACCTCCCTGCACACCACCTCCCTTCTGCATTTGCAATGCGATCACATCAGTGATAAACATTGCGACCATCAGTCGCGATGTTCATCTGCGACGGCAGGCTGAGTAAACCTCAGCTTACTCAGGTTTTCCGTCGAAGCGCGGCTTGCGAGTTCAAGGAAATTGCATCTTGCAACGCAGTCCTTGCCTCGCAACTCCCTGAAAATCGTCTCCTTCCCTTCCCGCGAACGCCTCTGGCGGTCAATCAGGCAGAGGCATTCGCATTTCTGCAAAGCGATCGAAAGACACTTTCTGCACATGCGCGGAACGGGTCCTGTGCCCGACAACATGCCAACGCAGTAAGGATTGCATAAGTGACCCTCAGTTCCCTGCACGCACTGCAGGAGAAATGCATTCCCACTTGCTTCAACGCTGCTTCAGACCGTCCGTGTTCTACCTATTGTACTGTGCCAGATGCTTCTGTCAACCAAGAGGTTGTGTATATCAGAGAGGAAGGGAAGCTGAACGGCTAGAGCTTTATAAAATGCACAGTCCTGGCCTCGTCATTCATCAATCCTTAAGTCAGACCAGTATCTTCCTGTGAGTCTCCACGTCCAGTGCCCAGGCTTTATTCTGTCATGAGATAATGGTGCTGCAGAACGCAGGACATAGGTGTCACAGAAAGCCCATAAACGGTCATTATATTCATATTGTCTCCTTTTGTCCTCCACCTGTATGCCTGTCATGTTAATAAGGAGATATACTGTAGCTGCATGAGGCTGTGTGTCCTGGGAAGGTAAATGCTGCACTCTGCTGGTGAAGCTGCTGCACTACATGCTAATGTAGCGCAGCAGCTTCACCAGCAGAGAGCAGCATTTACAAAGAGAGGTGAGGAACAGCAGTAACGTTATATAAGACAAGTGACTATATATACAATAACTGACAGAACAGGGAGGTCCTTACAAAATAAGAATAAAACTATTTAGCAAGGACCCGGCATGCCCTGTGCGTGCCCTGTGGGTGGGGGGTGTTCAAACTGAAATCTAAATTGCAGTGTAGAAATAAAGCAGCCAGTATTTACCCTGCACAGAAACAATATAACCCACCCAAATCTAACTTTCTCTGCTATGTTACATCTGCCCCACCTGCAGTGCACACTTCAGCACTTGCGATCCCTTCAGACCATTCAGTTCCTGATTTGACGTCACAAACCCGCCCTGCGTTTTTCCCGCACACTCCCTGAAAACGGTCAGTTGACACCCAGAAACGCCCACTTCCTGTCAATCACTCTGCGGTCAGCAGTGCGACTGAAAAGCTTCGCTAGACCTTGTGTACAACTACATAGTTCGTTGTAATAGTACGCCGCGCGTGCACATTGCGCCGCATACGCATGCTCAGAAGTGCCATTTTTTTGCCTCATCGCTGCGCAGCAAACGCATGTAGCTAGCGATTAACTCGGAATGACCCCCTAGTGTCAGATTACGGAACCCAGTCATCAACTCGGAAGCTTTTTAATTTCCCACCCGGTGGACAGAGATTGCCATGGTGGGCACTATAGACGGTGGAAGATCATGCCGCTTACCATGGCAATTACGGTTTAATGCCAAAAAATTCATAATCATGCACTTGGGTCTCAAAAATCCAAAGGCTAAATACAGTATTAATGGCACTATACTGGGAACTACTGAGGAGGAAAGGGATCTAGGAGTCACTATTTCCAGTGACTTAAAGGCAGGTAAGCAATGTAACAAAGCAATGAGAAAGACTAGTCAGATGCTTGGCTGCATTGGGAGAGGAATCAGCAGCAGCAGAAAGAAAGAAGTAATAATGCCAGCTGCGTTTCTAGAGAGGAGGGGACCCGCGTGCAGACTCCGTGTGTGGGCCCCTCCTCTCCCGTAGCCATCACCGCCACTGCTAGCGTTCTCAGCGCTGAGACTCTGGCACAGTGCCAGAGTCTGCAGCGCATGCGCGGGACTTGAAAAATGGCCGCTGCGCCATTTTTTTGGAGTCCTGCGCTTGCGCTATAGACTCTGGCACTATGCCAGAGTCTCTAGCGCTCAGTGCGCTAGCAGCGGCGGTGACGGCTACAGGAGAGGAGGGGGCCCAAGCTAAATTTTTTCGGTAAGCGAATTTAGAATTTAGCGCCCCTTGATGGGATCAAATTTTAAAAGAGGTGTGGTCTCACAAGGAAGGGGCGTGGCCACACATTAGTACCCCCAGGGGTACAGGGAAATTGTCGATGACAGGGAGAAAGTGCGTGACTGGGTGGCAGAGGTGATGGAGATAGTGGGTGACTGAGAAGGCTGGGGTGACAGGGAGATAGTGGGTGACAGGGAAGGCTGGGGTGACAGGGAGCAGTGATCGCGCTGAGGCCAAAAAAAAGTGGGTCCCATGGAGCCCTCACGTTTAAAAATTGGGGTCCTATCTGTCCTTTTCTGGGTCCCATCGGAATGAAGATTCTTATTAATCTTATTAATGATTAAAATATAAAAATAGAAACTTGATTTGGACACTACAAAATGTTGCAAGGGGAGGAGGGTTGTGACAATGCTGCTGGGCTGTGTAGCATGCAGGACACCCTGCACCAGAGCTATAACTAGACATTTTAGTGCCCTTTGGCAGAAAGTGAATTGGTGCTCCACCTCCCAGACGGCAAAGAATAGACAGTGCGCGCCGAAGGCGCGCTGCAAAAATTGGGGGTGTGGCTTCATGGGAAAGGGGCGTGGCCACATAATAGTGCCAATTCACATTACACCACACAGTAGTGCCGCTTATACACATTGCACCAAGTAGAACCTCCTATACACACTGCGCCAGGTAGAACCTCCTATACACACTGCGCCAGATAGAGCACGTTATACATATTGCGCCAGATATGGCACGTTATACACAATGCGCCAGGTAGAGCACGTTATACACATTGTGCCAGGTAGAGCACGTTATACACATTGCACCAGGTAGAGCACGTTATACACAATGCGCCAGGTAGAGCACGTTATACATATTGCGCCAGATATGGCACGTTATACACAATGCGCCAGGTAGAGCACGTTATACACATTGTGCCAGGTAGAGCACGTTATACACATTGCACCAGGTAGAGCACGTTATACACATTGCACAAGGTAGAGCACGTTATACACAATGCACCAGGTGCAGCACGTTATACACAATGCACCAGGTGCAGCACGTTATACACAATGCGCCAGGTGCAGCACGTTATACACAATGCGCCAGGTGCAGCACGTTATACACAATGCGCCAGGTAGAGCACGTTATACACAATGCGCCAGGTAGAGCACATTATACACAATGCGCCAGGTAGAGCACGTTATACACAATGCGCCAAGTAGAGCACGTTATACACAATGCGCCAGGCAGAGCACGTTATACACAATGCGCCAGGTAGAGCACGTTATACACAATGCACCAGGTGCAGCACGTTATACACAATGCACCAGGTGCAGCACGTTATACACAATGCGCCAGGTGCAGCACGTTATACACAATGCGCCAGGTGCAGCACGTTATACACAATGCGCCAGGTAGAGCACGTTATACACAATGCGCCAGGTAGAGCACATTATACACAATGCGCCAGGTAGAGCACGTTATACACCATGCGCCAAGTAGAGCACGTTATACACAATGCGCCAGGCAGAGCACGTTATACACAATGCGCCAGGTAGAGCACGTTATACACATTGCGCCAGGTAGAGCACGTTATACACATTGCACCAGGTAGAGCACGTTATACACAATGCGCCAGGTAGAGCGCGTTATACACATTGCGCCAGGCAGAGCACGTTATATACAATGCGCCAGGCAGAGCACGTTATACACATTGCACCAGGTAGAGCACGTTATACACATTGTGCCAGGTAGAGCGCGTTATACACATTGCGCCAGGCAGAGCACGTTATACACATTGCGCCAGGCAGAGCACGTTATATACAATGCGCCAGGCAGAGCACATTATACACATTGCGCCAGGTAGAGCACGTTATACGCATTGCACCAGGTAGAGCACGTTATACACAATGCACACAGTGTAGCCTCAGCCCCTCAGTCGTCCACCGCAAACAGCAACGCTGGAACCCCCTACAGCACGCCCATCCACCACCCCACACAGCCTGCTGCAGTGCGGGCACACATGCCGCTGGGGGCACAGGGCAGATGCACTCACCATTGCGCAGGTCAGTCTCTTGGTGCTTGCGGCGACACCCAGGGTCAGCATGCAGGCAGGCTTTTCCTCAGGCTCTGGCTCAAGCCGCAGGCAGTCCTCCCCACGCCCCGTAGGAAGACAGCTCAGGAGGGAGGGGTTCACAGCACAGGTGCAGCACGTTATACAAAATGCGCCAGGTGCAGCACGTTATACACAATGCGCCAGGTGCAGCACGTTATACACAATGTGCCAGGTATTTATTGAGACACAAGAGGGGGAGTTTAAAGCTCGCTCTCTCGCTTTCTCTCTCTCTCCCTTTCTAACAATTATCTATGTATTTGAAGTCTGTAGAAAAGACTGATCAGGTACTGTATGGTAGCAAATTTCATAAGTTGGTAGAGGGCACAAGAGAAATCTCTAGGTGAGAGTAAGAGGGGGTTACCATAGGTGAAATAAGGTGCAGCAGGTTAGAGGTAGATCGTGAGATGAGATGTGTATAACAGCAGCTCAGGAACAGGCAGCCTCAGACAGACAGAGACGCGTGTTTGGGCGGCCATCTTAGCATGGCCGCAGTTACGGACCGCAAGAGGAGAGAGCCACTGGGAGCGCGGGCGGCCGGCCGGCCGGGAGCGCGGATGGGAAGCGTGGGCGGACGGATGGACGGGAGCGCGGCCGGGGCAGGAGTCAGACAGCAGCTTAGGAGTGCGGCTGCCGGCGCCTTCCAACTGTGGCGCCTTACTCGTACCCCGCGTAACGGGCGGGCCGGCCCTGGGCCCACACACAGTCGCCGATGGATGCCGGAAAGGTAAGTATAGAAGAAATGGGTGCGGTGTGTGCGGTGTGGGCCCCTCTGGACTCACCGCACCTATTATAGATACGCCAGTGAATAATGCCATTGTATAGGTCATTGGTGCGGCCTCATCTAGAATACTGTGTTCAGTTCTGGAGGCCATATCTTCAGAAGGATATTAATACATTAGAAACTCTACAAAGAAGGACAACTAAAATGGTGCATGGCCTACATCACAAAACATACCCAGAAAGACTAAGAAATCTCAGTATGTATAGTATGGAGCAGAGAAGGGAAAGGGGGGACATGATAGAAACTTTCACATATATCAAGGGTTTTAACAAAGTCCAGGAGGGAAACATTCTCCAAATGAAGAGAAGCAATAGGATACGAGGACATGCACTGAGACTGGAGGAGGGGGGGGGGGGGTTCAGGAGAAATATGAGGAAAAATTACTTCACAGAAAGGGTAGTGGACAAGTGGAATAGCCTCCCATAAGAGGTGGTGGTAGAGGCAATGGGGGTCATTCCTAGTTGATCGCTCGCTAGATACTTTTTGCAGTGCTGCGATCAGATAGTCGCCGCCTATGGGGGAGTGTATTTTTGCTTTGCAAGTGTGCGAACGCCTGTGCAGCCGAGCGGTACAAAAAAGTTTTCCCATCTTAAATAGAACTCCCATTTTAGTAAATTGACCTCGTAGTGAGGAGTGACTGTGTTATCTACTTATATTCATGATGTATCGGTTCCTAGTGCATTGCTAGGCTACATGCTCATGAATATTAACTAATGGCAAGCGTCACGTGTGACATCATTGTGGGTGGGGTATGACATCACTGGCGGCAGGTCTGCAAAAGTCCAAAAACATGTGAGCAAGTAGGCAAAGAGATGGCACACCCTGGGGACTTCTCCTTTTTATTGTGTCACAAATTCTCTTACGATGGTCTGTCTGAATATTCACTAAGGGATCATTTGTGGCTTCATCAGGCCACGCATGTGCACAGTAAGCCTGATTTAGAGGTGACCGCTGCTGCGTCTGCTCTAGCGCCGGTTGCCAGAGACCCGGGTGCGATAATGTGCACATGCCAGTGCATATCGGCAACCTGTGGCGAGCGCAGCAATAGCGGAGTGAGCCACCTTGCCCGAGGCATGGCGAATGAAGCGAGCCCGCGAGGGTACGCGTCTCTAATGATCGTGGTTACATATTATCAAACATACAATATTTGGCCAAAAAAAAAAAAGTGTGTCGACCTTTAGTATCTGTCGACCAATTGCATGTCAACCTAAAGACTGTAGATCTTCTATGCCACACCTGTTTTTTCCTACGAGGGCCTGACAATGCAGAATGGATGACGGACAGGCACACACGTGACACTCATAGGATTCCTTGGTCATGAGGTGTTTTACAGGCTGTATTGGGAATATTTATTTCAGGCACTGACCAGCAGAGATAGCCTGACCCCCTCATTCCAGCTTGCTCATGTAGGGCCTGATTATGTCGCCCGCATTGCTGTACATTGCGGTGACTGGGAGGTAGCTATTCAGACACAGGCAAATGGCCCATCTTGTGGGTGTGTTGCTGGCATGTCCAAGGCATGGATGTACCCAGACCCGGCCCTAACCAACATGATGCCCTAGGCAAGATTTTGTCTGGTGCCCCCTAGTTTCGCCTCTGACCCTGCACTCATTTGCCAGCACCGTCACCCCTCACACATAGCAGTCCTCATTATGGTGCTCCTACCCCCTATATTTTAAATAAGAACGGTGCACACATTCGGTGCACAGCTAAAAAAGGGATGTGTTCTTGCTGGGAAGGGGCATGGCCATACAATAGTGCCCCCAATTCAAATTATGCCACACAGTACTGCAAATGTATTCACATTTTATCATGTCATATTGTCCCTAATTCACGTTACATCACACAGTAGTACCACGTTACCTTATATACATTACTCCTCACAGTAGAGCCCCTTATTCACATTATACCACACTGTATTGCCCCTTATTCACATTACACTAAACCATATTGCTCTTTATTCACATTAGACCACACAGTAGCGCCCTTTCTATACGTTACGCCACACAGAAGAGCACCTTGTACACATAATGCCACACATTAGTAATGCCTTTATATACATAATACCACACAGTAATGCCCCTCACACATTACACACATTATTAATGTCCTTATAAACATAATGCACCTTACACATTATGCCAACCTTTATTAATGCCCTTATACACATAATGTCCCTTACACATATGCTGCACATTATTAATGCCCTTTTCTCATACGTCCTAGAGGATGCTGGGGATGCTTCAAGAACCATGGGGTATAGACGGGATCCGCAGGAGACATGGGCACACTATAAGACTTTGAATGGGTGTGAACTGGCTCCTCCCTCTATGCCCCTCCTCCAGACTCCAGTTAGATTCTATGCCCAGCCAGACTGGATGCACACTGAGGAGCTCTCCTAAGTTTCTCAGAAAAATACTTTAATTAGGTTTTTTATTTTCAGGGACACCTGCTGGCTACAGGCTACCTGCAGTGTGGGAGTCAGGGGAGAGAAGCAGACCTACTTCTTTAGAGTTCAAGGGCTCTGCTTCTTAGGCTACTAGATACCATTAGCTCCAGAGGGTTCGATCACTATGGTACGCCTAGCTGCTTGTTCCCGGATCCTCGCCGTCACCCCCCTCACAAAACCTGAAGATAGAAGCCGGGTGAGTATGTGAAGATCAGAAGACTTCAGTGACGGCAGAAGACGGCTTGCGGTACTGCGCAGCGCGCCATGCTCCCACACAGTTCACGGCACTACAGGGTGCAGGGCGCAGGGGGGGCGCCCTGGGCAGCATAGGGGGCCGCAAATACACTGGCAAGCAATATAACAGTGCCGCAGGCACTTGATAGGGACCCCCGCCAGTATAAAGATTTTTGAGCGGGACCTAAGCGCGCCATGTCGGGAGGCGGGGCTTAGCCGCATAGCTCTCACCAGCTCCATTTTTTCTCTTCACAGAAGGCTGCAGAGACGCTGGCCCTGATCCTCCACACTGCTGTGCAAGTAACAGGGTGCAAAACGGCTGGAGGGGGGCACTCATAATTGGTGAATTATATATATTGATAAAAGCGCTAGCAGGTCTGGGCAGTATTATTGCTGACTTCAGAACCGAGATAGGCGCTGGGTGTGAGCTGGCAGAATTCTCTCTGTGTCTCTCTAACAGGCTCTGCTGTAGGTCTGTCCCCTATAGCCCAGTGTTTTTGTGGCCGTCGGTACGTGTGTGTGTCGACATGTCTGAGGCTGAATGTTCTTCCCAGGAGGAGGCTGGCGTGGGGACTGACAGTTCTGTGAGAGTGACAGTGTCGGCACCGCCGACGGATGATTGGGTCAATATGTTGAGTGTTTTAAATACGAATGTGACTAAGTTGGCTAAGAGGTTTGATAAATCTGAGTCTAAGAACCAGACATGGAGGAAATCCATGGAGGATGCTTTGTCACAGGTCCAGACCGCTTTGGGGTCGCAGAAACGTGCATTTGCCCAAATAGCAGATACGGATACCGACACGGACTCTGATTCCAGTGTCGACTATAGTGATGCCAGATTACATCCAAAACTGGCTAAGAGTACTCCGTACATGATTGTGGCGATAAAGCACGTACTACATATTACTGAGGTCCCTGCTGTTCCTGATACGAGGGTCTGTATGCTTGAAGGCAAGAAACCTACAGTAACGTTTCCTTCCTCTCATGAACTGAATGCACTTTTTGAAAAAGCTTGGGAAAATCCCGACAAAAGGGTACATGTTCCCAAAAGAATTCCATTGGCTTATCCGTTTCCCTCTGGGGACAGGGACAGCTGGGAGTCAATCCCCATGGTAGATAAAGCTTTGTCGCATTTATCCAAAAAGGTAGCGCTTCCGTCCCCTGACATGGCAGCCCTGAAGTATCCTGCGGTTCGTAAGCAGGAAAATACCCTGAAGTCCATTTATGTCACTACAGGGTCGCTACTCAGACCCGCTGTTGCTGCGGCATGGGTGAGTAGCGCTATTGAAAAGTGGGCGGATAACTTGTCATCGGAGGTAGATTCCCTAGACAGGGATAGTGTGCTTTTGACCTTGGGTCATATCAAGGTCACTGCAGCGTATTTAAAAGAAGCAGTAAGGGATATTGGCCTTTTGGGATCAAGGGCCAATGCCATGGCAGTCTCAGCAAGGAGAGCATAGTGGATTCATCAATGGAATGCTGATGCGGATTCTAAGAAGGCGATGGAGTCTTTACCGTTTAACGGTAAGGTCTTGTTTGGTGACGGACTGACTGACCTGGTCTCTACGGCTACAGTGGGTAAGTCATCTTTTTTACCTTATGTTCCTGCACAGCAGAAGAAATCGCCTCACTATCAGATGCAGTCCTTTCGGCCCAACAAATTCAAAAAAGGACGTGGTTCCTCCTTCCTTGCTGCGAGGGGAGAGGAAGAGGAAAAAGGTCACAGGCTGTGGCAAGTTCCCAGTAGCAGAAGTCCTCTCCGGCTTCTACCAAATCCACCGCATGATGCTGGGGCTCCGTTGCGGGAGTCCGCACCAGTGGGGGCACGTCTCAGGCTCTTCAGTCAGGTCTGGGTGCACTCGGACTTGGATCCTTGGATAGTAGACATAGTATCCCAAGGGTACAAGTTAGAGTTTCAAGACGTGCCCCCTCACCGATTTTTCAAATCGGCCTTACCAGCTTCTCTTCCGGACAGGGAGATAGTAAGCGCTGCGATACTGAAGTTGTGTCAAAATCAAGTAATTGTTACGGTACCCCCGTCTCAGCAGTGGGAAGGGTTTTATTCGAGCCTGTTCGTGGTCCCGAAGCCGGATGGCTCAGTCAGACCGATTCTAAACCTAAAATCCCTCAATTTCTTTCTAAAACAATTCAAGTTCAAGATGGAGTCCCTACGAGCGGTGATCTCCAGTCTGGAGGAAGGGGATTTTATGGTGTCGGTCGACATAAAAGATGCCTACTTACATGTCCCCATATATCCTCCACATCAGGCTTACCTGAGATTTGCTATGCAGGATTGTCATTACCAATTTCAGACCTTGCCGTTTGGTCTGTCCACGGCTCCGAGGCTTTTCACCAAAGTTATGGCGGAAATTATGGTTCTCCTGCGCAAGCAGGGAATCACAATTATCCCATACTTGGACGATCTCCTCATAAAGGCGAGGTCCAAGGAGCAATTGTTGAAGAATGTTGCCCTTTCACTGACGATTCTGCAACAACACGGTTGGCTCCTAAATCTGCCAAAATCACAGTTGGATCCAACGACAAGGCTGTCGTTCCTCGGTATGATTCTGGATACAGAATTACAGAGTTTTTCTTCTAGTGGAAAAAGCTTTGGAAATACAGAACATGGTAAAACAGATTCTGAAACCGGCAAGGGTGTCAGTTCTTCAATGCACTCGGTTGCTGGGGAAGATGGTGGCGGCCTACGAGGCCATTCCGTATGGCAGGTTCCATGCCAGGGTGTTTCAGTGGAACCTGCTGGACCAGTGGTCCGGGTCTCACCTGGACATGCACCGGAAAATAATTCTATCTCCCAGGAACAGAATTTCCCTTCTGTGGTGGCTGCACAGTTCTCACCTTCTGGAGGGACGCAGATTCAGGATTCAGGATTGGATCCTGGTGACCACGGATGCAAGCCTCCGAGGCTCGGGAGCAGTCACACAGGGAAGAAAATTTCAAGGAAAGTGGTCAAGTCAGGAAGCTTGTCTGCACATAAACATTCTGGAATTAAGAGCCATCCACAACGGCATACTGCAAGCAGAACATCTTCGAGGTCTGCCGGTCTTGATTCAGTCAGACAACGTGACAGCGGTGGCGTACATAAACCGCCAGGGCGGAACAAAGAGCAGAGCGGCGATGGCCGAGGCCACGAAGATTCTTCGCTGGGCGGAAAGACATGCCAGCGCTCTGGCAGCGGTCTTCATTCCAGGAGTGGACAACTGGGAAGCAGACTTCCTCAGCAGACACGGTCTCCATCCAGGAGAGTGGGGTCTTCATCAAGAGGTCTTTGCAGACGTGACAAGTCATTGGGGAGTTCCTCAAGTGGACATGATGGCGTCCCGCCGCAACAAAAAATTATAAGAAGAACAAGGGTTCAGGCGATCCTCATTGTTCCAGATTGGCCAAAAAGGGCCTGGTATCCAGATCTTCAGGAGTCACTCATAGAAGATCCCTGGCCTCTTCCTCTTCGCGAGGACCTGTTACAACAGGGGCCGTGCGTGTATCAGGACGTACCGCGGCTGCGTTTGACATCGTGGCGGTTGAGCGCCAAATCCTAGCCCGAAAGGGTATTCCCAGTGAAGTCATTCCTACACTTCTTCAGGCTAGGAAAGAAGTAACGGCAAAGCATTACCACCGTATCTGGAGAAAATATGTGTCTTGGTGTGAATCCAAGAAGGCTCTTATGGAAGAATTTCACCTGGGGTGGTTGCTCCATTTCCTACTAGCAGGTGTGGATGCGGGCCTAAAGTTAGGCTCTATTAAAGTACAGATTTCGGCCTTATCGATCTTTTTTCAAAAAGAATTGGCCTCCCTTCCAGAAGTCCAGACCTTCGTGAAAGGCGTGCTGCACATCCAACCTCCCTTTGCGCCCCCAGTGGCACCATGGGACCTTAATGTGGTGTTGCAATTTTTGCTATCACATTGGTTTGAACATTTGCGCAAGGTTGAGTTAAAATTCCTTACTTGGAAAGTGGTCATGTTGTTGGCCTTGGCGTCTGCAACGCGAGTGTCTGAGTTGGCGGCTTTGGCTCACAAAAGCCCCTATTTGATTTTCCATGCTGATAGAGCGGAGTTGGGAACTCGTCAGAAATTTCTGCCAAAAGTGGTTTCATCATTTCATGTTGACCAGCCAATTGTGGTGCCAGTGGCTACTGATGCCTTGGCAGAGTCAAAGTCTCTCGATGTGGTCAGAGCTTTGAAGATCTATGTCGCCAGAACGGCGCAGATTAGGAAGACAGAGGCTCTGTTTGTCCTGTGGGCTCCCAACAAGATTGGGGCTCCTGCTTCTAAGCAGACTATTGCGCGCAGGATTTGTAATACGATTCAGCAGGCTCATTCTACGGCAGCAAAACAGAAATCCGGCGCCAGAGCTAGTTGTAACTATAGATAACTTTCTGCCAATGCTCAATAATTACATCAATCTTACAGCAGCTGTTAAAAGGGGAATACTCAACCCCTAAAAAGACATGAAACAAACAAACAAACATCAATCAGTGCTAGAGAGATGTATATTTTAATAAGAATTAATAAAATGAATATATAGATGTGTACAAGTACCGGCAATGGTTTCACTTAAAACCCTACATACAAAGCAGTTCCAGCTTGATTGTTTAATAAACATGCACAGATGATGTGTTAGTCCAAGATGACAAGAGACTTCATGCAGTTAAAGGCAGCTTTGCTGGTGGCTTTTTTCAGTGCACTCAAATTGATAATTCCTTGTCCAGTTAGAAGATGGTAACAATGTTAGTATGGTAATGAAACTTGGACAGGAATTTTAATCAGAGATGTTTTAAAACAATGAGGCACATCGGTATTTGATATCACCTTTTGCGTAACGCCCAGCTCCCAGCAGGGGGCAGTTTCGGGGACTCCCGGCTCCTGGTGTCTTCAACACATTAATGGTGCCATATCCGGAGGGTCCAAAACAGGGGGCTTTCAGAGGATAAGTTTACTGAGTCACGGATGCCAGTACTGGACACCAAAGATGACGCTTACGCGTTTCTCCGCCTCCAATCACGTCAGTGGCTTCTTCAGAGACGTTGTATAGAGTGTCCCTGTGTGTCCATTTTTATAGCGGGTCCCGGCCGCTCACGCAGGTGTATTTCCTTTGCGTTCCAAGCCTCGTCTTGGGCTGGAACGCACACGCATGCGTGTAACTCCGTTTTCTGTCATTATATAGTTTATCAGCTTCCCACGGCTCGACCTCGTTTCAAATACTCTGTTACTTTTAGCTGCAACTTTGTCACCAGTTAGACGGCCGCATTGTAGCGTGCAGCACTACATAAAGCGGCTCGTATCGGAAAAGAATATAGCACATCTTCACACAGGGATATCTTATGAATTAATAAACGAAAATCACAATACTTATATAAAAATAAACCTTTAAAATAGAGCATTGGCAGAAATTTATAAATCATTATTATAAGAAAAAAACATATATAATAAAACCATTTAAATATAGCACAATCAAAGTCCATCAGGTGTATCGTTCATCACTACATACTCCATATCACAGTTGATGGTGTTAGGTTTAGGATGTTCCAAAACGCCAACTATATATTGTCGGTGTATAGGCTACCAATAAGGCCATCAGGGTTTCTTTTAAAACATTCATATCTAGGAAATAGTACTTGATCTAACAACTTGAAACTATATAATTCTAAAAATAATTAATTATCCTACCTAAAAGAGGAACTCTCAATCCTTACGTATACACATGCGTACGAGTGGACTGGACACCCACATATACACAAGTGTATACGCTGTGTACCTAATTATACACTTATAGAAAATTAATATATAGAACATGCTGATAAATCAGGAGACCAAACCTTGTGCAAAAGTATGCACAATAACAAAAAACACATACATAAATGTGTGCACATTTCCATAGGCGCACACAAACAGATACATAGATATATCCTTCTCACCTAGTGATATCCGAGAAAGATAGAGCAAAGAGAAAAGAGGGAAGGCTACTCTGAAATTATTTTTATACTTATACATTATTTAATTCTACTGTATCGTTCAGCCCCCCAGGGGAGAGGGTGCCCAAGACATAGATCCAGTAGACTTCTCTCTTACATAGTTGTTTAAACCTATCTCCTCCCCGTTTTGTTACACCTACCTGTGTTATTGCCTTTACTGTTACCTCTGTCATAACCTGTTTTTGGCAACCTGAGATATGGTAGGAGAGAGAGTGTGATTTAAACCCTTTTAGAATATTTCTCCTATGTTCCGAAAACCGTACATGCAAAGTACGAGTTGTGCGGCCTACGTACTGCTTTCCGCAGCCGCATGTAATCACATATATTACAAACACTGAATTGCAATTAAGAAATTTTTTAATTTGAAATGTTTCTTCATTTGTATATGAACAAAAGTCAGTGCTTTTTCTAGGAGAGTGCATACAGGTAGTGCATTCTGTCCTACCACACCTGTGGAAACCAACTGGTCTCACCGGTAGCCAGTTGCCTCCACTGGTATTCGGGGCTGTGGGATTCACAAAGTGACTTTGTACCAATTTTGATTTCAGATTCTCTGACTTTCGAAATACTACATGTCCTTCCAAGCTCACCTCCCCTTTTAAGATATCGTCCATACCTAATATTGATGTATTAGTTTTTATGATATTTTTAATCTCTTTAGCATGACTATTATATTGAGTTACAAAGGAGGCTGCTTGTAATTTATTATTTAACTTTATTTTATTAGAGGTGTACATATCTTTTCTAGACTCCAGGAGTTTTGCCCTCTCTATCTTTTCTACCTCTAGGAATGCCTTTTGTAGCAGATCTAGGGGGTATCCTTGTTCTTCAAATGATTTCAACATGCCCATAGCTTGTTGTCTATAGACAAGATCTGTGGAGCAATTTCTTTTAAGTCTAATTAATTGGCTTTTTGGAATATTATTTTTCCAGCCTATTAGATGTGAACTCCTATAGTTTAAATATCTACTCTGGTTCACAGGTTTTACAAATGTTTCAGTGACTAAATGATTATCCTTTACTGTAAGAGTGATTTTAAGAAAATTAATAGTGACAGTGCTAAAGGTGCAGGTGAATTTTAAACCAAATAAATTCTCATTTAAACTGTCGGTGAAATCATGCAGTGAAGCTAAATCCCCATCCCAAATAATAAACAAATCGTCTATATACCTCCCATAGAGGACCAGGCCCGCCCCGAAACCGCGACTCCACACATGTCGCTCCTCCAGGAGCCCCATGTATAGGTTCGCGAAACTCGGGGCGAACGTAGTCCCCATGGCGGTCCCATGTGTCTGTAAGAAAATAGAGGAGTCAAACGTGAAATAATTGTGGGTGAGTATAAATCGAATTGATTCTAAAAGAAATCCAGTGAGTGTATCTGTTATTTCTTAAATAATGTTCATCGGCATTAATTCCTAATTCATGCGGAATATTTGAATATAAAGACTCAACGTCATAAGTAACCAAATGGTATCCCTGCTTTGTATGTAGGGTTTTAAGTGAAACCATTGCCGGTACTTGTACACATCTATATATTCATTTTATTAATTTTTCTTAAAATATACATCTCTCTTTAGCGCTGTTTGATGTTTGTTTGTTTCATTCTACGGCAGGATTGCCGTTACCAAAATCAGTGAAAGCTCATTCTACCAGCAAAGTGGGCTCATCCTGGGCGGCTGTCCGGGAAATCTCGGCATTTCAACTTTTCCGAGCTGCTACTTGGTTGGGTTCAAACACCTTTGCGAAGTTTTACAAGTTTGATACCCTGGCTGAGGAGGACCTCTTGTTTGGTCAATCGGTGCTGCAGAGTCATCCGCACTCTCCTGCCCATTCTAGAGCTTTGGAATAAACCCCATGGTTCTTGAAGCATCCCCAGCATCCTCTAGGACGTATGAGAAAATAGGATTTTAATACCTACCGGTAAATCCTTTTCTCTTAGTCCGTAGAGGATGCTGGGCGCCCGTCCCAGTGCGGGCTGTATCTGCAGTTTGCTTATAGTTACGCTCATGTTGCATTGAGTTTAGTCACTCTGTGACTGTTGTTGGTCATGCCGTTGCATGCGTTGTTGTTGAATGACATGTTGTACGGTGTGTTAGTGGTGTGAGCTGGTATGTATCTCAACTTAGTTTAAAATAATTAAATAAATCCTATTCCTCGAAATGTCCGTCTCCCTGGACACCGTTCCTATAACTGGAGTCTGGAGGAGGGGCATAGAGGGAGGAGCCAGTTCACACCCATTCAAAGTCTTATAGTGTGCCCATGTCTCCTGCGGATCCTGTCTATACCCCATGGTTCTTGAAGCATCCCCAGCATCCTCTACGGACTAAGAGAAAAGGTATTAAAATCCTATTATACACATAATGACACATATAATGCCCCTTACACATATGCCAAACATTATTAGTGCACTTACAGTATACACATAATGACACACATAGTGCCCATTACACATTTGCCGCACATTATTAATGCAGACACACCAGTGGCGTAACTAGAAATTTTTCTCCCCCAAGCCAAAAAATTCTTTGGCGCCCCCCCCCCCCCCCACCCCCACCCCCACCCCCACCCGCCGCATAATTGGGAGCAAGAAAGGGATAAATATGCGCGCGCCTTCGGCGCGCGCTGCAAAAAAGGGGCGTGGTTTTGTTGGAATGGGCGTGGTTTCTCATAAAGGGGCGTGGTATTGCAGGAAAAGACTACCTTATACCCCAGTTTTGCAACCTGCACGCCCAGACGTTAGCCACCACAGGAAAGAAAAATAATCCTGATTCATGCCCCTTACATTATTTGTCATTTTTCCTCCTTATAGTAATGCCCAGTATACATTATGCCACATACTGCAATGGCCCTTAGACATTATTCCACACACAATAATGCACATGACACATTATGCCACACACCATAATGCCCCCGACACATTATGCCACACACCGTAATGCCTGTGACACATTATGCCACACACCGTAATGCCTGTGACACATTATGCCACACACCGTAATGCCCCCGACACATTATGACAGGAATCGCAATGCCCGTTATACATTTTGCTTCACACTGCAATGCCCCTGATACATTATAGCACATACAATGCCTGTGACACATTATGACACACACCGCAATGACCTTGAGACATTATACCACAATGCCCGTGATATAGTATACCATACACCGTAATGCCTGTGACACATACCGCAATGCCCTGCCCGTTATACCCTATGCCACACACCGCAATGCCCGTTATGTATTATGCCACACTGCAATGACCCTGAGACATTATACCACAATGCCCGTGATATAGTATACCACACACCGTAATGCCTGACACATTATGACACACACCGCAATGTCCGTGATACATTATGCCACACACTGCAATGACCCTGAGACATTATACCACATATCACAATGCCCGCGATATAGTATACCATACACCGTAATGCCTGTGACACATTATGACACACACCGCAATGTCCGTGATACATTATGCCACACACTGCAATGACCCTGAGACATTATACCACATATCACAATGCCCGCGATATAGTATACCATACACCGTAATGCCTGTGACACATTATGACACACACCGCAATGTCCGTGATACATTATGCCACACACCGTAATGCCCATTACACATTAAGTCCTACAGTAAGGCTTCTAATTACTTTTCAATTACCTTCTCGTTGTCAGGGGTTTCATGCACTGGGTGTCATGCTCGTTGCCAGGTGTTTCATGCACTGGGTGTCATGCTCGTTGTCAGGTGTTTCATGCACTGGGTGTCATGCTCGTTGCTAGGAGGTAGTCCTTGTTGCTAGGGCTGTGCTCCCAATGCCACATATGACCCCAGTGCCAGATATTCCCCCACGGTGCCAGGTACTCACATGCCCCCGGTGCCAAATATAGCCCCCCCCATGTGCCAGGTACACATATACCCCCCCCCCCAGTGCCACATATGCCCCCAGTGCCAGATATTCCCCCCCAGTGCCACATATGCCCCCAGTGCCAGATATTCCCCCCGTGCCAGGTATGCCGCCAGTGCCATATATTCCCCCCCAGTGCCACATATGCCCCCAGTGCCAGATATTCCCCCAGTGCCAGATATCCCCCCTAGTGCCAGACATCCCCCCCCAGTGCCAGACATCCCCCCCAGTGCCATATATGCCCCAGTGCCAGACATCCCCCCCCCAGTGCCAGATATCCCCCCCAGTGCCAGACATCCCCCCCCCCAGTGCCATATATGCCCCAGTGCCAGACATCCCCCCCCCCCAGTGCCATATATGCCCCAGTGCCAGACATCCCCCCCCAGTGCCAGATATCCCCCCCAGTGCCAGACATCCCCCCCCCAGTGCCATATATGCCCCAGTGCCAGATATCCCCCCTAGTGCCAGACATCTCCCCCCCAGTGCCAGATATCCCCCCCAGTGCCAGACATCCCCCCCCCGTGCCAGATATCCCCCCCAGTGCCAGACATCCCCCCCCAGTGCCAGACATCCCCCCCCCCAGTGCCATATATGCCCCAGTGCCAGACATCCCCCCCCAGTGCCATATATGCCCCAGTGCCAGACATCCCCCCCCAGTGCCAGATATCCCCCCCAGTGCCAGACATCCCCCCCCCAGTGCCATATATGCCCCAGTGCCAGATATCCCCCCTAGTGCCAGACATCTCCCCCCCAGTGCCAGATATCCCCCCCAGTGCCAGACATCCCCCCCCCCCGTGCCAGATATCCCCCCCAGTGCCAGACATCCCCCCCCAGTGCCAGATATCCCCCCCCCCAGTGCCATATATGCCCCAGTGCCAGATATCCCCCCTAGTGCCAGACATCTCCCCCCCAGTGCCATATATGCCTTAGTGCCAGACATCCCCCCCCCAGTGCCAGATATTCCCCCCAGTGCCGCCGTCGCCGCCGCCGCCGCCGCTTATTGGAGGGACACGGAGGGCACAGATCGCCTCTCCTGTGTCCCTCCTGCTGCATCATCTCCGGCGGCCGCGGGTCTAATAGGGGGAAGTGCCGTCCGTGAGCCAATTAGAGCTCACGGACGGCACTTCCCCCTATTAGACCCGCGGCCGCCGGAGATGATGCAGGAGGGACACAGGAGAGGCACACGCTGTGCCGTCCGTGTCCCTCCAACAAGCGGCGGCGGGAAGGAGAAAGCAGACTGACATGCGGGCGCTCGTCCGCATGTCAGTCTGCTGTAATCAGTGGTGCCCCCGCAGCCCCTCGCCCCCAAGCCACCGCGAGGACTGCGGGGGCAGTAGTTACGCCACTGAGACACACATAATGCCCCTTGCACATGCCGAACACTACTGCACAACCAACCCACCTGCACACAGCACTCACATGGCCCTAACACTGTGACCTCTGCTAGGATACAGATGCCTCAATACGCCATGCAGCAGGAGATGCCGGCGTTAGTCAGCTCTGCTAACATTGGGCACCTTTTTTTAACGAAAATGTGTCTTATTTGCATTACTCTGTGGCTAGGATACAAAAGCATCTTCTGCTGATTAAAATGATATGCGGCATGACTATATTCTGCGACTGTGGCTATATCTGCATACGAAATGCTACGTTACAGTGATTTCCAGGAATACACTGCAATGTAGCATTTCATATGCAGATACAGCCGCAGTCACACACAGAATATAGGCATGCTGCATGTTATTTTAATCAGCAGAAACTGCCTAGTTTGTCTGTGCCTAGGGCCAGCTCTGGATGTACCCCAGGGGAAGGGCTATTAGCAGCATTATCAGATAGTCATAGACACAACTACAGCACAGGAGGATAAAGCCGTTGCAGCAGTGTTTGGCTCAGCGACAGGCCCATAGCAAACTCCAGGTAGGCTTATCAGGTCCAATTCTCCATTATTTCTGGATGTGCCGTTTGTCCAAGCGCTTCTACCTGACATCACAGGGTGTCTGGTGCCATACATGGACACTGACATCACTCTTTGGTTGTCCTCAGCTCTGTGTTATGTCTGACACCAGAGAGGCAACTAAGACCCCATTTTCACCACTCTGCCATACACACCTGTGGGATACTTATTCCATAGTCAGTTTATCTAGTGTACTACTTGAATCTATCTAAAGTATCAACGGGAGAGCATGTACTACTTGGTTTTGGAACCATCGTGTACCCAACTCACTTCTGTTACAGAAGAGTGTGCTCCAGTGTTGTTTCCTGCTCTGTTACTATGAAGCCTGGCTGCACCCTTTTCCAAGATGGCTGCTGCAACCTCACTGTGCATGCGCAACCCTGCGTATCTTAAGTCATACTTGCCTACTCTCCCATAGTGGTGGCACGGAGGCTCCTGAAAATCATGTGGCACTCCCAGACCCCTCAGAAATTGCGCAGGCCTCCTAGAGCCTTTGGAGAGGGAAGGTGTGAGGGGGGGGGGGGGGGGGGGGGGGGGGAATGCTCGGGCTGCTTACCCTGTTTCTAAAGATAATGAGAGGTGCTACCATGCTGATAAATAGAAAATGCAGGTGCACATTCTAAATACTGTTTAGTGTTTTGGGGTCTATTCAGGGCCGGTGCTAGGGTGTTCGGCGTCCCCCTGCAAACTATAAATTTGCGCCCTCCAATACTTTACAAAGGGACAGTGAACGTCTTTGGTGCACACCAAAAAAGGGGTATGGTCTTACACAGAAGGGGCATGGCCACACAATAGTACCCCCATTTCAAATTACGCCAGAGCAGCACAATCTTATTCACATAACACCGCGCCTAGTAGTGCTTCTTGTACACAAAATGCCCCCTGTAGTAGTGCCGCTTACACAAAATCCCCCCGTAGTAGTGCCACTTACACAAAATCCCCCACATAGTAGTGCCGCTTACACAAAATGCTACCTGTAATAGTGCCGCTTACACAAAATCCCCCCGTAGTAGTGCCGCTTACACAAAATTCCCCGTGTAGTTGTGACGCTTATACTCATAATGCCCCCTGTAATAGTGCCGCTTACACAAAATCCCCCCTGTAGTAGTGATGCTTGTACTCATAATTCCCCCTGTAGTAGTGCCGCTTACACAAAATTCCCCCTGTAGTAGTGCCGCTTACACACATTTTGGCACATTTTGTCACACATACACAGTCACACACAAAGATACACACACAATAGATACACAAACAGATACACACACATACACAAACAGATACACACACATACATACACACACACACACAGATACACACACACATACAGATATATATATATATACACACACATATATAGACACACACACACACACACACACACACACACACTTTCTCAAGCTCACTCACTCTCTTTACCAAACACAGTGTGGCTGGCCGGAGCTGTCCATCCTCTTGTTCCTCCTCCTCATGATCAGCCTGGTCCCGCGTAGCTCCGCCCCTCCGTTCCATGTAGCCCCGCCCCTTTTGAGGGCTTCAGTTCCTGCACAGTGCATACTGCGTGGCCATGCTGTCACACAGTCAGCAAGGGGGAGAGGACACTTTAAGCTGCTGGCGCTGCTGCCTGTCACACTGTCACAGGCACAGCAGCCGGCAGCAGCAAGGGGGACAGGCGACTCAGCACAGGGATGCAGCAGGGCAGGGGCTCTCCACTCTGGCGCCTACCTGCACCGCATCCCTTTGCTGAGTGGGTAGCGCCAGGCCTGGGTCTATTCCTAAAGCAGTGAAAAGAGTGGATAGTGAGCCAGTGAAGGAGTTGCCCATGGCAACCAGTCAGCTGATCTATATAATTTTATAGTATGCAAATTATAAATGTTATTTCAATGCTGATTGGTTACAATGGACAACTTCTCCACTGGCTCACTTCTCCACACTTTTCACTGCTTCATGACTAGACCCCTCAGAGTGTGCACCTGTAGTAAAGTGGGCGGACCGAGTGGCCGATGACGCAATCGTGCCACCACGCCCCCCACCCACAATCCCTTGCACCGCGTCGCACCCCTCCTGCCTCTTTTGCCAAGCCACGACTCTCGCATCGCCCACTGCTGTGCTGACCTGGCTCCTTTCTCCCCTCAACCACCTATGTCTTAAGTGTGTGTGTGTGACTCTATGTACTGCATCAGCGTGTAGCGCATGTTCCTCCTGGGAAGTCTTACTACATATATATATATATACACCTGCATTACCGCTAGCGCTGTCACTGGTAACATTGCTGCTTACTCTGTAACATATCCTGATACCGCTGTTACCACTGACAACCGCCATTATATGTAATAAATCTCCAAACCTGCTTATGGATAAACTGTTCACTGATGCCTATTCTTTTACACCAGTAGGACATATCAACAGCTCTGTCTATATATGCCCTACATAGAGGGTCACAGAAAACTAGGGTTAACATATATACATTATCTTGTGCTAAATCACACCATCATTAATCATGTTTAATGGACAAGTCACACATTAGTAAAGTGTAAAATAGTCATACCAAATAAAACAGCTGGCATTTGTATGGGTGTTGGGCAGGACGTATGGGGAGTTAGTACACAGAGGAGTTATGTGGGTATTTGTGCAGAGAGAGATTACGGGGGAGCTAGGAAGGGATGTAGTGGGCATCCCGACGCCTGGAATGCTGGCATTCAGAAGACGTACCCAACTCACTAAGAAATGTGATAAGCTTCCTTGCAGAGCCTTCAGAAAGTCAGGGCCTGAGAACACTCTGATAGTGCGAGGAACAGAAGGGAGGGGAAAGCGTTGCAGGTGGCAGTTGGAGGTAGTGATTGGCGTGTGAAGTCCTTGGCAGAGTGATGGGAGGGCAATACGGAGAGAGGAGAGATAGGCAGGTGCGGTCTTGGATTTCGTGGCATCCAGCCAGAGTAAGCAGATACAGATAGACAGGCCAATGACCGGCAACGGGTAGAAATATGGGTATAGTAGGGTATGCCGGCGGCCGGGCTCCCTGCAGCTAGCATACCAGCGCCGGAATCCCGACCGCCGGCATACCAACAGCTGGGCGAGCGCAAATGAGCCCCTTGCGGGCTCACTGCGCTCGCCACGCTGCGGTCACGGGGGCGCGTTACGCGCGCCATGCTATCTATTCTCCCTCCAGGGGGGTCGTGGACCCCCAAGAGGGAGAAAAGGTGTCGGTATGCCGGCTGTCGGGATTCTGGCACCAGTACACTGTGCACCGGGATCCCGACAGCCGGCAAACTGAAGACCACCCTAGAAATATTGGTGAAATAATTAGTATAAGAGGGTTACTAGAGTACAGCAGGCATGATTCTGAAATTCCCAAATGCGGCCCCTATCCTGCAGTTTCAGTAGGAGACGTGTCTCGCTTAGCGTGCCGCGCTTGTGTACACACAGTTGCGCCCTATTCCCCGAGCTAAGAGTATGCAGAATTTGTGCCATTTTCCGGCGGCCCTTCTGCACCAAGCAGGGGTCTATGTCAGTGCTGTTATTGGTGATGGTCTCACGGCCGGAGGGCTGGAGGCAGCGCAGTCATACTGTATTGATGCTTCCGACTCAGAGTACAGGCAGGTCTTGGCATAGGACGTCTGATCAATGCACCGCATTATATGGAAATGAGAATCAGGCCCAGACCTCAACCTAACCCTCTGTTCCACGCTCTCTATGTACCCCATATGTGTCACCCCTGTCTGTCTACCCCTCCCCTTTAGAATGTAAGCTCTCACGAGCAGGGCCCTCTTCCCTCATGTGCTTATCCTTTTCTTACGTTAATAATTCTCAACTGCCCAAATCCTGCAGTTTTGTGGCCACCTTGGAACTTATCTCTGTCGTTTACTGGTGTAGTTCTGCTTAGTTGCCCTGTACTTGTCCTATATTGTCTTCAACTGTAAGTCACTGTTTTCCTGTTTTGATAATGTGCATATGTACTCTGTAATTGGCCGCTTCGGAACCCTTGTGGCGCCATATAAATAAAGGATAATAATAATAATAATAATAATAATAATAATAGACCCTCTTATTGTATTCGCAAATAATTAAACGTTGCATTCAAGGCGGAATGAAACAGAGCTAGCCAGGAGCTAATGAGGGGACGTATTAGCGGAAGGTGGGAAACCAGTAGCTTGGTCTTAGAGAGGTTGCGTTTAATGTAGGGCACAGCATGGTGGCAGAGAGGGTACAATACAGTCACAGAAAGAGGTGTATGGGAATTAGAATTCTGTGGGTATGAGCTCAATGGGGGTCATTCAGATGTGGTTGGAGTTGCTATCACTACCTTGGAAGCAGCAGTGATAGCACTGTACGGTGATGCAGCAGGGGGGGTGTATATTACAAGCAGACACCTCCTGCTGCGACAGTGACCCCAGCTGCCTCTTAGGATGTAGCGTCGGATCTCTCTCCCACCATCGGACAAATTACAGCATCTATGGTGCTGCGCAAGAGGCCAGGAAATCTCTGTGCAGCCACGGAGATCCCTGACCGCTTCCCTCCCCTAAACAGAACGGGTTCTGCGCATGCGCAAAGTACCGGTACTTTGCTACATGAGAGTCAGCAGCGACCGGGCCTGAATGAGTTCCATTGTGTTTTGTTGCAGTGCTAAGGAGAGGTGCAGGTTTAGTTACCTTAGGTTAGGCTTGGCATCAGTCTTTGATGTGCGTTTAATATATTGGAGTTTGATTGGACCGTACACCTGTCAAACTGTAAAGCAGGTGTTCTAAGGCGAGCTAGGGTGACAGAGACCTCCCCTAATGTCAAAGTAAATAAATCACACACACACCACACACACACACACACACACACACACACACACACACACACACACACACACACACACACACACACACACACACACACACACACTTGTGCTTCATCCGTCAGTGCAATCCTCACACATTTTCACCAACATTTCCTCACCAACATGAAGCTGGGACCCTTCTGATAAAGGGGTCGATTTATAAAAGCTTGGTGAGAGATAGAGAACTGCAGCTGGGGCAGTTAGTGGGCAGCCATGCCGCCTGTCGGTCCAGTACCCCACATTGAGAGCGTCAGGTAAGAAATGTAGCATTATTATATGTCTTCAGTTTTAGGTACCATTAGATAGTGTGACCAGCAAGAAGAGTTATAGAGGCCTATTTATCAATGATTACATTTGCAATGCATGTCACACGGGCGATCGTATCAGGCGTATGTATCGGGTGTGGTTCGTTTTATCGACAGTATCTAGGTCGACAATGTTTAGGTCGACCACTATAGGTCGACAGTCACTAGGTCGACATGGATGGAAGGTCGACAGGGTTTCTAGGTCTACATGTGCTAGGTCGACAGGTCTAAAGGTCGACATGAGGAAATTTATTTATTTTTGTGTCGTTTTCTTTTCGTAGAGTGACCGGGATCCCAAATTAGTGCACCGCGTCCCCTCGCCATGCTTCGGGCATGGTGCCTTCGCTCCACTACCGCTTCGCTCGGCACACTTTACCGTTCCAATCGTAGTCCACGTGGATCGTTAAGTATGAAAAAATCCCCCCCAAATTTTTTTTTTAAAAACTCATGTCGACCTTTAGACCTGTCGACCTAGCACATGTCGACCTAGAAACCCTGTCGACCTTCCATCCATGTCGACCTAGTGACTGTCAACCTATAGTGGTCGACCTAGACACTGTCGATCTTCAGACCGGATCCCGTATGTATCACACGGCACAGGCAGGGACAGGGAAGGGAGCCCATCCCTGCGATGCATTGAGTGTGGTGAAAGGCTGCCACACATACGTGGTGAGCCTGACCGCCATGCCCAGTGGCCATTTCCAGCGGAGTGTTCCTGAGGAACCATGCCGGAACTACATCACACGAAGTGTAGCCCGTGACAGGCTACACCAATATCCAATATATTACCAATATCGGGAATTATTTGTATTCCCGATATTGGTAAATCTGGCAGCATTGCATTCCCCATAGAAACCTATGGGGGCTACGGCTGCGGGCGTCAATGGAGGAATCGCAACAGGGATCACGTTACAGGGATACTTAATATTTGTGGCTAGCCCCCCAAAACACATGTTTTTCGGGGACATACAGTATCTGCAAATGTTGTTTGATAAATGGCTCCCTTAGATAGCAACTTGTATTTATAAAACTGACCATTTGGTCAATAATGTGACCCTCTTGTTCACGTACCATATTTACCTTCAGGCAAGTGGTCCCTGTTAAATCAATTAAGCTCATATGGGCAGCACGGATGGTGTAATGGTTAGCATTACTGCCTCACAGCGCTGATGTCATGGTTTCAATTCCCACTATGGCCATACCTGTGTGGAGTTTGTATATACTCACCGTACTTGCGTGGGTTTCCTCCGGGTACTCTGGTTTCCTCCCACAATCCAAAAATATACTAACAGGTTAATTGGCTCAATATAAAATGAACCCTAGCGTCAATGTGTGTACGTGTGGTAGGGAATATAGATTGTAAACTCCACTGGGGCAGGGACTGATGTGAATGGCCAAATATTCTCTGCGCTGCGGAATATGTGGTAATATATAAACAATACTGCCACAGGAGCGTCTGGCCTTCTTCCTGCGGTACCTCTCTCTGTGTAACCATTCCGTTCTGTGCAGGCAGTATTCATATTGTAGTTGTCCAATCAGGCTCCAGCTTTGGTTGATGTCACAAGCATATACCAGAGTGTTTTGTTTTGAAATAGGTGGGGCTAGATGTAATATCCCATGCTAATGCAGTAGACTCTGAAATTCGGATTAGTGCGTCGGACCTCCACGCCTCACCTGAGCTCCCCCACTAATGGTAAAACAACGGACCAATGGCAGACAACCATGGATTGATGCTAACCCTCGATGGACAATGGAATACATACTATAATACCGGGGCAGATCGGAGTCTGTCCATCCCACCATACAAGAGCTGAGAGCTGCATTCCAGTTACCCCTGCGCCGAGCTGACTCTACCACCTCTTTGGGGGTAATGACTGTAGAGACTGTCAGCTGTATTCAGGAGACACAGTGGCCAGAGTACCAAGAATGGTGCTCCGAATGTCAGTCAGTGCTCTGCGTATAGACTAATAGAACTTGTAGGCATGCTGGGACTAATAGTGCGCCCAGTTCGACACTGCCAGCGAAAGCGCAGAGACAGAGCACACAGACCTCAGTAAAATTGTATTGCAATAAATAATACTCATAATGTAGCTCAATAATATCCATTGTTGGATGGAGGTTGCCGTCCAGTTATTTGTATACTTTCTCATTATCAGGCTTCTAGTGCACTCACTCCCCATACAGAGTGGACTCAAATTGAATGAATGATCCTAAATGTTTGCTCCGCCCACAAAATGGCTGCCTCCATTGTGCATGGGCAGCAGGTGTGCTTTATGTATTCTGCTCAAAGTAATCTCTACATGCGGTTCACAGCTGACATCATTTCCCAAAAATAATATTCCTATCATCTGCCTAGCTGCTGAGTCTGCCCATAATCCTTGTATTATGCTGAGATTATCCCATGCTTTACACTAAATAAGATTATGGATTCAGAAGCTTATTTTTGGCAATTTGTCAGGCGTTTGCCTCAGTCGTATCACTGGAGAGAGTTAGAAGAGAAACCAAATGATTGCTATAAGAATGAGGTATAGTAAACCTCTAGGATGGGGGCTGGCATGTAGTATGACCATGTGACTTGGCCTGTGGTAAGGCGGTGTCTATGTTGCACTTTATGTAGAGGCATGGGCTATGGGCATAGGCCTCTTTGTTCCAGTCAGCCACCCTCCCTCCCTTGTAGTTTTCTTGGTTGGTGATTGATCGTTGGCTGTTCTGCGCCGAGAAGGAGCGTCAGCTCACCAGTCCGGGTGCAATCCTATATTTTGGGTGCGCTCCCTTTGTTGACTGGTAGTTGTGGAGTGTGCTGTCCTTTCTTAGTGACCATACTTTCCCTTAAATATAATAAAATAAATAAATAGCTCACATATATTCTGCCAAACAAACGTATGTCTCTGTGTCTTTATTTATTAGTATTTGTATTATTATTGTTGTTAGGTGATTTGCATGCATGACACACCTCATCCGATAGAAGGACTAGAACAAATGCACTATATTATCCATAATTATATCGATTTTAGTCCGGCGTATGCACCTGTCCCTATATCTGGCAGAAGGACACGTCTCTCGTTCATTGCATTCACGCCTGCCTGTGCCCTCCCGTCTACAACTGTATGACCTGAGTACTCAGTGCCTAGATCATTCCTCTTATTTACAAGAAGGATTGCAGAACTGAACGTCAGACCGGGGCTCTCTGCTCAGCACAGACATCTGCTCCGCAGGCTGGAACACCCGCCTGCAGCTCTCTTATTTTAGAACTTTGAAGCGGAAAAACGTTTTTGTTTTTTCCCCCCCCCAGGATGGTTCTCACAGCGGCTGTACCAGTGTAGCACTGCAATATACTGTAGCTTTGTATTATTGTTAGAATATTAGTATTACAGTGTATTTGAGCCTGTTTCAGAGTGGATGCTAATTGCGTGGCTGATGCGTCTTCCTTCGCGGTGAATCTGAGAAGATATGGGCATAAGGCCTCTGAGCAAGTTTAGACACCGGGTCCAGAACCACTGCATAAGAAAATGCAGTCGCTGGCTGCGATACACCTCCAGAATGGTCACGACACGCCTGCGTTTGAGTCGCCACACCTCCGTTACCTCCCACAAACGGTCACTCTGCCTCCTAATCAACACTAAGAGCAGCGTTGCAAGACCGTCACATCACAATCACAGTAGCAAAAGCATCGGCACTGCGTTCCACCACTGAGATTACATCTCACACCCCCTCTGAGATTAGGGTGTCCTCTGTTTTAGTGGCAGTTTATTAATGACGTCCCTAGTAAGAAGCCATCCTAGACTGGGTGGGTAAGCCCCGTTAGAACCTGGTATAGACCTGACATGAGATAGTGTTGCCGTCTCTCTCTGCTCACCCTCCACATCTGCCAAACATCTGTCAGAGATCCAAAATAGAAGCAGACTCTACAAAGGAGGCATTGAGGGGCCGTGCGTGTGTGGAATGCCCCCTGTAGACTCTGTGCTGGATAATGTTTTCTTAACCACAGAATTGGGCGTATGATACCAATGGCCGGGTCTGCCCCAGTGTGATCACTGTGTATTGTTGCTCTGCACTTCCAAAAGGATTATTCATGTAATGCTATGTACACATTATGCGATCCCGATAAGATATCAGATCAGATCGGATCGTGTGTACACACTACAATCGATGTCAAACGATGTCTAGAAACAAAGTCATCACTGGAGTTCAAAACCACACAATATCGCCTCATCCAGACTGCGTGCAGTCCGATGTACGACGTCGCATGCGATCATCGGGGGCGAGCATCGTATGTCGGATCATGCATACACATTATGCAATATCATTTAGGACTGAACAATGGGGGTCATTCCGAGTTGATCGCATGCTGCCATTTTTCGCAGCGCCGCGATCATGTAAAAAAATGGCAACACGGTGCATGCGTATGCAACGCAATGCTCACATGTGTCGTACAGGTACAAACAGCATCGTTGCTGTGCAATGCTTCTAGTGACGAATCCATTCGCACCGCCGATCGCAAGGAGATTGACAGGAAGAGGGCGTACATGGGTGTCAACTGACCGTTTTCTGGGAGTGGTAGGGAAAACGCAGGAGTGACCAGGCGTTTGCAGGGCGGGTATCTGACGTCAATTCCGGGACCTCCGTTGCTGGAATCATCGCACAGGATAAGTAACTACAGGGCTGGTCTTGTTTTGCACAAAATCTTTTTGTACCACTCGGCTGCACAGGCGTTCGCACACTTGCAAAGCTAAAATACACTCCCACGTGGGTGGCGACAATGCATTTGTACAGCTACTAAAAGTAGCTAGCGAGTGAACTACTCGGAATGAGGGCCCATACCGTTCAGATTGTGAACGATATTGCATAGTGTGTATGCGCCATTAGAGTGCCCAGTGGGGGCATAAAGACTACTGCAATGCCCTCTGCCCTTGGTCTCCCAGAATAAGAATTGCACCACTTACAGCTGGTACAAAACACAGCTGCCAGGCTGTTAACCAATCAGCCCCGTTCCAGACACATAACACCCACTCTCTACTCCCTCCACTGGCTGCCTGTGACATGGTGAATCATCTACAAGATTGGCTTACTGACTTTCAAAGCCCTACAAGACCAGGGCCCAGGTACCCGAGGCAGCTTCTGATCCCATACTGTTCCACTCGATTACTGCGATATGTGGATAAAGGACTGTTAGCAGTATCTGGAATCTCCCGTAATTCATCTGGGAGTCTGGCTTTTAGCCATGTAGGCTCTGACTCTATGGAACTCGCACAGTGCGAGAGGCCCCCACTCTAGAATCCTTCAAAAACAGACTCAAGACTTTCCTGTTTTCTTAAGCGGTTCCGTAATTGTCCCTTTAGTATCTCCATGCTCTCTGTATTTTATGAAAAGGTTTTCTGTACTTCATTGTTTCTGTACTGTATTATGTTCATTCTATTGGAGAAAGAGCGCTATATAAATAAAATTATTATTATTATTATTATTATTATTATTATCTATTTATCTATCTATACATATGCGATGAGGAGGTGGTTGAAGACATGGCTCTTTCGGGTGGTGTGAGGTCAGCCAGCGCTACGAGATGCCCCCATTCTGTGACTGGCATCCCCAGCTGGTAATTCCTGCATCAATACTGGAAATATCCATCACAAGGAATCCTGAAGAGGGCAGTCTGACAATATTTTCTTACAATGTACTTGTCCTACTCCCACCGGAATGTCCAGGGGACTGGCCAATTGTGGTGGGTTCCCTTGTGCTCCCGAGAGTAGCCCAATCTCCTGGATGACACACCTGTATTACCATACACCTCACACCAACCCACTGGACCTCCCCACCAGGATCTCTGGTAGTAGTGAAAAGTAGATATGTATGCGACATCTCATTTTCAGATCATAAAGAAGGGAAATACTCCTCCCAATTGGCTCCTGGATCTTAACCGTAGAATTTGTAGCATGAGTCTGCAGCCCGCAGCTCCATCCTGGTTTATGGTCATTATTGGGGTCATTCCGAGTTGATCGCTCACTAGCAACTTTTTGCAGCGCTGCGATCAAATAGTCGCCGCCTATGAGGGAGTATATTTTAGCTTTGCAAGTGTGCGAACGCTTGTGCAGCTGACGGCACAGAATTTTTTTTTGCAGTTTCTGAGTAGCTCTGGACTTACTCAGCCGCTGCGATCACTTCAGTCTTTTTGTTCCCAGAATTGACGTCAGACACACGCCCTGCAAACGCTTGAACACGCCTGCGTTTTTCCAAACACTCCCAGAAAACATTCAGTTGACACCCACAAACGCCCTCTTTCTGTCAATCACCTTGCGATCGGCTGTGCGAATGGATTCTTCGTTAAATCCATCGCCCCAGCACCGATTCTCTTTGTACCATTGCGGTGCATACGCATGCCAGTTTTGACGAGATTTAACCTGATCGCAGCGCTGCAAAAAAGTTGCTAGCGAGCGATCAACTCGGAATGACCCCATTTGGTTGTTTCAGGGTGTATCCCTTGTGTACAATGCCTGCTGGTGTGTTACTACAGATAGGTGTCTGATTAAATGTATTGATTTAATTTATTTCTGAGATTAAGGCTAGGGTGCCATTTCTGGAGAAAGTGGAGCGTGCCCATGCGGCCCCTGAGGTGCACCAGGCTGCCAGTGTTTAGTTGTGTTTGCAAAAGGGTGCTTTAAATTGGGTGAATAATCTCTTCACATTCGATGACGCTAAAGCAATGTATGAGTCGCTTGCTTCTATGTGAAATATCATTTTGTAACCAGTATTTTGGTAAATTTTAAGATTTTTTCAACTGCTTTCATGTAAATGAGCATTGAATATATTAACACTATTGCCCAGAGCAATAACTAGAATGATTAGCACTTGGGACAACAGTGAATGTGGACGTCGTCCTGCACAGACCGAGAGACGGCCGCATTGCTGCTCACATAGCACAAGACAGAGATGTGGTGCAGACTAGATGGGCCAAGCGGTTCTTATCTGCCGTCAAATTCTATGTTTCTATGTGGGTAACCAGTAAATGTAATTATGTGCTGGCATCCAATTCTCCCTAGCCTGAGTACACTGAATGGCTAAGCAGTCGCCCCTTTTAACCACCCCACCTTCAGTTCAAAAATGCATGGCGTACCCAAATAAAGAGAGGAGTCTTCCCAACCAATCAGGTGCAAGAACAACATGCCGAAACAGGGATCCGTGCTAAACGTGCAAGTGCTAAAAAGTGTTTTCAAAGTGTGAAATGTTTTCTGAGTGCACGGCCTGGCCTGACAGAGCGCTCTTTCATATAACCTCCACCGGATCAATGGTCTCCCTTACAGCAAGAAGCGCCTGCGGTGTGTTTTGCATTGGCACAGAAACTGCATTGTCTGATAAGAAAGAGATCACAGCAAGTCTTGTTGACAAGCACAAATATTTTTATTGTACGTCAAGAGGAGAGTCCGCTCTGAGGACAGTCTTAACAGAGTGAAAGGAGCGTTTATGGTAGAAAATAATGTAAAATGAAACAACTATATTAATTGGACCAAGGGAATGGAACATGCTGCTTTAACCAACTGTAAATATATTCATTATTCTGATAACCCCTTAAGAGCAAAACCGGCAAACAACACATTGCCGGTCGTTGGGGGCCATTAGATCAATACCCAGGTTAATATGATCACAAACGCCTATTAGACTAACAGCATCCTGCATTTCATCCACCTACTGCTGGTGTATAACACTCAAATGTATTCACTTTCCATCCAGTACCACTTCACCTTCCCAGCTAAACAGAGTGGAGGCAGCGATTGTATGTGCTGATCCAATGGCCATGGGAGCTAAGCCTAACAGTAATCTGGAACTAGTGACATCACTGAAGATCTTATGACTAATATTCATGAAGACTGAGTAATATTCATGAGGACTGACTAGTATTCATTAAGCCTGACTCTTATACATGAAAACGGACATATTCATGAAGCCTGACCATTCGTGAAGGCTGACTATTATTCATGAAGTCTATTATTCATGAAGACTGACTAATATTCATGAGGTCTGACTATTATTCATGAAGACTCATTTTCATGTAGCCTATTACAAAGCCATACGTATATTTATGAAAGTTGATGGATATTCATGAAGCACGACCATAAATCCTGTAGCCTATTATTCATGAAGACTGACTAATTTTCATGAAGCCTGATTAATAGTCATGAAGCCCGACTAACAGTCATAAAGCCTGATTAGTATTCATGAAACATGAGTATTATTCCTGAAGACTATTATTCATGAAGACTATTATTCATAAAGCCTATTATTCATGTAGACTGACTAATATTCATGAAGCCCGACTAACATTTATAAAGCCTGAGTAGTATTCATGAAACATGAGAATTATTCCTGAAGACTAACATTCATGAAGCCTGACTATTATTCTTAAAGACTAACATTCAAGAAGCCTCAATATCATTCAGAAAACACTGGATTCCCGATGAGCTACATTTTCATAATTATTGGTTCAGCCCATAAAATCGTTGCCCTAAGTGTGTAGCAGACAGGTCCTCTTTATGTATACACGTCTACTAACCTTCTATTTTTCATCCTGCCTAATGTAGGACTTTCTTGTGTTCTGGTTTTTGACTCTCACATTCTGTAAATCTATATAACGTTTATTTTCCTAGAATATAGACTTCTGATGCATCTCAAGTTCCAATACTAGTGGATACAGCAACCTGTGGTGACAATTACACAAGCACGTGGTGACAATTACACAATTACAGGCAGAGAAAACAACTTCATATGCCTTAAGTCAATATAGGAGGAATTTGTCAGCAAACTCACAGCTAAACATAATAAGCCAGCTTCCCATTTATCTCAATGCAGGTCCAGATCTGTATATGTAACTGGTGTTAGCCCTTCAGTCATCTCCTCAACCTTCTCCGACACCGGACAGGCATAGTGAATCGCATAGAAATAAAAACTGCTATGGAACCAAGACCGGATTTATCTAGTACAGGGAATTCACACTAGTTTCTTACTTTTTATTGGCTAGAAGATAATATGATTATGGGCTGCAGCATAACCGTATAGGGGAGGCAAAAGTACTATAAAAAGATTAAGCCACAACTTTGCTAGGAGTTGGTCTCAGTAGCAGTAATTCTACTTTATATATAAGCAACAGTTGGTGGGTCTATCATAAGAATAAATATGAAATGATGCAAATATTCAAAAGTATTAAAAAAAGAAAAACTACCAAACTTGCTTTATTAGCCAGTAGTAGCATTCATATTAATTGTGTCTCCACTTTAGACATTGGGTTGTTGCCCATCGTATAATAATGTTTAGGAAGACTTGTGTTAGCCAGTTTTAGTACGATCCCTCCACCTGTTCTGCTGGTATCGCGGTGCTAAGATGAGTTTAGGATCATTTGCATTAAAACAAAAACTTGGAATTTTAAAGGGATTTTTTTTTTACACGTAACTGAATTCTAAAAGGTGCTCCCAGAATTCCACAGCACGTGTTGCAGAGCTTTCCCGTCAAAGCAGTTATCATCTTGTTAGACAATGCTGCATGGCTAGGTTATGCTGGCTCTGAGTAGTCCCGCTAGCTAAAGGGTATGCCCGGTGTGCCTGGTGAATCAAAGCGGTTGTCTATTTTGGGACAGTGTTGTGTATTTAGGTTATGCCCGTTCTGCGTAGTCCTACTAGGTAGGTATAGGACTTGGTATGCTCATAATTCCTATAACGGACTGATGTCCCAGTCACAGACAGAAAGGAGAGGAGGACACTGTCGACACTATTGTGGGTGGACCTGATTGAGTCCAGCTATCTAAAACAAAAATTACAAATTGGTTGTTCTCTCACCGCATTACACAAGGATGCATCAGAGAGATTGCAGTGAACTGGAATTCTTCTTACACCTCATACCACACATTTACTGTCAGGGTGACTTCTCCAAATGGTAACCTTTCTTCCCTCTCCACTTGGACAATTACATTGTAGTTGGAGAAGACATGGAACCCAACAGAATGAGGTTAGGAGTACAGTAAGGGTGGAATAACAGTGCTCTGCAATATTATCTAAGAAAATAATATGAATGACATGAGAAGGTCCCTCACACATTTTAACTTCCTGCAGCACCAGAGTGACCAGTCATCTGTTGATACCTCTAGGACAGAAAGGTGACACACCTTGACAACATACTGTAAGTAGAGTGGCCTGCAAGTTTTTCGAAAGCAGGTTGCCTCCATCACCAAAAGATCGCAGGACCTTTATATAGTGTTGATACACTCTTTTTTTCTTTTTTTATGTTTTAAATATGAGAGGGGTTTAGTTGAAGAGTTAATTTTTTTTATAGCGGTTCTTTGGTGCCTCTCCGCAGCCAGTGACATCACAGTTGAGGCCTGAAGGCTTTTTACTTATGCTGCTAATTAGATCAGGTAGCTCATGTGTTATGGCCTTCTCGATCTTCTCTAAGAGACAGCCACCCATGTAGGAGCATTGTTGGGTCAGAAGCTTGAAGCCTGTAATGGGGTTTACTCCAAAGAAATCCTTGTAGGCCTCTCGGTTGGGAAGATCAAACTTGCTGACATTGGTTTTAGCCACGATGGACTTGAAGATGAAATATTTATCAGGGTCTTCTATGATGTCCTTGAATACAAGTTCTCCATCACTGAAGAAAGTCATCTTTTCCTTATAGGTCTGAAGATACCGGTCCACCAACAATGCATGGATTCGGACTCTGATAGCATGTTGGCGTATAAAGGCAATCTTGTTTTCAAGCCTGTTCTCAATGACTTGGGTGAGATCTTCTAGAAGGGAGATCTCTTCTTTCAGGAATAGTTCCTTGTGCGTTTCTGGATGGTAGTCTTCTGGCCAGAAAGAGCTGACATAAACCCTTGGTGGCTCAGTCACGTTGATCAGAGGTGCCAAGCTCCAGAACAGGGCTCCATAAACCCTCATGAGTTCTTGGGTGGCCAGACTGTCTGCCTTGTTCAGAATGATACGGATCTGAGACTCACGTCCTTTCAGCTGGCGGAAGAGCATCTCCAACTCAAGGCCAACATCCAGTTTGGTTGGGTCAAACACCACAAAGATTAGATCAGCTCGGTCAATGAACCATTGGCATACATCATTAAATGGATAACCTGTCAAAAAAAAGTTTAGATGGGTGATTAGTTATGATATAGAATAATTTATTACTTTTCAGTTGTGTGTGTGTTAGATACAAGTTAGTGGGATTATAAGGAAATAGCGTAAAATCACTTCCATTTTACTTTATTTTGTACGGCAACTGCAAAAGTTGTTGAAAGAAACATGAATTGGTCAGTTCCATTAACCACAAGGTGGCTTGTCCTGCAACTAAGTGCATGCATATGATGCATTTATCATAGCCCAGGACTTGCAGAATTTTATTCACAGAAATGGGGACTCGATGCATACTGCCAGCTTTCCACGCCTTTGCAATGGCACTTTTCCACGCCATTGCAATGGCACTTTGCCCCACTAATTCCCATTTGAATCAACCCCCGTAAGGTTTTAATTTTATTGGATGACTAAACTGATTGTATTCAAAGTGTTAAGGAGATCTTCAAGGGATCATGATATGCCTGATGAAGAGACTTAACATAGCCTCAAGTGCTTACTATGTAAGGGGGCATCCAATTCAGTGCAATGAACATGATATGCCATTCTGGAACGGCACATTGCATTTGAGGGCATCGCAAGTTTTCCCTCGCACATCCGATGTGAGCCCTACGTATAAGCCCAGCAACACATCGCGTTCTACTGAACTTTCACCTGAATCTGCTCAGTCATAATTTAAGATGAATTGTGTTTGTTTTCTTAATTCCTTGTTGCATAAAAACTCAACAAAAAAGATAATAATACCAAAAAGATCATTACTAATTATATCCCCATGCTATGTATTCACTTTTTGCCTTCAATGTCTTCATCTGTACAGACCGTACCTCTTTCTTGCTGCTTGCGATTCTCAATAATTCCCGGGGTGTCCACAAATGAGACTCTTTCCAGGAGTTTGTGGGGAATTTCAATGCCAATGAGCTTCTCTAGAAAATTCTGCCCAAACTTCTCCAACGGGGAGAAGGACCGAGCACTGTCAGCAGCCATCACAATGCCCTCAATGGTCTTCAGCTTTGGCCCATGCATGAGGACAGTAAATTCAGAAGTTGTGGGTTCAGCACCTACCAGAAATGTAACAAAGACAACAGTTTTCAGTAGGGTTCAGTGGATACACTGAATATTTCTGCACATCATTAAGGTGACTCCAAAATTACCTGTGTACAATTGATGGGGTGTCTCATCCAACCCCAAGAGGTAGTTGATCATGGTGGACTTGCCAACACTCCACGGTCCCAAAAACAACACCATTGGCTTGGAAGTGATCTCTCCATCTGATGAAGGGATAGGAAGAATGTTTTACTAAGATTTAATGAATACCAATTAAGAATGATGGCAATAAAAGAATGCAGAATTCTATATACCAGATGTCAAATGAAGCACTGCTACATAAAACACAATGAGAACTGTCAGACATTTACCTGCAGGATGCAACAGAACCCTCAACACTGCTGTAACTCATCCAATATCCAAAATAAACATTCAGGGGAATATAAGTTACACCAAGAACCCAAAGGTGGTACGTTGTGGCCACACCCCAGTGGGTATTGAGGCTGTCAATACTTACATCCACCTTTTTGGACTTTCTTTTGTAATCAAATGCAGTAGACCTATACAAGAAATTAACTTTGAAGCATTGGTTAGATAGGAGTCTATTCATGAAGCAGTGAAAAGATTGGAGAAGTGATCCAGTGGAGAAGTTGCCCTTGGCAACCAATCAGCTACTCTGTATAATTTTATAGTATGCAAATTCTAAATGTGACATCAATGCTGATTGGTTGCCATTGGCAATTTATCCACAGGCTCACTTCTCCACGCTTTCATGAATAGACCCCCATACTCTCTCTAGATCCAGCTCAGCAACCTTTCAGTTAAGAGTTAATTCCCTGTCAGTCCCTTACTGATATCACACGGCCGACCTCACCCCTTCTCCAGAGTCAAAGGGGGTAGATTTACTAAAGCTTCTCAAACACACAAGTGATGATGTTGCCCATAGCAACAAATCAGTTTCTATTATTTTCTAGAATCCCATGGATAAATTATAGATAAAATCTGATTGTTTGCCAGTTTTAATTTTTAGGACGTTTAGTAAATCTACACCAGAGCTTATTTCCAAGAGGGTAGATCTTCGTGTTCGGCACTTGGGCCGCATGACTGTATCTAATGGGACCTAATGACCAGATTTTCAGCCATGTACGACGAACTTCCCATGGATCATTTTCGGGCTTGCTGATCACTTTGGGGTGCAAAGAGCTGCAATATCCAGGCAACTAGTCTATACCAGCACTGAAAACGTGGGAAGTGTTTGTTGCACCATTGTCTGTGGTAGCCATTGGGATTTCCACTGACTTGTGGGGGTCTAATAACTAAAATATATTTTGAGTGGTACTTTATATAGAGGATTTGCATGAAATGCTAATTATCCATTTGTTAGTAATTAGCCAAAGTCATACATTACATAGCTCCTCATCAAAAGAGAAGTAGGCCTAATGGTAGCAAGCTGAAGCCAGCAGGCGAGTGGGCAAAGCTCAGTCATGCCAGGTCAGCAGAGGCAGATGTCAGAGGGAGCAGACACACCAGCTGAGGAGGCCAGGCAGGATAAAGGCACAGCTATACCCACCTATGGCCGAGTCAGCGAGAGTACGTCCGTGATAAGCTGTTAGCAGATGGGAGGGAAATGACATGTTAACATTTAGTCACAAGACACGTGAAAGCTACCCACTGGCCCAATATGAAGCTGCCCCATCCACCCTTCCACACAAGTGGTGGCCACAACCATGTGAAAGGGGGTAAAGATTGGAGGCTGAGCAAGCCGTATTGTCCCTGTTTTCTTTGCTATCAAATAATAATAATAATCCATTCATCTGCTGTTTATTAGCAGAATGTTTGCATCTTTGTCCATTTTATCAGTGATGAGCTGATAAGTGGCGCTTAGAGGGGACGGCTGTACCAGCAACAAATATGAGCTAGTACAATGGGAAGCGGTCGTTAGGTCGACAAGCATTAGGTCAACATACATTGGGCCAACCACTGAAGGTCGACATGGTCACTAGGTCGACATGGTCATTAGATTTACATGCACTAGCTCGACATGCAAAAAGGTCGACGTGAGTTTTTCACAATTTTTTTTAATTTTTTCATACTTAACAATCCACATGGACTACAATTGCCAATTATAGTCCACGTGGATTGTTAAGTATGAAAAAACTAAAAAAATTGGGAACGGTAACCTGTGCCAAGCGCAGCTGTAGCGGAGCGAGGCACCTTGCCCGAAGCATGGCGAGCGAAGCGGTGCACTAATTGGGGTTCCCCATCACTTTACGAAGAAAACGACACCAAAAACAGTAAAAAAAACTAATGTTGACCTAATGACCATGCCGACCTAATGCATGTTGATCTTCAGTAGTCGACCCAATGTATGTTGACCTAATGCATGCCGACCTAATGAACCACACCCAGTGCAATATAGCATCAACTGTTCCCTTTACATTTCAGCTGCATAACGTCGTCAAACAACTTACTGTGTGTGTCATTTTCTGTGGGTGCCCATGATGGCGTCCTGTAAGTCACGTGACTAAGCTTATGACATCTGCTTACAGTCTCAGTGATCGCTGAAGTAGCTACACATACATCAGCCATATGGGTGGCCGATAAAAGGTCGGTAGTCAATAGATCGATACTATATGGTTGACACGTATTTGGTCGACAGGTACAAAAGGCCGACAGGTTCAAAGGGTCGACATCACAATGGTCGACACACATATGGTCCACACAAGTTTTTTTTGAGGGGGGGAGGGTTACAACTTTTTAATAATTTACCATCCACGTGGACTACGATCGGTAATAGTAACCTGTGCACCTTACCCAAAGCGTGGTGAGTGAAGCCATTCCACAAGGGTACACGTTTCTGCTAATTTGGCTTAGATATGGTTAAACCTACAAAATTACACAATAAGCAAGAAAAAGAGATGTGTGTCAACCATATTTTTGTCTACAAATTCAATATTGACATTTTTGACCCTGTCGACCTTTTGTACTGTCGACATTTCACACACGTCGACCTTTTAACCTTGTCGATCTGATGCATGTTGGCCATTAAGTGTCGACCTATTCATTGTTGATCTTTTAATCCACGCCTCGGTCACATATCACACAAAGAAGGCTCTGCCAAAGAGTCCCACTGAATGTTAGTCCATTTCTGTCAGATTATGTTACTTCCATCAATAAATGTAACATATCACCTACAGAGACCAGGCAAAGTAGACGGAGACACCAGGGCAAAAGAGAAAAAGACAATCATATTTAATAAATGGGAATCACAGTCAGTTCTCTTGAAACCGGCTGCCTGTTGTCCAGGATTTGTCAGGCTGGCAGTCCGTCTGCAGTCATCCTACTTCGCTAATAGTGCTATAGAAAAAAATGACATATAGGTCTATTTACTAAGCCTTGGATGGAGATAAAGGTGGTCATTCCGAGTTGATCGCTAGCTGCATTTGTTTGCAGCGCAGCGATCAGGCTAAAAAACGTCAGTTCTGCGCATGCGTATGCGGCGCAATGCACACGCACGACGTACGGGCACAACGAATGATGCACAGGGTCTAGCGATGCATTTCAGTCGCACTGGTTGCCGCAGAGTGATTGACATGTAGTGGGCGTTTCTGGGTGTCAACTGACCGTTTTATGGAAGTGTTTGGGAAAACGCAGGTGTGCCAGAAAAAACGCAGGCGTGGCTGGGCAAACGCTGGGCGGGTGTGTGACGTCAAATCCGGAACTGAATAGGCTGAAGTGATCGCAAGCGCTGAGTAGGTTTTGAGCTACTCTGAAACTACACAAACATTTTTTGCATGCGCTCTGCGATACAACCGTTCATACTTCTGCTAAAATACACTCCCTAGTGGGCGGCAGCATAGCATTTGCACGGCTGCTAAAAACTGCTAGCGAGCGATCAACTCGGAATGACCCCCAAAGTGCCAGCCAATCAGCTCCTAACTGCCATGGCAGTTAGGAGCTGATTGGTTGGGACTTTATCTCCGTCCACTTTATCTCCATCCAAGGATTAGTAAATAGACCTCATAATCTGTTTTTGTGTCCTCTAAAGACAGGAACCTCTTTATTCCTAAGACTGGGTGCTGTAGCCCTAGTTTTAAGAAAATATTTTGTTGTAGGTGTATTTATGAAACGTAAAGATGCGCTATTCTTGTGCTCAGTTAGGAGAAAATGTATCAACCTTCTAATACCCCTTTTCTACCAAATGTATAACCCAAGTTATTGCCGGAGCAACCAGCGTTGAGGTTTGATGGATCAAAATGACCCAGGTTGCATTACTTGGGAATCCGACCCTGGTAGCACCCACCCAGTTGGCCCGTTGTGTGAATGGTTTGACCAGGGTCATCCAACTCAGGTTACGCTAAAAGCATACATAGATCCGGATCACTGGCGCCAGAAAATGATGTCATCTCCAGGTGCTGGCAGATGGAATACCGGACAATAACCCCAGTCCAGCCTACGGTATGAATGGGGTTTCAAGCCGCTATGACACAGCTTGAAACCATGTTTGATTACCTAGGTCGAACCCAGGTTTTTGGTGGAAAAGGTGTATAAAGGTTTGGGTTACCGGTGGTCGGGATCTTGGCATTCAGCATGCCGACGCCGGGATCCCGGGCCACCAGAATGCCAGCAGGAGGGCGAGCTCAATGAAGCCCCTTGCGGCTCTCGACGAGGGGTGGTGGCTCGCTGCGCTCACCACAGGTTCTATTCCCACTCTATGGGGTAAATTTACTAAGATGGGAGTTCTATTTAAGATGGGATGTTGCCCATAGCAACCAATCAGAATCTAGTTCTCATTTATCTAGCACCTTCTAGAACATAATACCTGGAATCTGATTGGTTGCTATGGGCAACATCATATCTTAAATAGAACTCCCGTGTTAGTAAATTTACCCCTATGGGTGTTGTGGACACCCACCAGTGGGAATAGCTCTCGGCCCCGTGATGGCATTCTGGCGGCCCGGGATCTCGGCGTCGGTATGCTGACCGCCGGGATCGTGACTACATCCCGTATAAAGGGCCATTCAATGAAAATGAGTAAAAATGTCCTTTACGTGATATTGTAATAATAAATAATCTGTAGCTGTGCGTCTTCTGAGTTTTCCAAATAGGTTGACAAATTAAATCATAGCTCTCATAGGTTTCCTTAAAAAAAAAATGACACAGGCTCTTAATTTGGAGTTGAGGGGAAGTAACAAGTAGAAGTTTCCTTTACAAAACGGTGGAAAACTGAGAATTTTTAATTTCTACCTTAAAAATAAGCTTAATTAGGCACTTTGAAATTACATTCATCTTTTAAAAAAAGAACCTGTCTTGTGTTAAGTTTTAACAAAATTGATATACCTTTGTGTCCATATTTATAGTCGCACAGATCTTGGAGAAGCGGATCTGAGGTGTCAATGTGTATAGAACCGTGAAGATAAACTGGGGGCATGTGTTGATGTTTTTGATGATTGTGGTATCTTTTGCTCCAGAAATATCTATACGGTAGACCTATCGGTTCTCGAAGGTGGTCCCCAAGGCACCCCAAAGGTCCAGGTATATCCATGGCTCAGCACAGATGGTTAATTAAAATTAACTGTGGTACTAATTAAGGGGGACATGTACTAAGCAGTGATAAAAGTGAACCAATCAGCTGCTCTGTATACTTTTATAGTATGCAAATTTTAAATGTTACGTCAGTGCTGATGGGTTGCCATGGGCAACTTCTCTACTGGCTCACTTCTCCACTTTTATCACTACTTAGTACATCTCCCCCTAAGTCTCTTGTGGCCAAGCATGGATATACTTAAAACCTAGACCGTTGGGGTATCCTGAGGACCGCAATTGGGAACCTTTGTGTTAGACTGAAGGCTGCATGTATTTTAAGATTTGCCAAGCTCAGAATAAAAGCATGATAACAGGAGCGTACAGATACATCTTTGTTGATATGCAAACTGGGGATTTTTACATTCAACTCTAAAGTCGTCCCTGTGTCCTTCATTAACTCTGCTGTTTCCAATGTTACGCCTACTGCCTGGACACTTGCTTTCAGAATAGGACCATTTACTGCATGCTGAAGAGAAACATATTTACCTGAAATCTCATACTGTCTCAACTCGCTGTATTTGTAAGACAGTTCCAGAGGTTTGATAGCAGAATGGTAAATTTTCCTGAGCCTTTGCAGTATCACTGAAAAGAGACAAGGAACATAAGAACCAAGAGGGAAAAACCAGTGGTTATACCCCTTTCACACAGAAAATGAAACTAGCGGGTGAAGCAGTTCTACCCGGTAATTTGCCGAAAAACACGGGTCCATTTTTCTGTGTGGAAGGGTCAAACCAGGTTGAAATTCCCAGGACTTCAACCAGGAGTTTACCAGGGTTGTAGACCCGGGAATTTAGACCTGGTTTGACCCTTTCACACACAGATGAAATACCCGTTTTGATCCGCTATTACCGGGTAGAAATTCTTGACCCGGTAATTTCCTTCTCTGGGGTAGATGTACTAAGCCTGAAAAGTGATAAATATCACTGTGATAAAGCACCAGCCAATCGGCTCCTAACTGTCATGTCACAGGCTGTGTTTGAAAAATGACAGTTAGGAGCCGATTGGCTAGTACTTTATCACTGTGATATTTATCACTTTTCAGGCTTAGTACATCTGGCCCTCTGTGTAAAATCAGGGGTCAAGCAGAGACCGGCAAAACGACCCGGCACTGAAATGCTGGATAATTGCCGGGATTTCTGTCTAAAAATGGTATAATTAATGTTACCAGGAACAAATGATCAGAAGCATTAGGCAGACATGCCCATACAACATCTGACAAAGGTCACTCAACCAGAGCTCCTAGCATCTAGATCTCTGTCTCGTTTGTCCATCTCAGACAGTTGTCAATTGTGACCAGACAACTGGATTGTATAGGGCCTAGATCATTCAGCGGCTGGTGCCTGCACTCAGTGGCAAATCGCGGTCAGTAGTCACCCAGACGAATTCCCCATCAACCTTGGTCCACAGCTGATGGTCCCAGAAACAGTGATAGGTGTGTGTGTGTGTGTGTGTGTGTGTGTGTTTGTGTTTGTGTGTGTAGGGTTAGAAGAAAGATGATCTAGCATCATGACCAACGCATTGATGAGGGAACCTAACAGTGTTTGATCCAAGAAATCACGGGAAAGTATCTTTACCTCTGATGTCTCAAAGCTATCAATGAAACATGTGGCTCTGTCTCCTGCAAAACGTACTATTTTCAACTCTCCAAGTGGGCCTTTCGAGCTTCATTTCCATTGCGGCCCATTTATATCCATCTCATACTAAAAGATGCTCAGGGACATTGAGTTAAAGCAGATGATGGACCTACCACCGATAGATGCATTTCTCCACTGAAGATGACAATTGTCATGTGTCCATACCTGAATAGTCATCTGCTGGTTTCTCATCTGACAGCTTCAGGGTGTTGTCTATGTGGCTCCTGTCCCTCCTAGTGATCTCTTCCGAGTCGTCCACATCATCTGCGGGGAAAAATAAGAGCAGCGAATCAGATCCCAGTATCACTGGGTCCCACCTAAGTAGTTATGTGCGTGATGTTTCTGTTCCCACACATCAACCACACAGTTACGAGGGTGTATATCCCTTTACAGTAAGGTGCAACTGCTGTCTCTAGGCAACGGAGGCAGCCATTTTGTGGCCTGGAATGATGTTGATGGGAATACTTATTACTGGAATTCACTAGGGAGTCACTGATGAGGCAGGACTGACTGGCTACATTCTGGGGAATTTTCATCCAGTTCACAATATGGCCCCCTCCGCCGTGTCTATGCCATTGATGCGCTTCAGCTGAAAGATCTGGATATTAATTGACTAACCAGGCAACTATATGAGGAGTAGGGGTTTATTTACTAAGAGCACAGTGCTTCTGATTGTGTTTATGTCCAAAATTTAAATGGGCAATGCTTTTATTAGGCAGAGCTTTGCTAGTAAAATCATTGCCCTTTTAAATTTCAGGCACAAACATGATCAGACACACGGGAGTTTGGGCGGACAGAGCAGTTTTTTTGCGGCTAAACCCGTCACTTATGGACGCGCACAGGGCCGGTTCAAGGGCGCTCTGCGCCCCGGGCAGGAAATGGGGCGTGGCCTAATACAGGGGGCGTGGTCAATTACGCCCCCTGTACATTAAAAGCGCCGCTTGAATGCTGAGCGGTGCGCGATGACGTCATCGCACACCGCACAGCAAAAGGTCCTCTCCACGAAGGGAAACTAGACGCTATGCGTCTAGTTCCCTTCGTAGAGAGGACCTTTGCTGTGCGGTGCGCGATGACGTCATCGCGCACCGCTCAGCAAAGTTACTCTCCAGGAAGGGAAACTAGACGCATAGCGTCTAGTTCCCTTCAGGAGGCGGACGGGGATGGGGACGGCAGCGGGCAGCGGAGGTGGACGGGGACACAGCGGGCAGCAGTGGCGGATCTTGCCACGGTGCGGCGCCCTCCAGATGGCGCCAGCGCCCTCCGGAAGGCGGCGCCCCGGGCAAAAGTACTGCTTGCCCGTGGCAAGATCCGCCACTGGACGCGCACATGTGGCACTTGTACCCAATCATCAATTGAATTGCTCTGATGGGCACCCACTAATAAATTGAATTCCCCCCATAATGCTTTAGGCAAAACACTCTTGAAAGTGTACAGCTATTTAACTTTTTTATTTCCAGTTCTGTCCACTTAGGAGAAAAACTAGTGTGCACAAATCATCCTCAGATTACGTCTATTCTGATATAAAAATAAAATATTTATAGCAGTAATAAAAGCCTGCCTTCCATGTCTTTTTAATCTCTGAACCAGTGCTTTGGTTTTCAGCCTAAGGTTACCATACAAACATACTGAAACCTTGCAACAACATAATATCTACTACACCTACTGTACATAATATAGGGGCCTAATTCAGATCTGTTAGCTCGCTAGCTATTTTTTGCAGCGATGCGATCAGATAGTCGCCGCCTATAGGGGAGTGTATTTTAGCTGTGCAAGTGTGCGAACGCGTGTGCACCCGAGCGGTACAAAAACAGTTTGTGCAGTTTCTTAGTAGGTCTGAACTTACTCAGCCGCTGCGATCACTTCAGCCTGTTCGAGGCCGGAATTGACGTCAGACACCCGCCCTGCAAACGCTTGAACACGCCTGCGTTTTTCCAACCACTCCCAGAAAACGGTCAGTTGCCACCCACAAACGCCCTTTTCCTGTCAATCTCCTTGCGATCGGCTGTGCAAATGGATTCTTCATTAAATCCACCACACAGCGACGATCCGCTTTGTACCCGTACGACGCACCTGCGCATGTGCAGTGCATACGCATGTGCAGTATTGCCCTGATCGCTGCACAGCGAAAACCGCTATCGAGCGAACAGATCTGAATTAGGCCTATAGTTCGGTGTTCAGCAGTGCTGAAAGTAGGGTGGTACGGGGTGGTATGGAGTACCATTAAGAAATATGGCGGTGGTACGCAGTACCACCCACAGTACCACCAGCCCACTGCTGGGGCATAATTTATAAGGGGCATTTTTGTAAAATGGTGTCAGTGGCACAACTGTGTGTGGCATAATATATAATAGGCATTACTGTGTGTGGTATAATATATAATAGGCATTACAGTGTGTGCCATAATGTGTAATGGGCATTACGGCGTGTGGCATAATGTGTAATGGGTATTACGATGTGTGTCATAATGTGTAATAAGCATTACGGTGTGTGGTATAATGTGTAATAAGCATTACAATGTGTGGCATAATGTGTAATAAGCATTACGGTGTGTGGTATAATGTGTAATAAGCATTACAATGTGTGGCATAATGTGGCCATGCCCCTATTGTCATGTAGCCACTCCCCTAATTTTGTGTGGCCACGCCCCCTCATGACATGTGACCACACCCATTTTTACTATCAGTACCACTAAGAAAAAATTCTACTTGCACCACTGGTGTATAGCCATACTTATGGGAGAGAGTCAGTGTTCCACTGGTGACAGTTCTACTGGTAATACGTCAAACTATGTGCAGCATATTACGGACACAACCAATATGACACATTTATAGTACAGAATGTATGTAATATGCCAGATACAGTGGTATGTAATCCATTACATATACAGTACAGTTGTATGTTGCATTTCTAGTGCTGCGGAAGAGTAGTACATGATGTATTTACGTTACCAGACACATATATGATACCATACAGTACTCTAGTTATTACACGGTGCGTGGTGGTTAGTGGTCCCTCTAGTGGAGAATATGTTTTATAATTGCTTTTCAGAAATGTAGAACAACAGTAGTACTTGATTTTATGCGTCACAGTTAAAGAAAAAAAAGTAATTATGTTAGGATTAAATCATTTTGATTTCTCGAAAGTAAAAGAAAGTTACATTTTAGAGGGGTGGGTGGGGGTGGGGTGTCCATTTGTGCGCATTACTACTTATTATGGTTGTTAATCTTCACTTAGTTTTCTGTAAGCTATTGACCAATAGCTTTTGATATTTTCTCTTTGGGGTGCAAGGAGAAATTAGCAAAAGTTATCGGTCGCAGAGTGTGCCCCGACCGTTCCGGTGGCACTCTGCACACAACGCGCTGAAGTGTGCTGCCCTTTAAGTGTATAAATAGTAATTATTTGCTTATGAAGGTTTACTCAGATTATCGGAATGCCTAACCTTTTACGGCTGGCTTTGATTCTAATAATCCCTCTTCTGATACATTTTCTGTGTTTAATATTCCCTTAACATCTGGTTTTGTTTCTTCTGCTCTGTTTTTTTTTGATGTCTCGCCATTTATATCTTTAGCGTCTGGCTCTGATTCATTCGCTTGTGTCACTTCTGGTAAGTTTTCTTTGTTTCCATCACTCACACCTGAGTTTTCTGCTCCTTCTTTATCCTTTTCCGAAGACTTCTCCCATATTATTTCAGTTTTAGTAGATAACTCCAGTTCTTCTGCAGCCCCATGTACCACTTCTTCTGATGACCTTTCTCCATTTATATCATCATCATCATCATCATCATCATCATCATCATCATCATCATCAGATACTGATTTTTCTACCCTGTCTTCCTCTCCTTCTGATGCCCTATCTCCATTTGTATCATCTTCATCATCATCATCATCATCATCATCGTCGTCGTCATCATCATCATCTGACCTCCCTCCAGTTTTATCATCCTCAACAGTTGACTCTTCTGCTACTCCTTTCTCAACCTCTGATGAATGCCCTCCATTTATATCATCAACTTCCAATGATAATTCCACTTCAGTTTCATCCTCTGGCTCTGAGCCTTCATTTTTCTCAAAGGAAAGGTCTTCGGTCTGTACACTGTCCTCATTGTGATCTATCTTTTCTTCTTCCTTCTCATCTTTTCGCTTAGCATTCTCTGATTTTTTATGCAATATTTCTCCAAGTATTTGGTTCTCTTCTTCATCTGAGATGTCTTTGGAATCTTCCTGGTCGATATCCTCAGTCTGCGTTTTAATAGACTCCTGGTCTCCGTCAATGTTCGGCTTCCCAGCAGTTAATGTGTCCAGCGACACATTTACAGATTCCTGGCCCTCTCCAGATTTTGACTCCTGTGGTGACACAATCAAGTCTTCTTCATTCCCAGTTATATCTAGGCTAGGTTGTTTCTCCTCTTCCTCAATACTGTTCTTTAGAGCACTCAAGCTGGTTTCTTGATCTGCCTTATCTTCGTCATCTTCAGGTTGAGAGTCTTTCTTTTGTACAATATCTCCTATAGCCTCTAATAGAAGTTCCTCTGTAACAGTCTTTTCATCAATATCGTTATCTCCAACTATGGGATCCTTACTGACTGTGTCATCAGATTCTTCATCTAATATGGTCTTTTCTTGGTTTTGTCCTATATCTGCTTCCTCACTGGCACCTTCTTCCAGTGTAATATTTACGGATTCACAGGGCGATGCACCTGGAGTGATGTTCTGCTTCTCCTGCCTATCTCCCACAGCCCCACAATCCTCACGCGTCTCTGGCTCAAGACCTTCTGTGTATGAGAGCAGCAGATTCTTTTCTACAAGCCTTTGCTCAGCATAAAGAGACTTGTCATCCAAGCTGGGGTCCACTGCGTCCGGTTGGCCGTCGGCAAAGCCTCCAACATCATCAGTGGCATCAGGAGGGGTGACTTGAAGTTCTAAACAGAAGACGATCAGTCAGTGTCATTGGGCCACTGGGTTCAGCAGAAGAACAGCATAGTACATCATACTATTTGTAAAGTGCATTGTTTAGTGCATTAGCTCATCAATTCAATGTCATCTTTATTCTACTGGATTTGTAGCTTCAGTCTTCACATAATCAACTTCTTCCTCTGGTTAACAATATTAGACTGTTTTGCCATGGGTTTTAAATGGGTATTAATTAAAAAGCAGTTAGTTGTGATCTACTGACATTAATGAGGCACAGTGGGGGCAGCCATTTTGGGTGCGGGACTATGTTTATTAGAATGCAGCTTATCAATTCCCCAGGAACCAGAGACAACCCTGAGGCAAGATTAAATTCATACATGCAAGTGGCATATTCACTTTATACATTTGTATTTCATGTAACGCGCAGTCAGACACGCCCTGTATTCCAGTTTGAGTGCAAACTTCCAATCAAGCTTCCAGCACCATCTCCTATATTGTATGTTTACCAATTGACCCCCGTTAATAACTATTAACCGGCATTGGAACGCAAAGGCACTCACATTTTTTAGTTTATTTTCACCAATATTGCCCATATATATATTTCCTCGCTTCTACCTCCCATTAGTTCCGACACATTTAATTTGATTTGTGAAACTCCTGGAATCTTTAGTTTTAGGTAAGTTTGCAAAAGATAGGCAGTAGCAGAGCGGCATTGATATGTGTACTAGCTTTGCGGAAAGCTTGGGGACTGCTGGAATAATCAGTAGAGGGCTAAACAAACTAAATAAAAGTTTTAATTACTATCAGAGCCGGCCTTAGGCATAGGCAAACTAGGAAAATGCCTAAGGCATTTGGTATGCCTAGGGGCATCAGCAGCTTCTGTTGATTAATATGATATGCGGCATGCCTATATTCTGTGTGTAGCATTTCATATGCAGATACAGCCACAGTCTCACACAGTATATTGGCATGCTGCATATCATTTTAATCAGCAGAAGCTGCTTGTGCATCCTTAGCCACATAGCAATGCAAATAAGATGCATTTTCATCAAAAAAAAAGGTGCCCAACGTTAGCATTGAGGCAAGATTTATGAGGACACATCTGTATCCAAGCAGAAGCAGAGGTCACAGTGTTAGCGGCCGTGTGAGTGCTGTGTGTGAGTGGGTTGGTTGTGCAGTAGTGTTCGGCATATGTGTAAGGGGCACTATATGTGTCATGTGTAAAAATGCATTATTAATGTACAGCAAATGTGTAAGGGGCACTGTGTGTCATGTGTATAAGGGCATTAATAATGTGCGGCATACAGTATGTGTAAGGGACATTATGTGTATAAGGGCATTAATAAATGTCATAATGTTTAAGGCGCATTATGTTTATAAGGACATTAATAATGTGTGTCATATGTGCAAGGGGCATAACTGTGTGGTATTATGTGTATAAATGCATTACAGGTTGAGTATCCCATATCCAAATATTCCGAAATACGGAATATTCCGAAATACGGACTTTTTTGAGTGAGAGTGAGATAGTGAAACCTTTGTTTTTTGATGACTCAATGTACACAAACTTTGTTTAATACACAAAGTTATTAAAAGTATTGTATTAAATGACCTTCAGGCTGTGTGTATAAGGTGTATATGAAACATAAATTAATTGTGTGAATGTACACACACTTTGTTTAATGTACAAAGTTATAAAAAAATATTGCCTAAAATGACCTTCAGGCTGTGTGTATAAGGTGTATATGTAACATAAATGCATTCTGTGCTTAGATTTAGGCCCCATCACCATGATATCTCATTATGGTATGCAATTATTCCAAAATACGGAAAAATCCGATATCCAAAATACCTCTGGTCCCAAGCATTTTGGATAAGGGATACTCAACCTGTACTAATATGTGGCATTATGTGTATAAGGTGCTCTAATGTGTGGCGTAATGTATAGAAAGGGCACTACTGTGAGGTCTAATGTGAATAAAGAGCAATATGGTGTGGTGTAATGTGAATAAGGAGCAATTCAGTATGATGTAATGTGAATAAGTGGCACTACTGTGAGGAGTAACGTATATAAGGTATAGTGGTACTACTGTGTGATGTAACGTGAATAAGGGACACTATTGCATGACATAATGTAAATAAAGTTGCACTAATGTGTGTCGTAATTTGAATTGGGGGTACTATTGTGTGGCCATGCCCCTTGCCAGCAAAAACACACCCCTTTTTGGGCTGTGCGCTGAATGTGCACACTGTTCCTATTTAAAATATAGGGGGGTAGGAAAACTTAAATTAAGGACTGCTATGGGTGAGGGGTGATGGTGCTGGGAAAGGGTTGCACTGTCGGAGGCAGAACTAGTGGTGGTGCTAGGGGGCACCAGCCAAAATCTTGCCTAGGGCATCATATTGGTTAGGGCCGGCTCTGCTTACTATAAAGAGACATAAAAAAGCACTGTGTCTTCCCCAGTCCTTTCTCGGCTGTGCAATGTACGGTAACACAGGCTGACAGAAGGACCAAGAACATAAGTAAACTCTGGAGCCGGGCAAGGTTTAACACTGTTATTCGCATCACGCGGAATGTGGATATAGCATACATTGTTGTAGTTGTCTGGGGGTCAGTATATTAGAGTGAGATATACTATGAACCTCAGTCACATTATGCTTTGTATGCATAATTAGGTAGGGTTGTATGAAGGCCAAAAATATTCTGCTTGTCATGATTCTGGCAAATTTAGCTGAAAGATCACAAATCCCAGTGAATTTCACTTGTATATATAAAATTACAGGAAATATGAAGACAAAAATGTTGGGACTTTTTGCCTGTTTGTTCCGACACCTCACAAAAACAACAGGATGAAGTTGAATCGCGTTGTCACTTCTGTATAGCTTAGTGAGCGGGAAATAAACTGAGGTATGTGTGATCTCCATGTGACATCAGGGAGAGGAGCAATAAAGGAAAAAACAGACGCTTGACATTCGGCGCACTGAAAGTTGGTGTTCCGATCATGCTTCTGCAGAAGTTGACTCCCCCCAGGTTGTGCAACGGAACCCAACTTAAAGTGCCTGCTCTGCAGAAGAACCTGAGGCAAATTCTAAGGGGATGTGGCGCAGGTGGGACTGTGTTTATACCACGTACACCCCCAACAATTTTCCTTTTTAATTCAAGCCCTTACAGATTCCTGTAAGCATCTGCTTCACCATGACGATCAACAAGTCACAGGGGCAAACGCTCAGGGCAGCAGGCGTAGATCTCAGGACCAGCTGCTTCTCCCGTGGGCAGCTTTAAGTGGCCTGCTCACCAGCTAGTAGCCCCAAGCATCTTTCTGTGTTAATCCCTAAGGGAAAAACTGCATATTTTGCTTACAAAGAAATTCCGTGATCAGTGTGCACAATATAAATATACATCACAGTATTAAATGGCACTGCTGTCTTTGTAAAACTTGTTCCACTGAGCCATAACAGAAATCCACGCGAGCAAAGCCACGGGCAACCTCTAGTTATATATTAAAAAGATGAAAAGTCTGCAGTGGTAAGTGCACAACATCTACAGTCACCTTTATAAAGAATTATTTAATAAGGTAACATATCAGCTGCTCTGTATAATTATATTGTATGCATATGATAAATGTTACTTCAATGCTGATTGGTTGCCATGGGCAACTTCTACACTGGCTCACTTCTCCACTCTTTTCACTGCTTAGTACATCTCCTCCTAGTCACTGTTGTTCGGCTGCTGCATGAAAATCCCGCAAAGAGGGCTCTGGCCTTTTATCCCTGGCACGCCCCTGCATTGCACGCAGGGCAAACGTTCGCACAACTTAGCAGATTTACAGTGTATTTTTACTGAGGTAAAAATACATCTGAAATCTGCTAAGTTGTCGAAAGTTTGCCCCGATTGCAATGTGTGAGGTGCCAGGAATTTCCGTGGGGACAGCAGGGAGATTAATCTCTGAGGCTATTTCGGATGGGTTCCTGACCTCTTGTTATTGTCTATAATCATTTGATGTCACACTATTTCTGCTGGCCCATTACCTAAGTGTCATCTAAAAGGGAATACCATGGCATTCAATACAGTGACACTGTGCATAAGCGTTTTAACTGGATCTTTGCATGTTACATGGCCAAGTTGTCTTCTACGGTGTCCTTCAATAAACTATTGGGGATAGGTTACTCTGTTATCAGCTATATACACACAAGGTCTGGGAACCTTTATATACGGATATGTGCATGGTACTGCTGGTTATTTCATATAAGGCAACTTGCTAATTTCATTTTATTTTATTATCGGTGTTGTATTCACTGTGCTGCTTCTGCATTTTATTCCTATTCCAACTTCAATTGTAAAGCACTATGGAGTATGCTGGTGCTATATATGTATATATATATATATATATATATATGGGAAGAGAGAACAAACCGCGCCAATATGCGATTGCCAGTCGACACTAGTAGTTAGACCAATACACTATTAGGTATAATAAATAAATAAATAAATAATTATATACCTACAGTCTCCTTTGGAGGACACTCCCTTTACTACGATAGGGCGTCTGCTACACCTTAAAAAATAAGCATTGGTAAAGTGCTTTATAGGTAATGTAGATAGGAAGGTGGATAAGGTGTTTTCGAGCGACCAATGGTGTCACATATAATTGGGGGAGACCAAAAATTACATTTAAAATATGTTTACAATTTATTATAAAAATACACCAGTAAGAAACAAGTAGAGTACCAGAACCAAAGATAAAAAACTATTTTAAATCCTTGGAGCTGGCTAAAAAATACAGAATGTTTATCATAAAATACAAAATGTAGGGACCATAAATAGCATAAAATGACAGTAAAACAAGATGAAAAAGAACCATAAAATAGCTTAACTTGAGAGGATGGGTTAAGTCTGGTAACACCCAACGCGTTTCGTCCTATCTGGACTTCATCAAGGGGTGATATGTGAGTGGGACAGCTCAAATATATATACATATACTAATGAGGAAGTAATTACTACCTCACTTCCTGTCAATTACAGGCTTAAAAACGAAAAATGCTGTTTAGAGTAACAAAATGGAGTGCTGGTAAATTCTCTATATTCTAAGTCTCAAGCTGAGGTGAACCGCTATGTTAGGAAGTCATTATTTAGTGTTTTTAAGGTGTTTTATACATTAGATGCGTCTTTTTCCCGGACTTCCGGTCCGGGCTGCGGATGACATCACATCCGCCCCACTTCCAGCGTCGGACGGCTTCTTCTGCGCATGCGCCAGCTCCGGATGACGGACCTCGGATCCTGTGCGCTACTGCGCCTGCGCCCGCCTAGTACAGCCTGTTCGGGTGACGGTGGATGTCCCAGCCCCTGTGTTGAACATGCGGCGGCCATTTTCTTGTAGTAAATTGTGTTGACAGACATTTCTTTTAGGAAATGTGCAGTCCCGGCGGCCATCTTTGATATGAGAATTCAGCTGTTATCCAGAAATGCTCGCAAACCGGAGGTGCAATTAGGAGAGACAAAAAGGAAAAAGAGAGTACTTTGAGTTTTTCATTTGCAATAGCCCATCACTAGTTACACTTGGTCCATATCCTCTTAAATGTTAAATATAGATATATTAGTATTAATAAATACTCATAAATATTAATAAATACTAAAAATTATTATACATGTCCGACATGATTTGTACGAACGGATCATAAAAGAGGGTGAAGGCTATACATAGTGACGATCGTTATCCGTGTCTTACGAATACATAGGGACTAAAATAGTCCCCCCTGCACACATATGTGTATACCTTGCATATCCACATACGTGTGTATATGCGCATACGAAAAAAACGTTCCCCGTACACATTTCTGTGCATGGCTGGATCGCCAGTATTTCCATAGTTAAAATCCGTGTTTATACGGGTGCCTTATATATTTTGCTCATTTTGTGTACCACAGAGAGTGTACCAGAGCTCCCCAGAAATGAGAGGTTAGAAATAAAAATAGAGGTATAAGCAGCCTCATATTCCTCTTTCGAACATACAGCACCCAGTCTTCCATGATGGTCACCCCTCTATGTACTGGCTGGGCCCGACACTGCTTGGCTTCCAAGATCGGGCGGAATTGGGCATCTCCAGTGTGGTATGGCTGTAGTGATAGTATGAAACCGAGGTCGAAGGAAAATGTATGAAACGGAAAGGAAAGGTAAGGACGGTCGCTCTGGTAGTCAAGAGGAGATGCAAAAGAATGGCTTACGTCATAGAAACGGGGCTATTTCATAGCCCTCGTTGAAGCCGTCTGGATGAAAGGTGTTCAGTTCAAAAAATCCAGTACATCTCCCTTCTGGATAGAAGGTTGGAAAGATCTCCACCTCTTTCTCCAAGTGCAACCAACTCAATGCCTTTAAACGTTAGTTCATCGGGGTCAGAATTGTGGCATGAAAGAAAGTGCTTCGACACAGCATGTGTCAGGACCTTGTTTTTAATGTTTCTCACATGTTCCTGAATTCGGAGCTTCAAAGGTCTCTTGGTTTTCCCAATGTATCTCATTTTGCATGAACATTCCAGCATATAGATGACTGAGGCCGTATTGCAATTGATAAACTGTTTAATTGTATAGTCTTTGGAGTTGTTGGTATTCTTAAAAACTTTTCTATTGGGATGTAGATACCGACATACATTGCAACGACCACACTTATAACACCCCACACACTTTGGCATCCTAGAAATAATTTCCGGATTTCTCAGCATGCTTGGTGCCACAAGATCCTTCAGGTTTCGTGATTTCCGGAATACCACTGATGGTCCTTTTGGGAGATAATCTTTCAAGATGGGATCCATCAGGAGGACGTTCCAGTGCTTTTTCAAAGTCCTTTTTATAAAGTGCTCGTGCCTGCTGTAGGTGGTGATGAATCTCACCGTATCCTCCTTCTTCTCCCTGGGTTTATATTTTAGGAGGTGTTCTCTCTCAAGTTTCTTTGCTTTAGCGTTAGCTTCTTCCAATAAATGGTTCGGATATCCTTTCTCCTTGAATCTTTCAGTGTAAACTTGTAGCTGTTGATAATATACCGTTCTCGCAATTCAACAGAATAGCCAGGAACTGCAAAAACAACGAAGATTGTGATCAACAGCTACAAGTTTACACTGAAAGATTCAAGGAGAAAGGATATCCTGTAGGTGGAGATTCATCACCACCTACAGCAGGCACGAGCACTTTATAAAAAGGACTTTGAAAAAGCACTGGAACGTCCTCCTGATGGATCCCATCTTGAAAGATTATCTCCCAAAAGAACCATCAGTGGTATTCCGGAAATCACGAAACCTGAAGGCTCTTGCGGCACCAAGCATGCTGAGAAATCCGGAAATAATTTCTAGGATGCCAAAGTGTGTGGGGTGTTATAAGTGTGGTCGTTGCAATGTATGTCGGTATCTACATCCTAATAGAAAAGTTTTTAAGAATACCAACAACTCCAAAGACTATACAATTAAACAGTTTATATATTGCAATACGGCCTCGGTCATCTATATGCTGGAATGTTCATGCAAAATGAGATACATTGGGAAAACCAAGAGACCTTTGAAGCTCCGAATTCAGGAACATGTGAGAAACATTAAAAACAAGGTCCTGACACATGCAGTGTCGAAGCACTTTCTTTCATGCCACAATTCTGACCCCGATGAACTAACGTTTAAAGGCATTGAGTTGGTTGCACTTGGAGAAAGAGGTGGAGATGTTTCCAACCTTCTATCCAGAAGGGAGATGTACTGGATTTTCGAACTGAACACCCTTCATCCAGACGGCTTCAACGAGGGCTATGAAATAGCCCCGTTTCTATGACGTAAGCCATTCTTTTGCATCTCCTCTTGACTACCAGAGCGACCGTCCTTACCTTTCCTTTCCGTTTCATACATTTTCCTTCGACCTCGGTTTCATACTATCACTACAGCCATACCACACTGGAGATGCCCAATTCCGCCCAATCTTGGAAGCCAAGCAGTGTCGGGTCCAGCCAGTACATAGAGGGGTGACCATCATGGAAGACTGGGTGCTGTATGTTCGAAAGAGGAATATGAGGCTGCTTATACCTCTATTTTTATTTCTAACCTCTCATTTCTGGGGAGCTCTGGTACACTCTCTGTGGTACACAAAATGAGCAAAATATATAAGGCACCCGTATAAACACGGATTTTAACTATGGAAATACTGACGATCCAGCCATGCACAGAAATGTGTACGGGGAACGTTTTTTTCGTATGCGCATATACACACGTATGTGGATATGCAAGGTATACACATGTGTGTGCAGGGGGGACTATTTTAGTCCCTATGTATTCGAGTATTTATTAATACTAATATATCTATATTTAACATTTAAGAGGATATGGACCAAGTGTAACTAGTGATGGGCTATTGCAAATGAAAAACTCAAAGTACTCTCTTTTTCCTTTTTGTCTCTCCTAATTGCAACTCCGGTTTGCGAGCATTTCTGGATAACAGCTGAATTCTCATATCAAAGATGGCCGCCGGGACTGCACATTTCCTAAAAGAAATGTCTGTCAACACAATTTACTACAAGAAAATGGCCGCCGCATGTTCAACACAGGGGCTGGGACATCCACCGTCACCCGAACAGGCTGTACTAGGCGGGCGCAGGCGCAGTAGCGCACAGGATCCGAGGTCCGTCATCCGGAGCCGCCGCAGAAGAAGCTGTCCGACGCTGGAAGTGGGGCGGATGTGATGTCATCCGCTGCCCGGACCGGAAGTCCGGGGAAAAGACGCATCTAATGTATAAAACACCTTAAAAACACTAAATAATGACTTCCTACCATAGCGGTTTACCTCAGCTTGAGACTTAGAATATATAGAATTTACCAGCACTCCATTTTGTTACTCTAAACAGCATTTTTCGTTTTTAAGCCTGTAATTGACAGGAAGTGAGGTAGTAATTACTTCCTCATTAGTATAAGTATATATATCTGAGCTGTCCCACTCACATATCACCCCTTGATGAAGTCCAGATAGGACGAAACGCGTTGGGTGTTACCAGACTTAACCCATCCTCTCAAGTTAAGCTATTTTATGGTTCTTTTTCATCTTGTTTTACTGTCATTTTATGCTATTTATGGTCCCTACATTTTGTATTTTATGATAAACATTCTGTATTTTTTTAGCCAGCTCCAAGGATTTTAAATAGTTTTTTATCTGTGGTTCTGGTACTCTACTTGTTTCTTACTGGTGTATTTTTATAATAAATTGTAAACATATTTTAAATGCAATTTTTGGTCTCCCCCAATTATATGTGACACCATTGGTCGCTTGAAAACACCTTATCCACCTTCCTATGTATATATATATATATATATATATATATATGTGTGTGTGTGTGTGTTATTAATGTACGCTAGTGATATTTAACAACTACAGCATTCAGAGTCAGCATTAATGGAAGAATCGTTCAGCGTGTCTGCTGGTGACAGATGCTCGGAACCAGTATTTCTGAGCTGTTTTATCTGTAAGTGCGCCTGTCCGGTTTGGAGCATTCTTTCATTCATTTCAGTGGGGCTGGATTTTGGCAGCGTTATTTTTATCTGCATGGTGGGAATGCTACATGTAGCTTTCCTGGATGTGAGAAGCGGAGAGCAGGTTCTATTGGCCTTAGTGAAATAGAGTTGCCCAACCAGGGGCGTAAGTTCATACTAGGAGCTCAGAGGTGAGATAGTTGTTGGTGACCCCCCGCCCCCTCCGCTTGCATTCACTACCAGCAGCACCCTATCCCTGCAGCACCCATACACACACTCTTTCCAGGGGCACTGAGATGGGGGTGGGTACTTATTACTGGGTGCGGAGCCAGGTCACCTGCTACGGGGGCATGATCCCCCTATGAGGCTGCCTGCTGCGAGGGGGATGGCACGTAAGGGTGGTCGGGGGGGTGTACTTAGGAGGAAGGCTCTCCCCATAGGTGCCGGCTGCTGTGGCCCTGCCTCCTGCAAATCACATTCACCCGCCAACATTCCCTTCCACCCCAGCAGCACCCAGACAGGGGGAGGGATGACCGCAGCACATGCCGAACCTCGAGCAATGGAGGAGATCAGTGCGCCCCCTTCAGGGCTGGCAACCGGAGGCGACTGCCTTCTATTGTCTCCTGTATTTATACCCCTGTGCCCACCTGGGATTCTCAGCCGAGTGGATGCCTCTGCGCACCATAACCAAAAATTAAATATATTGCTTGATTGAACAGTTCTCAGGATTATCTCCATCCACCCATAATAGCAGTACATTTCCATTATCTGATGAAGTGACCAGCAACCCACGAAACGCGTTATGTCTATGGCAACAGCCCTTTCATAAGATGTTATACATATACAATAAAACATTAATTGTTTGTAAATCAATTATTTTCTGCAGCTATCTCTTTTTCACTTTGGACACAAAGGGCCTAATTCAGACCTGATCTCAGCAGCAACATTTTTCTCTAATAGGCAAAACCATGTGTTGTGCAGGTGGGGCAGATGTAACGTGCAGAGAGAGTTAGATTTGGGTGGGAGGTGTTCAAACTGAAATATAAAGTGCAGTGTAAAAATAAAGCAGCCAGTATTTACCCTGCACAGAAACAAAATAACCCACCCAAATCTAACTCCCTCTGCACATGTTACATCTGCCCTACCCGCAGTGCACATGGTTTTGCCCATTAGAGAAAGAGTTTGCTGTTGCGATCTGGTCTGAATTAGGCCCAAAGTCTTAACAAGCAAGGAGCCCACACACCAATATCCTTTAGGACGAATATTTGAAGACCACTAGCGAACCTGCACCCAAGGAGTTTGTCTCTCATCTTCTACATTCCCTAATGGGCTCCTGGTTTTCCCTTCATCTCTGAGTGGCAGCAGTACTTCTATTCAGGCAGTGGCACACACATTGCACCCACTATGATATAAATTGATATATATAAAATGCTGCTTCAAAAACAAGCTAGCAGACCCCCGGCGGTGTAGTGTTTAACCCATTGATGCTTTATCAATGGTCACTTCTCCTGCTGGAGAAAGCAGAAATGTGGAAGTCAAACACCGCGACAGCTCAGCACTTTATAGAATAGAGCTGGATCATCCATTAGGCAACCTAGATGCTTGCCAAAGGCACACTTGGCCTTGGATGGTCCAGATTACCCTATGTATGTTTTATTTATTGTATGATGAACCAAGGAGGCCTAACCCTGTATACTGCTTAGATCCCCATGGGAACTGAATCCGCTTCCGCCCAGAGCACTGAGTGCACTGCAGACATCCAATCATGCTATACAATGGTCCGGAGCAAATGGGTAGGACCGGTCTTCAGTACTTCCATATTTTGCAGCATTGTAGATATATACTGGGCAGAGCCGCCATAGGCATAGGCAAACTATGCAATTGCCTAGGGCATTTGATATGCCTAGGGGCATCAACAGCTTCTGCTGATTAAAATGATATGCAGCATGCCTATATTCTGTGTGTAGCATTTCATATGCAGATACAGCCACAGTCTCACACAGTATATTGGCATGCTGCATATCATTTTAATCAGCAGAAGCTGCTTGTGCATCCTAGCGACATAGCAATGCAAATAAGATGCATTTTCATAAAAAAAAAAGGTGCCCGACGTTAGCATTGAGGCAAGATTTATGAGGACACATCTGTATCCAAGCATAGGCAGAGATCACAGTGTTAGTGGCAGTGTGAGTGCTGTGTGCATGTGAGTGGGTTGGTTGTGCAGTAGTGTTCGGAATATGTGTAAGGAGCATTATGTGTGTCATGTAAAAATGCATTAATAATGTGCAACATATGTGTAAGGGGCACTATGTGTGTCATTATGTGTATAAGGGCATTAATAATGTGCGGCATATGTGTAACAGGATACTACTGTATGTGTGTCATTATGTGTATTGGGGCACTAATAATGTGCAGCAAATGTGTGTCATTATGTGTATAAGGGCATTAATAATGTGCAGCATATATGTAAGGGACATTATGTGTAAAAGGGCATTAATAAAGGTTGTCATAATGTGTAAGACGCATTATGTTTATAAGGACCTTAATTATGTGTCTCATATGTGTAAGGGGCATTACTGTGTGGAATTATGTGTATAAATGCATTACTAATGTGTGGCATTATGTGTATAAGGTGCTCTACTATGTGTCGCTGCCTATAGAAAGGGCATTACTGTGTCATCTAATGTGAATAAAGAGCAATAGGGTGTGGTGTAATGTAAATAAGGAGCAATTCAGTGTGATGTAATGTGAATAAGGAGCTCTACTGTGAGGAGTAACGGTTATAAGGTAAAGTGATACTACTGTGGGATGTAATGTGAATTATGGACACTATCGCATGATCAAATGTGAATAAAGTTGCAGTACTGTGTGGCGTAAATTTGAATTGGGGGTACTATTGTGTGGCCATGCCCCTTGCCAGCAAAAACACACCCTTTTTGGGCTGTGCGCCAAATGTTCGAATGGTTTCTATTTAAAATATAGGGGGTACAAACACCAAAATAAGGACTGTTATGGGTGAGGGGTGATGATGCTGGGAAAGAGGTGCAAGGTCAGAGGCAGAACCAGCGGTGGTGCTAGGGGGCACCAGCCAAAATCTTGCCTAGGGCATCATATTGGCTAGGGCCGGCTCTGATACTGGGACACCAGCAGGGCCCCCATGGACTGTCCAACCACAGTCCTGGCCTGTGCATTTTCCCTCAGTGCCCTTTGTAATCTGCAGTTTTGCAAACGTGGGACTAGTTGGGCATTCTGGACTATTATGCAAACTGTGTGTGTCAGTGGGGGGGGGGGGGGGGGGAATGAGATATGGCCCGCATTAGCCAATCAGCTTCTACCTATCAGTTTATAGAATGTACTTGAGAAATGCTACCTCCAAGCTGATTGGTTGCTATGGGCAACTTCTCCACTGGTCCGCTGCTTGAACCATCTCACCCCTAAGTATTGAGGGTATGCACTTATCAGAAGCAAAGGGGTTAACTAAACTGCTGGTACCATCTCCCCCCCCCCCCCCCCCCCCCCCCTAAGTATTGAGGGTATGCACTTAACAGAAGCAAAGGGGTTAATTAAACAGCTGGTAAGGGTTATGGACCAAGCCTTGAACAGAAAGATAATCCACATGATATAGACACTAAAGCCATGTGCCACCGACATGATCACTTTTGTGTCACTGATACTTGGCCGGCTGGCCCCGGAGGACTGTGGGAAAAGTATGTCTCTTAGCTGAGTGCTGATGCAGCACAAGTGACATAGCTCACATGCTCAGCCATCTGGAGGAAAAGGGCAAAGGCAGATGGATGTAATTGCCCTTGTGAGAGTGACATCCCGGCCGGGCAGGGGAGGGGACACTGCACATCCTGCGGAATATTCTTAGCCGCCTGGACAATTATATACGATGGCTGCTGCCCCTCCTGTGACACAGACCTATAAATGAAAAGGGGTCATGTACATTTAAATACTTAGCTCTCCCTGACAGTGTCAGGTGGTGGATATTACAGACGCAGGGCTGCAGCACACGCAGACCGGGTTACACAGAAACGATAATAGTCACCTAATGTCCAGAAATAAAAGCGGAAGATGGGCAAGAAGAAAGAAAATGGCAAAATTCATGAGCATATGACACTTTTGTTCACTTTCACCCAAACTTTTATTCTTGTTATGTCACATTTTGGGGCGGGATGTATCAATGTAAAAAATGCTGTAAAACCTCCGAAAACAGGTCTGTAGCAGACCCGCGGCACAGCAAGCCACAGAGAGGTCTATTTACTAAGCCTCGTGAGAGATAAAGTTGTTGGAGATAAAGAGCCTAATTCAGATCTGATCGCAGCAGCAAATTTATTAGCTAATGGGCAAAACCATGTGCACTGCAGGAGGGGAGAGATATAACAGGTGCTAATAAATGTGCTGCTGCAATCAGATTTGAATTACCCTCCAAAGTACCAGCCAATCATTTCCTGTGTTTGAAAAAGGACAGTTAGGAGCTGATTGGCTGGTAATTTATCTCTGTCCTCTTTATCTATCTCCGATGCTTAGTAAAAGAGACCACATAGTATTTTGTTGTTGGTGCCGGCATGCACAAAGATCTGCAGTGTACCTTTCAAGCTTCTGCACAATAGGCAGCATCCTCTATAGATGCTGTTGCCTATAGATTGCGCCACCTGCAGATTGCGCATGAGTAGGGCAATTGCTTCGCACGCACAATAGGACCCCGGGATCATAAACCCAGAAGTATTCTCTTCACTGGGACAACTCTTATTGGAAGAGCCGTCTGTGTAGGTAAGTATTCCTGTGTACCGGCGATGACAAATGCCGGTATGTAGGCGAAAGAGGGCAAAATGTATTCATGAGAAAAATGACATCCCGTCCTTTAACGCCTAAAGGGCGTGCAAACCCAAATCTCCTCAGCATATTTCATTATCAATACTTCTAGCATTTAAATTGGCTTTTGCAATGCCCTGCATTTATTTCAGGTCTGGCTTTATTATTGTTATTACTACACATTATTTTACTGGAGTCTCTCGCCAGCTAATGAGTCTGACTACTCTGCTGCCAGGACTCGCTGACCCTGGCAGCCAGCGCTTGGCATATATTCTCTGATTCTGGTTACTGCCAGGGGGAGTAATGGGGACTCTCACAATGCAGCAGAATATCGTGCAAAACAAAATGCAGTAATTCACAAAGTACATTTAAATGCACAAACCATTAAACACCTGTTTGAGGGGATAAGTCTCATATATATAATTAACTACTATAGAGTACAGGTCATTATTACAGGGACATGGCAGTATATAATCCTGGATGAATGTCAGCAGACAAAATGAAACCCATAATAGAGAATAATGAAACCTATAATAGAGAATGTGTCTGTAGTAATGAGCCCGCGGGTGACAGGATATATACAGTATAATCAAAAGATTCATTTTATTTATTTCTCTTTGGTATTTTTGGATGGTTTGTCTTACATGAAGAGTTTTACTCTGATCTGATTGGACAGTGGCTGGGCAGTTGCTGTGGCCATCCAATCAGATGACACTGCATACTTGCCAACTCTCCCTGATTGTCAGGGAGACTCCCTGATAGAGCTGCAATCTCCCCGACTCCCTGAAGAGTCTACCAATCTCCCTGATTGCATATGTATAGCTGTTATATACTGATCCCCATTATGTAGCTGTTATATACTTGGAAAAAAAGAAATAAATCAGAAACATATAAATGGGATAACTTCCCTGCACTGGTTATAAGGCACAATGGGGCAGATGTATGATCCTGTGCCTGAAGGTCCTTATGCATACCTCCCAACGGGATGTAGTTATCAGGGGTGTAGCGAGGGTGGCTCTGGTGGAGCACGAGCTCTGGGCGCTGGAAAAGTTAGAGGGTGCATCCTCGCCTGCTCACCCCCTCCTTTTCCCCTCTATACCATGGGCCGCTGTACAGGCAGCCACAGAACAGGAGGAGGAGAAGCAGAGGGGCGCACACTGACTCGAACTTTGAGACTAGGTAGGGAGCAGGGCAGGTTAGACAACAGGAGACAAGGACAGCCAGCACATCCTCTTTATATGTCTCACTGTCTGCTTGTAGCTGTGCAGCAGGTTACTTCTGTGCTGCTACACCACTCTCTGCGACGGCTGCTGCTGCACCTCTTTCTGCCCCGGCTGCTGCAGCACCTCTCTTTGTCCCAGCTACTGCAGCACGTCTCTCTGTCCCAGCTACTGCAACACCTCTTTCTGCCCCAGCTACTGCAGCACCTCTCACTGCCCTTGCTGCTGCAGCACCTCTTTCTGATTCGGCTGCTGCAGCGCCTCTCTCTGCCCCGGCTGTTGCAGCACCCCTCTCTGCATTAGAAGCTGCAGAGTAACATGTATAAGCGGCTCTACTGTGGCATAACCTCCCCTATATTTTTGTTGCGCTTCTTTGGTGCACACTGTTCCTGTTTTAAACATGACGGGCGCCTATAAGAAAATTTCACCCTGAGTCTATACCCGGCCCTGTCACCAATTTCAGAATTTTCTATATTTTTTCATTTCAAATGTAACATGTCCCTACAGGGGATGAGGTGCCGAAACATGCCGTTGCTCCAGGCACCATGGCACCTAGCTACGCCTCTGGTAGTTATGTGACCGGCGGTAAGGAGACTGCCAGTCACCTCCCCCTACATCCCGCCCCCTGAGAATCCCAACAGTCAGCATTCCGACTAGTAGGGACTATTGCTACTCGTATGTGTCCACGATACCCATAGAGTGAGAACAGAACTGAGTCTGCAGCGTAGCGAGCCTGCAAGGGGAATGTTGCACTCACCCCCCTTGCCGGCATTCTGCTGCCGGGATACTGGCAGAGGTATGCTGACCGGCGATCTTCTGACCGCCGGTCACACATACCTAACCCCCTCCCAACACCCACTGGTGGCAAATCGAGACCCTTCACGTCGCTTTGTTGGAAAGGGGGGCATGACTTTGCGGGGATGCCGCGATCGCGGGCTACGCCTCCCATTTTAGTCACAGTCAGGCTTGGACTGGCCCACAGGAATACAGGGGAAACCACCGGTGGGCCCCACTGCCTAGGGCCCCACCTCCTGCTCTAAGGATCAGGTTCTAGACTGTGCACTTGATTTATACATTATACATATGTTGCCTTATACTGGACTAGGGTGTATTTTCTACAGTGCATTGCTGTTATTAATCTGGTACATTGTCATGCATGCAGCAGAGTAATTTACTGTATATATATATATATGAAGGGGCCAAGACGTTGCACTCTCTAATGGTTAGTCAAACCAATGAGGTGGCAGGCCACACCCGCTCAGCAGACTGGCCACACCCCTAACATAGGCCCCTACCACTGCATCACCCCGGAGGGCCCTTCATTCCCCAGTCCGACACTGGTCACAGTAGAGGCCTGGATAGCGCCCTGTAAGCTCCTGGCCACGCACTCAGTCCCTCTGCCTCCCGGGAATAGTCTATTCATCGCTGCTGTGCTCTGCACTAAGCAGAGCAGCGAGTGACAGGAGCCTCCCAACTGGCCCCCCGACCGCGGGGCACTTAGGTCCGCGGGACGGACAGTCCCAAAAAAAAGGGACTGTCCCGTAAAAATAGGGACAGTTGGGAGGTATGCTTATGGTAGGTATGACACTTCACCGGTTTTTCGCGGTGATATGCTGGCACACATCACCAGCAAGTACGTCCCCCCGGGCTGCCGTTTTCGCCATGCGTTATGACACTGGTGAGGTGATGTGTTCCCTTTTTTCTTTCTGGCGTTCATTGTCTTCCCGCGCATGCACAGTAATCATCCTACCCAGCGGACCCCGCGCCTGTCACTCTGCGCATGCGCGATTCATCTGAAAGGACCCAGCTCACGTGCGGAGAGGGACGCTGTGGGCAATCAATAAAGTTTTATCATTAAAAAAAAACACACCAAAGCAGCTACAGTGCTGCAGCACCAACCCCGACCTGGCGAAGAGCCACCTCAGTCGTCGTACATAAAGTAGCCAGTGCCTTGCTATGCACACAGGGGGTCATTCCGAGTTGATCGCTCGCTAGCTAGTTTTAGCAGCCGTGCAAACGCTATGCCACCGCCCACTGGGAGTGTATTTTAGCTTAGCAGAAGTGCGAACGGTTGTATCGCAGAGCGCCTGCAAAAATTTTTTGTGTAGTTTCAGAGTAGCTCAAAACCTTCTCAGCGCTTGCGATCACTTCAGAATATTCAGTTCCGGATTTGACGTCACACATCCGCCCAGCGTTTGCCCAGTCACGCCTGCCTTTTTCCTGGCACGCCTGTGTTTTTCCGCACACTCCCTGAAACCGGTCAGTTGCCACCCAGAAACACCCACTTCCTGTCAATCACTCTGCGGCAGCCAGTGCGACTGAAATGCATTGCTAGACCCTGTGCAAAACTACATCATTTGTTGTGCCCGTACATCGCACGTGCGCATTGCGCCGCATGCGCAGAACTGCCATTTTTTAGCCTAAACGCTGCGCTGCGAAAAAATTCAGCAAGCGATCAACTCAGAATGATCCCCACAGCGTGGCAGACAATATTGCTATATGCGCTGTGTGCTTTCATTAAAACCGCCAATGTGAGTCGCTTTTTACATTCAGAGGAAGCGTGATATAACGCGCGCTATATGCAAAATGCAAAGATTTTTTTGGGAGTGTCCCAGGACAGGCGCCAAGCAGCTATTGATATAACAGATACCAAGAGGTGTCACCACACCTCAAAAACAACTCTCAAAAACACAAATTTGAAATCCGTATATACACCAACAGCGCTTTTGTAGAATAAAAATCAATTATAATGTAAATGTCACCATTACATCCCTTATTGTCAGTTTTCTGTAGTAGATCCTTCAATGGATTTTGACTGATGTGGTCTCTCCGGGATATAACAACATGTGGGGAAATATAAGAACAAGACACCAATGTGTAGTATGTTCCTTCTATTCAATCTTTTTATACAAGGACTAGTAGTGATTATGTGCGTACCCCGCTCACACTATAGTCAGATATTTTTAAGCTCATCAAGGTTTCTTTTCTAGTACCAAGGCTTGATTCACTTGAACTACGCCTGGTACAGTAGATATAATCAAATGATATACTGATAGAGCGTACCCCAAAACTCACACTCGCAAGCGGGGTGGTAAACACATCAAGGTATCTTTTCAAGACTTATAAATGTCTAGGTGGAGCGTACCGAAAGACTCACACTCATAGGGGCGATAATACACACATCAAGGTATCTTTAAGGTAACAGGAAAAATCTATGGATCCATTCATGCGTACCCAAACTCACAGTTCTTAAAATCTTCGTACTCCCATCAAGGTATCTTTAAGGTTCAACTTCCCTGTCCAGTATTCTTAGTGGTGACGTTCTTGCCTCCCCAGGTAAAGGAACTCAATCTCCTCAGATTTTATATAGGGGGGTACAGAATTTTATTGACAGTCACGAACATAGACAGATTTGTCTTAAAACCATGAAGACACACAATGTACAAAAATAAAATAAAATAGTTCCTGAGATGTCTCGATAAAGGCCCAGGCCAGGGCCGAAACGCGTTGACAGGCAGGAGTGTGAGTAGTGACAATTCTTTCCGGATTTTTATATTGAATTTTTATTTTTGATTTTATATTCTATCTAAAGGGGGTATCCCGTTGCTTTTTGGGAACCCCTCCAGCTTTCTTCTTGCCGGTTCTGCTCAGGAACTATTTTATTTTATTTTTGTACATTGTGTGTCTTCATGGTTTTAAGACAAATCTGTCTATGTTCGTGACTGTCAATAAAATTCTGTACCCCCCTATATAAAATCTGAGGAGATTGAGTTCCTTTACCTGGGGAGGCAAGAACGTCACCACTAAGAATACTGGACAGGGAAGTTGAACCTTAAAGATACCTTGATGGGAGTACGAAGATTTTAAGAACTGTGAGTTTGGGTACGCATGAATGGATCCATAGATTTTTCCTGTTACCTTAAAGATACCTTGATGTGTGTATTATCGCCCCTATGAGTGTGAGTCTTTCGGTACGCTCCACCTAGACATTTATAAGTCTTGAAAAGATACCTTGATGTGTTTACCACCCCGCTTGCGAGTGTGAGTTTTGGGGTACGCTCTATCAGTATATCATTTGATTATATCTACTGTACCAGGCGTAGTTCAAGTGAATCAAGCCTTGGTACTAGAAAAGAAACCTTGATGAGCTTAAAAATATCTGACTATAGTGTGAGCGGGGTACGCACATAATCACTACTAGTCCTTGTATAAAAAGATTGAATAGAAGGAACATACTACACATTGGTGTCTTGTTCTTATATTTCCCCACATGTTGTTATATCCCGGAGAGACCACATCAGTCAAAATCCATTGAAGGATCTACTACAGAAAACTGACAATAAGGGATGTAATGGTGACATTTACATTATAATTGATTTTTATTCTACAAAAGCGCTGTTGGTGTATATACGGATTTCAAATTTGTGTTATATGCAAAATGCACACAGCGCATGTTCTCACATCTGCCCTAATGATCCCTATGGCTACATGCATTCTCAGGCAGTGTACATCCACTTTGCCACCGCGCTCATAGGTGTTGTTTTCACAATATCCCTGAATTGCTTTTTCTCTAACGTCCTAGAGGATGCTGGGACTCCGTAAGGATCATGGGGATAGACGGGCTCCGCAGGAGACATGGGCACTTTAAGAAAGACTTTAGGCTCTGGGTGTGCACTGGCTCCTCCCTCTATGCCCCTCCTCCAGACCTCAGTTTTGATATTGTGCCCAGAGGAGATGGGTGCACTGCAGGGAGCTCTCCTGAGTTTCCTGTAAGAAAGTATTTTGGTTAGGTTTTTTATTTTCAGGGAGCCTGCTGGCAACAGACTCCCTGCATCGAGGGACTGAGGAGAGAGAAACAGCCCTACTTCTCTGAGTTTCAAGGTCCTGTTTCTTACGCTACTGGACACCATTAGCTCCAGAGGGATTGGTACGCAAGTTTCATCCTCGCCGTCCGTCCCAGAGCCGCACCGCCGTCCTTCTCGCAGAGCCAGAAGATAGAAGCCGGGTGAGTATGAGAAGACAGAAGACTTCAGAGGCGGCAGAAGACGTCTGATCTTCATAGATGTAACGCACAGCGGTGAAGCTGTGCGCCATTGCTCCCGTTCACCTCACACACTCCGGTCACTGTAAGGGTGCAGGGCGCAGGGGGGGCGCCCTGGGTAGCAGTATAAACCTCTCCTATGGCAAAAGCATATATATACATGTACAGCTGGGCACTGTACATGTATATAAAGAGCCCCCGCCATGTTTTGATAGATTTTGAGCGGGACAGAAGCCCGCCGCCGAGGGGGTGGGGCTTCTTCCTCAGCACTCACCAGCGCCATTTTCTCCACAGCACAGCGCTGAGGAAGCTCCCCGGACTCTCCCCTGCTTACTGACGGTGACAGTGGGTTTTTCAAGAGGGGGGGGGGGGGGGCACATAATTAACATGTATAAAGTTATAACAGCGCTACTGGGTAAAACATTCTGTGTTTTTTCCTGGGTCATATAGCGCTGGGGTGTGTGCTGGCATACTCTCTCTCTGTCTCTCCAAAGGGCCTGGTGGGGAACCTGTCTTCAGAAAAGAGCTTCCCTGTGTGTGTGGGGTGTGTCGGTACGCGTGTGTCGACATGTATGAGGTTGAAGGCTCACCTAAGGAGGAGGGGGAGTGTATGAATGCAAGGTCTCCGTCGGCAGCGCCGACACCTGACTGGATGGATATGTGGAATGTCTTAAGTGCTAATGTGAATTTATTGCACAAAATATTAGACAAAGCTGAGGCTAGGGATCAGTCAGGAAGTCAAACCATGCCTGTCCCAATGTCGCCGAGTCCTTCGGGGTCTCAGAAGCGCACACTATCCCAAATAGTTGACACAGATACCGACACGGATTCAGACTCCAGTGTCGACTACGATGATGCACAATTACAGCCAAAAGTGGCTAAGGGTATTCGATATATGATTATTGCAATAAAATAGGTTTTGCATATCACAGAGGAACCCCCTGTCCCTGACACGAGGGTACACATGTATAAAGAGAAAAAGCCTGAGGTCACCTTTCCTTCCTCGTATGAGCTGAACGAATTATGCGAAAAGGCTTGGGAAACCCCAGACAAGAGACTGCAGGTTCCCAAAAGGATTCTTATGGCGTATCCTTTCCCGCAAAAGGATAGGATACGATGGGAATCCTCTCCTAAGGTGGACAAGGCATTGACACACTTATCAAAAAAGATAGCGCTGCCATCCCAAGATACGGCTACCCGCAAGGATGCTGCTGATCGCAAGCAGGAGGTTACCATGAAGTCCATTTACACACATTCTGGTACAATACTTAGACCGGCAATGGCGTCGGCCTGGGTTTGTAGTGCTGTGGCTGCATGGACTGATTACTTATCAGTGGAGATTGAGACCCTAGATAAGGATACCATTTTAATGACCCTAGGGCATATAAAAGATGCTGTATTATATATGAGGGATGCTCAAAGAGATGTTTGTTTACTAAGTTCCAGAATAAACGCTATGTCTGTTCCGCTAGGCGAGTCTAATGGACCCGACAGTGGACGGGGGATGCCGACTCGAAGAGGCATATGGAGTTTTTGCCTTACAAAGGTGAGGAGTTATTTGGAGAAGGCCTCTTGGACCTCGTCTCCATAGCTAAGGCAGGTAAATCGAATTTCTTGCCTTATGTTCCCTCACAGCCTAAGAAAGCGCCTCATTATCAAATGCAGTCCTTTCGTTCGAATAAAAGCAAAAAAGTACGTGGATCGTCCTTTATTGCCAGAGGTAAGGGCAGAGGAAAAAAGCTGCCAACTACAGCTAGTTCCCAGGAACAGAAGTCCTCCCCGGCCTCTGCAAAATCCACCGCATGACGCTGGGGCTCCCCTGAGGGAGTCTGCTCCAGTGGGGGCACGTCTTCGACTTTTCAGCCACATCTAGGTTCTCTCACAGGTGGATCCCTGGGCAATAGAAATTGTTTCTCAGGGATACAAGCTGGAATTCGAAGAGGTCCCCCCTCGCCGGTTTTTCAAATCGGCTCTGCCAGCTTCTCCCTCAGAGAGGGAGTTAGTGTTAAATGCAATTCAAAAATTGTATCTTCAACAGGTGGTGGTCAAGGTTCCCCTACTGCAACAGGGGAGGGGATATTACTCAACCCTGTTTGTGGTCCCGAAACCGGACGGTTCGGTCAGACCCATATTGAATTTAAAATCCCTGAACATATACTTGAAAAAGTTCAAGTTCAAGATGGAGTCGCTCAGAGCGGTCATCGCCAGCCTGGAAGGGGGGGATTTTATGGTTTCCCTAGACATAAAGGATGCGTACCTTCATGTTCCAATATTTCCACCTCATCAGGCGTTCCTGAGATTTGCTGTACAGGATTGTCATTACCAATTTCAGATGTTGCCGTTTGGGCTTTCCACAGCCCCGAGGATTTTCACCAAGGTACTGGCGGAAATGATGGTGCTCCTGCGCAAGCGAGGTGTCACAATTATCCCATACTTGGACGATCTCCTCATAAAAGCGAGATCTCGGGAGAAGTTACTGGACAGCGTGTCACTTTCATTGAAGGTGTTACAGCAACACGGCTGGATTCTCAATATCCCGAAGTCGCAGCTGGTTCCTACGACGCGTCTGACCTTCTTGGGCTTGATTCTGGACACAGACCAGAAAAGGGTTTTTCTTCCGACGGAAAAAGCTCAGGAACCTATTGAAGCCAAAACAGGTGTCAGTGCATCACTGCACTCGAGTCCTGGGGAAAATGGTGGCATCATACGAAGCCATTCCCTTCGGCAGGTTTCATGCGAGAACCTTCCAATGGGACCTGCTGGACAAGTGGTCCGGGTCACATCTACATATGCATCGGCGGATCACCCTGTCCCCCAGAGCCAGGGTATCTCTCCTGTGGTGGCTGCAGAGTGCTCACCTGCTAGAGGGCCGCAGGTTCGGCATTCAGGACTGGATCCTGGTGACCACGGACGCAAGCCTCCTAGGTTGGGGAGCAGTCACACAGGGAAGAAATTTCCAAGGTCTTTGGTCAAGTCTAGAGACTTGTCTCCACATCAACGTCCTGGAGTTGAGGGCCATATACAACGCCCTACATCAAGCGGAGGCATTACTTCGCGACAAACCAGTTCTGATTCAGTCAGACAATGTCACCGCAGTGGCTCATGTAAACCGCCAAGGCGGCACAAGGAGCAGGGTGGCAATGGCGGAAGCCACCAGGATTCTTCGCTGGGCGGAGAATCATGTCAGCGCACTGTCAGCAGTGTTCATTCCGGGAGTAGACAATTGGGAAGCAGACTTCCTCAGCAGACACATCCGGGAGAGTGGGGGCTTCATCAGGAGAACTTCGAGCAGATCGCAAGTCGGTGGGGACTGCCCCAAATAGACATGATGGCGTCCTGTCTCAACAAAAAGCTAAAAAGGTATTGCGCCAGGTCAAGAGATCCTCAGGTGGTAGCTGTGGACGCCCTGGTGACACCGTGGGTGTACCGGTCGGTCTATGTGTTTTCTCCTCTTCCTCTCATACCCAAGGTGTTGAGAATAATAAGACAAAGAGGAGTGAGAACAATCCTCATTGTTCCAGATTGGCCACGAAGGACCTGGTATCCGGAGCTGCAGGAGTTGCTCACAGAAGATCCGTGGCCTCTTCCTCTAAGACAGGACCTGCTGCAACAGGGGCCCTGTCTGCTCCAGGACTTACTGCGGCTGCGTTTGACGGCATGGCGGTTGAACGCCGGATCCTAGCGAAAAAGGTATTCCGGATGAGGTCTATGTGTTTTCTCCTCTTCCTCTCATACCCAAGGTGTTGAGAATAATAAGACAAAGAGGAGTGAGAACAATCCTCATTGTTCCAGATTGGCCACGAAGGACCTGGTATCCGGAGCTGCAGGAGTTGCTCACAGAAGATCCGTGGCCTCTTCCTCTAAGACAGGACCTGCTGCAACAGGGGCCCTGTCTGCTCCAGGACTTACCGCGGCTGCGTTTGACGGCATGGCGGTTGAACGCCGGATCCTAGCGAAAAAGGTATTCCGGATGAGGTCATTCCTACACTAATTAAGGCTAGGAAGGACGTGACATCAAAACATTATCACCGAATATGGCGAAAATATGTTTCTTGGTGTGAGGCCAGGAATGCTCCTACGGAAGAATTCCAGCTGGGCCGTCTCCTTCACTTCCTACAAACTGGAGTGAATTTGGGCCTAAAATTAGGCTCCATTAAGGTTCAGATTTCGGCCCTATCCATTTTCTTTCAGAAGGAATTGGCCTCTCTTCCTGAAGTACAGACGTTTGTGAAGGGAGTACTGCATATTCAGCCTCCTTTTGTACCTCTGGTGGCACCTTGGGACCTTAACGTAGTGTTAAGTTTCCTTAAGTCACATTGGTTTGAACCACTCAAAACGGTGGAGTTAAAATATCTCACTTGGAAGGTGGTCATGTTGTTAGCCTTAGCTTCGGCTAGGCGAGTTTCGGAATTAGAGGCTTTATCACATAAAAGCCCCTATCTGGTTTTTCATATGGATAGGGCGGAATTGCGGACTCGTCCTCAATTCCTGCCTAAAGTGGTCTCATCCTTTCATATAAACCAGCCTATTGTCGTGCCTGTGGCTACACGTGACTTGGAGGATTCCCTTGATGTGGTCAGGGCTTTGAAGATTTACGTGGCCAGAACGGCTAGGAACAGAAAAACAGAGGCACTGTTTGTCCTGTATGCAGCCAACAAGGTTGGCGGCCCTGCTTCAAAAGCAGACTATTGCTCGCTGGATCTGTAACACGATTCAGCAGGCGCATTCTACGGCAGGATTGCCATTACCAAAATCGGTTAAGGCCCATTCCACTAAGAAGGTGGGCTCTTCTTGGGCGGCTGCCCGTGGGGTCTCGGCACTACAGCTGTGCCGAGCTGCTACTGGGTCGGGGTCAAACACCTTTGCAAAGTTCTATTAAGTTTGATACCCTGGCTGAGGAGGACCTCCTGTTTGCTCAATCGGTGCTGCAGAGTCATCCGCACTCTCCCGCCCATTTGGGAGCTTTGGTATAATCCCCATGGTCCTTACGGAGTCCCAGCATCCTCTATGACATTAGAGAAAATAAGATTTTAAACCTACCGGTAAATATTTTTCTTGTAGTCCGTAGAGGATGCTGGGCGCCCGTCCCAAGTGCGGACTACTTCTGCAAGGCTTGTATATAGTTATTGCGTACATAAGGGTTATGTTATAGTTTCATCGGTGGTGGACCGAGGCTATGTTGGTTTTTCATACTGTTAACTAGATAGTATATCACAAGTTATACGGTGTGATTGGTGTGGCTGGTACGAATCTTGCCCTTGGATTACCTAAAATCCTTTCCTTGTACTGTCCGTCTCCTCTGGGCACAGTTTCTCTAATACCCCTTTCACATCGCACAAATAACCCGGTATCGACACGGCATATTGCCGTGTCGAACCGGGTCAGTGTGCGATGTGAAAGGTCCTTTGACGATTTAGCGGGTCGCCTGACCCGGTAATTCAACCCGGTAAAAAAGAAGGGTTTTACCCGGGTTGATTACCGGGTCAGGTGCGGTGTGAATGGGAGCCGTGTCGATGCGACACGGTTCCCATTCACAGCATAGGGAGAGGCGACGCAGGAGATGAGCTCATCTCCCAGCGCCGCCTCCACCCCCGCCCCTGCTGCTGCTCCCTCCGCTGCTATGGCAACCGACCCGGCATATTGCCGGGTCGGAAAGCCAGCAGCGGAGCGCAAATGCCGGATCCCACCCGGTAAGTACACGTTTGTCTTACAGGGTAGGATCCGGCATTTGCGGTGTGAATGCGGTATTACTGAGGTCTGGAGGAGGGGCATAGAGGGAGGAGCCAGTGCACACCCAGAGCCTAAAGTCTTTCTTAAAGTGCCCATGTCTCCTGCGGAGCCCGTCTATCCCCATGGTCCTTACGGAGTCCCAGCATCCTCTACGGACTACGAGAAAAAGATTTACCGGTAGGTTTAAAATCTTACTTTTTCAAAAGTAAGCGAATGTGAGACACTGGCAGTATGAATCCCCCCCCCCCACAGTCTTCCATGGTTGAGTCACAGTTCTCTTACCGAATTCCAACAATTGGTTCACTCGATGAGCTCTGTAGAAACTAGAGAGGCACAAAACATATTTCCAACCACCATGGGGCGTGGTATCCTAAAGCAGACAACCCCTTTAATGCATGTGTGTGGACCCCCGTGTTTTGGTTTTGGTTCTAATTCATCATCGAGTTTTAGTTTTGGTATTGGAAAAACCACCCTCAAATGTTTTGGTTTTAGATTCGGTTTTTGGTTCGGTGCAGGATTCCTTTAAAAACAATAAAGATTGATAAACATTGAATAAATAAAAAAAAAAGATAAAAATTGATTTACAAAAACTGCTAAAATCATGTAATTTGGACGTGATATGGCCCCTTGTGCAATTTGGCCTCCTGAACAGTCACACAGAGGGGGCAGGGCTAGCAGCACCAGCAAGTGCGGTGCAGCATCCCAAGGATGCTGTGCATCAGCCGAATGCAAGGCAGGGGGCGGGGCTGGGATGACACGAATCGCGTCATCTGACCCCCAGACTGCCCACATAGAACTACGCCGTCGGGAGGATGCTAGGGGATACGGGGGGGCGGGGTTTGCGGGTGGCTGGCGCTCGGCCGGGAGACTTGCCCACTCTTCCGGGGGGCTGGGAGCGCCACCCGATTTTCAGTAGCCTCCCGGACATTCCGGAAGAGTAGGCAAGTATGGGGGTGATTCAGACCTGATCGCACGCAGATGTTTTTTTGCAGTGCTGCGATTAGGTAGTTGCCGCCTACAGGGGGAGGGGGTAGTTGGTGTGCAGGGGTGCAAACGCTTGTGCAGAGAGCGCACAAACAAAAGTTTGTGCAGTCTTTGCACAGCTGGGGACTCACTAAGCCGTTGCGGCGATCCGGCCAGGAGCTGACATTAGGAATCGTTCCTCCAAACTCCTGCGTTTTTCTGGACACTCCCAAGAAATGGTCAGGTGACACCCACAAACGGCCTCTTCCTGTCAATCTTCTTGCGATCGCCGGTGCGATCGCTTTCTTCGTAGAATCCGTCACTGTCCAGCAATCCCCGTCGCCGGTGGTCGACGCGCCTGCGCATTGCGGTGCATACGCAAGCGCAGTTCAGACCCGATCGAAAAAGCTAGCGTGCGATCGGGTCTGAATGACACCCTATGTAATAAGTCTGTATGTGAGGTGAAATAAGTCCTTATGTGAGATGTAATAAGTCTGTATGTGAGGTGTAATAAGTCCTTATGTGAGGTGTAATAAGTCCTTATGTGAGGTGAAATAAGTCCTTATGTGAGGTGAAATAAGTCCTTATGTGAGGTGAAATAAGTCCTTATGTGAGGTGAAATAAGTCCTTATGTGAGGTGAAATAAGTCCTTATGTGAGGTGAAATAAGTCCTTATGTGAGGTGAAAAATAAGTCCGTATGTGAGGTGAAAAATAAGTCCGTATGTGAGGTGTAATAAGTCCGTATGTGAGGTGTAATAAGTCCGTATGTGAGGTGTAATAAGTCCGTATGTGAGGTGTAATAAGTCCGTATGTGAGAAGAGTTCCAGATAGCCAGTAAAAGCTTTAATATGTTTATTTTAGCAATTATCTGCCTTTCTCCTTGTAGCAGCGACAGTAATGTATTCTTTTGTGTGCTACCATCAGTGGTAAACTGATGTCATGGCAAAACAGAGCAAACCACATTTATGGCACTGGGCAAATGCTTCACTACATCAGGTGAAGGACTGCTGCATTATATGAGACATAGGGGGTCATTCCGAGTTGATCACTCGCTAGCTATTTTTTGCAGCGCTGCGATCAGATAGTCGCCGCCTCTAGGGGAGTGTATTTTCGCTTTGCAAGTGTGCGAACGCATGTGCAGCCGAGCGGTACAAAAAGGTTTTGTGCAGTTTCTGAGTAGCCCAGGACTTACTCAGCCGCTGCGATCACTTCAGCCTGTCTGGTCCCGGAATTGACGTCAGACATCCGCCCTGCAAACGCTTGGACACGCCTGTGTTTTTCCAAACACTCCCTGAAAACAGTCAGTTGACACCCACAAACGCCTTCTTCCTGTCAATCTTCTTGCGATCGGCTGTGCGAATGGATTCTTTGTTAAATCCATCGCTCAGCACCGATCCACTTTGTACCCGTACGACGCACCTGCGCATTGCGGTGCATGCGCAGTTTTGCAGAATTTTGACCTGATCGCAGCGCTGCAAAAAATAGCTAGCGTGAGATCAACTCGGAATGACCCCCATAGGCATAATTGCCACTTGTGAGTGTCACCCGTATAACAGTTGCGTCTCTTCAGATTACAAAGTAGGTTTAGAATCATGACACGCTTCCACCTGCAAGACCAAAGACAGCACAAAAAGCAGCCATGCAAGTAATGACAGTCTATAGAATGTATAGCTGTGCCGGCTCCCCCTAATGTAATACAGGGTATATAATAACACATACATAATACTCTGGCTGCATGAGTTGCTCCCTATGGCCCTCATTCTGACCTGATCGCACGCTGCAACCTTTTGCTACCCGTGCGATCAGGTAGACGCCGCCTATGGGGGAGTGAATTTTTGCATAGCAAGGCTGCGATCGCTTGTGCAGCCGAGCTATGCAAAAAAGTTTTGTGCAGATGAGGAGTAGGTCTGGACTTACTTAGCTGTTGCGATCACTTCAGCGTCTCAGGTCCCGGAATTGACGTCAGACATCCGCCCACCAAACCCCTCGACACGCCTGCGTTCGGATCTCCACTCCCCGAAAACGGTCAGTTGACGCCCCGGAATGCCTTCCTCCTGTCAATCATGGTGCGATCACGGTAGCAATTGTTTTCTTCTTTAATTCAGTCGCTGCCCGGCGCTCTCCGGCGCCGGGCAGCGATGCGCCTGCGCTTTGCGCCCGCTGTGCATGCGCATTCCGGACCCGTTCGCACGGCTGTGAAAAAAAGCAGCATGCAAACGGATCGGAATGACCCCCTATGACAGAGGTATAATAATGCTCCCTACGCCTGCATACAGAGATATAAGTGCACCCCTCCACACTTCTGTAGTAACATCATTCAGGAATCATCACAGAATTGAAGGATGAGCTCAATTCATAAAATAAACTGTGAACGACGACGGTCCCTTCTGCATACAGTATATATGTTATTATAGCAAGTATCCCGATGTTACATGACCCCCAGGGTGCACAGGGATAGGCCACTGCCCTGACCTCTACCCTTTAAGATAAAAACACTTCTTTTCACCATTAGAACGTGGCGCCCAGAGGTCAGACTTATAATACACACACCATGGAGAGCCTTGGTCAGACGTGGTTCAGGAGTACAGTTGTATAACCTTGGTGCATGGCATAGATTTCCCCTGTCAGGTGACTAGGGTCCTCCACACCTGGGGCTACAATATGCTTCCAGGGACCCCAGCACTCACTTGCAAAGTGCCACATAGGAATCGTGTCATACCTGGTTACCATGGGCAACTACTCCACTGGCTCACTTCTCCACACTTTTCACTGCTTCATGACTAGACCCCAGTCTGGCCAGACTGTACCATTAAACACATGCAGGGACTCTGATAGGAGCTCGTCCCTGTGATGAGTTTGAAGCAAAGTGATTGCAAATATGCCAGAATAAAAACCAAAATAAATGTTGCTTCAAATTGCCACATAATCACTGACACTTCCAGAGGTTTCCGTGGCCCTGTCTATTGTTGGCGTGTAAATGCACTTTCCTGCGTAAAGTTGAAAGAGATCTCCTTACTGGAGTGTAACAAATTATAGGGGCACTCCGCAGGGACATCCCTAAACCGCCCCGCTTCTGCAGCAAGCAAGCCTAGCCTCCATGTGCATTTCATCAAAGCCAAATTATCTGCACACAGCCAATAGCAACACTGGGAATAAATGTACCTCTATACTGCACACAGCAGATAAACAGATATGTCCCCTTTCAGAATCTCTGTACACAGGGTCTTCCCCCCTACTCCCCAGTAGGTGACTGTGAGCACACCCACAACTCCGTGCCACAGGGGAATGCCCCTTCTTCAGCGACTCCCAAGATGTGCCAAGCCGTGAAGATCTCTTGTTATTCTAGAGGGATCTCCCCGGGTTCATGTTTCATAATTAATGTTTTTAAAAACAGATGCTGACACTCTGGAGATTCCCCTACGCCCGGGGGCATGGGAGTAACCTCATCCTGCAGCGTGTCTCTGAGAGGTCGCTGGCACAAGCCCCGTCACTTCCAGCTGTACCGTGTATAGTGCCTGAGCTGGTCAGACGTGTGCCCTGCCACCACTCCTGCCACAGCTGTGATTGTAACTTTATCAATCTCCATGCACGTACATACTATTCCATACCGCCTATTCTGTATGTCCGCAGTATGCAGCAGCGTTTCAACAGATGAGGGGGCCACATGTGCAGACTACAGGTGGGGCCCTCCTCTCCACGATGCAGTAGGCGCCGACATAGTGCTGGAATCTACTGCGCAGGTACTAATACCGTGGGGCATATTTACCAACAGGTTTTAGGGGTACATTTACTAAGCAGTGATAAGAGCGGAGAAGTGAGCCAGTGGAGAAGTTGCCCATGGCAACCAATCAGCACTGAAGTAACATCTATAATTTGCATACTATAAAATGATACAGAGCTGCTGATTGGTTGATGGGGAAATATCTCCACTGACTCACTTCTCCGCTCTTATCACTGCTTAGTAAATGTACCCCTTAGTCTGAATCATGGGGGTCATTCCGAGTTGTTCGCTCGCAAGCCGTTTTTAGCAGCTTTGCACACGCTAAGCCTACGCCTACTGGGAGTGAATCTTAGCATAGTAAAATTGCGAACGAAAGATTTGCAATATTGCGAAAAGACATCTCTGTGCAGTTTCTGAGTAGCTCCAGACTTATTCGGCATCTGCGATCAGTTCAGTGCTTGTCGTTCCTGGTTTGACGTCACAAACACACCCAGCGTTCGCCCAGACACTCCTCCGTTTCTCCAGCCACTCCCGCGTTTTTCCCAGAAACGGTAGCGTTTTTTCCCACACGCCCATAAAACGGCCAGTTTCCGCCCAGAAACACCCACTTCCTGTGAATCACATTACGATCACCAGAACGAAGAAAAAACCTCGTAATGCCGTGAGTAAAATACCTAACTGCATAGCAAATTTACTTGGTGCAGTCGCAGTGCGAACATTGCGCATGCGCACTATGCGGAAAATCGCTGCGATGCGATGAAATTTACCAATGACCCCCCATATTCATTTCTTACCGACGCTTATTGCAGCAATTAGAAACATGCATTGCCGGGAATCACCATTAGCCACACACAGGGGTAAAAGTAAAGTGATCGCTAATGCAATTGTTTTACTACCTGCTTTGGGAGCCTGGCACACTACCGCATACACACGGTCATCAGCCCACGTGTGTGCAAGCGGCCATTGACGGGGAGGGATCCCGTGGAACCGTCTCCCGGGAAATTAAGCAATCTGTAGCCCATGAACAACAATGGTTAACGCCATCTAAAGCAATCCAGAGCTTGGTAAATTCCACAAATAGAAACTTATAGGGGCTGATCGAAAATGAAGAAACGGCTGTTTATGTTTGGTAGCCCTTAGAGACATACACGTGATATCTGAAATATGCGTATATCCCCGGAAATGGGTGTTTTCGGGGTGATAGCCCACAAATTTATTTTCATAAGTAAGCACGTGTATATGTATATATATATATATATATATATATATATATATATATATATATATATATCTATATCTATCAGGGACATGCGGTGAGCTAAATAGCTCAGGAGGCACTGTCTAGCACCAGAGCGAGCCAGATTTACATGCAATATATGGGCCAAAGTGTACATCTGGGAATCATACACAGGTGCAACATTATAAACTCCTGGAAATCTGGTGAGTTTTGATCAGAGATGTGTGGAAAGGATACACAGGTGAGGAACTGCCTCACCTGCCATAGACTTTTTACTCCAAAGTTTTGGCTATAAAAATTCATAGAATAATGCAAAGAAGATATTTCAAACATATTCTTTGTATTTTTCATATACTTTATACAGTCAAAACTTTGACACAGACGTAAGTAGGACAGGAAAGGCTCTGCCTCACCCCACCGCACATCACTGATATATATATATATTGCAGGAGCTCCCAAAAAAAAAAAAATTCAAAAGCAAACAAACATTTTGCATTACACAACATAAGGTAAAACAGATCCATTTTGCATTACACAACATAAGGTAAAACAGATCTCTAACAAACTTCAAAAATACACAGAAGTGGCATGATCTGTAATAAAACTACAGCGCAGACTAAACAGGGCTAAAATGTTTCTTTCATTTCAGCGCGGGTAATCTCAAGAATCCCAACAATCCCCTAGATGGACAGAAAGACCTTTTCATATTTTTTATTCAGCAGAATCAGTATTTATGGACAAAGCAAAATAAAATACAAAAAAAAATGATTTTTTTTTTGTGATGGAGTGGGAACAGACAAGCATGCGCGTGGCAGAGGGTGGGCCGGAATCTATTCTGAGGGTCTAAGCTGTGTGCCATATGCGCAGCCTTTCGGAAAAAAAATAAAAGCTCAAAAAGAGTAAAGACAGGAACAGGTGTACAACAGTGTACAGTGTAATACATTAGTTCCCGGACTCACGCACCTGAGGGGAGTAATTGATGGTTTACTATTACTACCATTTATGCTAAAAAAAACATGGAGAGACCACCAAAACATGGAGACCACCCTAACACACACTATACGATCCATTCCAAGCTTCGCAGTTGTTATGTAATGGAGTCATTGACCCAAGTCCCAGTGTCAGTGTCATCAATATGACGAAATCTGGCTTCCTGCCCGATGTGCCAGAGCTGTGGTATGTGATAGGGGCCACTCCTTGTCAGATTGCTGCAGTAGTGAGTGGACGTCAGGTCACTTCATTCCCGCTCATCACCCACAACCAGAATCCCTGTCACTACAGAGATAGCCTGCAGAGGAATGATGTCACTGCAATGGCCTATAAATATGTATTACCAGTTACTTATATAGCGCACACATATTCCGTAGCGCTGTACAGAGAATATTTGGCCATTCACATGCCTGCCCCAGTGGAGCTGGCACTCTATGTTCTCTACCACATGTACACGCACATACATACACGCTAGGGTTAACTTTTGTCATAAGCAAATGAACCTACCAGTATATTTTTTGAGTGTGGGAGGAAACTGAAGTACCCGGTGGAAACCCACACAGGCATAGTGAGAACATACACACTCAACACAGGAAGGGCCGTGGTGGGAGTTGAACCCAAGGCCTCACTGCTGTGATGCTAACCACTATGTCAACCGTGCTTCCTCCCCATAGTGAAACTCTATGTGGAAAATACTTGTTTATTTGTTTGTTTTCATTTTGGGGGTGACACTGTTACTTAATGAAGTCATCAGCACCAATGAGTAAAAATTGGGAGATAGCTAATTGCTTTGCGGATTTCTTGCAATGTATGGCTACATACTGCACTGACAGTTTTACACATATCGCCATAATGGTAACTTCTACTTGTCCTACGGCAGCTCTAGTCTAGTATACCACAAGTGCCACTACTGCGCCGCTACCTTGCGCAATTCTGGACAATTGACAATCATATGCGTCTCTACAGCTTCTCCACCTGCAGCTGAGTGGGTGTAACTGGATATGGTGGGTGAGGGTGTGTTGCGGACATGTAGGTGCAACCGTGGTGTATTCAGATGTTGTGCATTCGTAGAGATGCGTCCGATTCCTGACGGATCTCTTGTTCCAAGCACGTGGCTGGTGCATTTGTGCGCTGATAATGATAACAGATACGATCCAAGCAGGTTGGATGGGGGGGCAGAGCGGCAGAATACATTCAGCCAACAGGCGGAGAGCCATTTTTATTCCCAAGTACCCAGTGTGCCGGCAGTGCTGCGGCTAATGTGCGTGCTGCCCCACCGTCGCCAACATCTGCCTCTTTTTTGTGCAAGTCCCATCTCCTTTTCACACTGTCCACTATACCGGGAAATGTTTTCATTCACAAAACGTCTTTGTAAATGTCCTTTACTTAGTTGCCAGCGCAAGTAAATTCCAGAGACACTAGATGGGCCAGTAAATCTGAGCCGTCCATGGGAAATACTTTCCCAGCAAACTGCACTGACACTGATAATAATAAATATATATTATAATATAATTTAAGAATTACTGTACATGTAAAATGTGGACTCTTTTTACTGCAGTTGTTTAATATTGAAAAATAGGGACAAATAGGTGACAAGGGGTAATAGGATCAGATCAGGGACTGTCCCCGGCTATAAAGGACAGATGGCTGCTAGAGTATGTCACAGTGGGCCTGAGTGAGCGGCAGACGCTAATGCATTTGCACCTGCGAATATGTATGTAGCTAATGTGTGAAAATATGCAAATGCTGCAGCCGGGTGTGGTATGGAAGGTAGATAGTAACTAGCTCGACAGTGTCTAGGTCGACCACTATTGGTCGACAGTAACTAGGTCAACAGGGATGCTAGTTCGACAGAGGTTGTAAGTCGACATGTTCTAGGTCGACAGGTCAAAAGGTCGACATGAGCTTTTTATGGGGGGGGGGGTTTGTGTCGTTTTCTTTGTAGAGTGACCGGGAACCCCAATTAGTGCACTGTGTCCCCTTGCATGGCTTGCGGCTTTGGGCAGGTTACCGTTCTCAATTGTAGTCCACGTGGACTGTTAAGTATGAAAAGGGTCAAAAAAAGAAAAAAATAGTGACAAACTCATGTCGACCTTTTGACCTGTCGACCTAGAACATGTTGACATAGAGACCCTGTCGACATAGAAACCCTGTCGACCTAGTTACTGTTGACCAATAGTGGTCGACCTAGATGGTGTCGACCTAGTTACTGTCGACCTAGAGACCGGATCCCGCTGCAGCCGCTTGCAAATCAGTAATCTATCCAGGTTCTAAGTACCTCTGCGGTCGTGCAGCATGGCGTAGGAAGTATGACACCAGAGCAAACGCAAGTATGACAACGGAAAGTATGACATGGGATCGCAATGAGACACGCCCCGGAAATGATTGGAACACGCCTGCGTTTTTTTTTGCCACCACTCCCCCGTTACCTCCTCCAAACACTCACCTTGCAAATCCTCTCTGCGACTGCCATCGCAGAACCGTTGCGGCACACGAGCAGTCGCTCCATTCTGACAGCAGATGTTGCCCCCAATTTCATGGCTGTCAAATTTTCAGATGGCTTTTGCCGCTATAGCCTAAGGGCTGCACTCCGCAGAAATTACCGGGAGCGGGTTCTGTAAGAACCTTCCCCGGCAATGGCCGCCAGACATGCGTGGTTAGCAGACTGCATATATGCAGCAGCGCTGTGCGGTTCCGAAGGAGAAATAAAGTGATTGCACCTCACAGGGAGCCCCTGTCCCTTTCATTTGTTTTTAATACCTTTGGCCAGTACATAATTTCATGTTGTTACAAAAAACGACCATAAGAAATTATTATTATAGAGTCTAAAATCGGATAATTGATACATATCCCTCTATTATGAAGCACAAAATCAGTTGACAAATCCTATTATTTGCGCAAGACATGCACCTGCGTTTCTGCTGCCTGTACAGAACAAATTGATGATGTGAGTTGGGGGACAGAAACAGAGGTGGAGGGGAGAGTGGGATGTTCAGGGGAGGGGGTTCATCGCAACCTTGAGTATTTACATAACCTCCGAATGCCACAAACAGGCTACATGTCTTACAATCAAATTAATTATTTACAGGTTACTTCATCTTATTCAATTAGAAAGAACTTACTGTGCACATCACACAAAAAATCCGAAACACGAGGCCTATCCCAGTAAACGTTTCTTTCAGAAGAGAAATATTGTAAGCTATATCCAATATGCAACGACAACTGGCAGTTATAGTATTTATGGAGGGACGGGGGCAATCCCTCTCTGGGCTCTCTTTTTGGCGTCTATTCATGAAGCGGTGAAAGAATTGGAGAAGTTGCCCATAGCAACCAATCAGCTGCTCCGTACAACTGTACAGTATGCAAATTAGAAATGTTACTTCAATGCTGATTGGGCAACTTCTCCACTGGCTCAAATCTCTACACTTTTCATTGCTCCATGAATAGACTCCTTGGATCTAAGGGGGACATTTACTAAGCAGTGATAAGAGCGGAGAAGTGAGCCAGTGGAGAAAATGCCCATGGTAACCAATCAGCACTGAAGTAACATCTATATTTGCATACTATAAAATGATACAGAGCTGCTGATTGGTTGATGGGGAAATTTCTCCACTGGCTCACTTCTCCGTTCTTATCACTGCTTAGTAAATGTTCCCCTAACATACAGATTTTCATACATAAAGCTCTCGCTCTCCATTTACTCCTAAAACGTTATAACTCTGCGTTGTCCGTAACTGTATAATCTACGCAACACTTCCTTGCTGGCAGAACCTGCTGTAACAAGACATGGTAGTCCAATAAGCCATATAATATTTGTTTGTTTTTCTCCCCTTTAAGTGCAAAATCATCTTCTGGACCACAGAGGGGTGAGGCACCTCCAGAATATGCCCCAGCTGCTCCCTCCTGACGGGGTCAGGCCTGTGTGAAATATAACCTTAAAAGGACTCAGTCACTGTCTGCAACTGTGTTGTGTGACAGGGTGAGGACCCAGCAGCTGCGGGCGAGTGTGACAGTGCAGTGGGAGGGGGTGAGCACAAGTTTACCATGCAGGGACAGAGTAGGGCAGAAGATTCGCTAGAAGGGGAGAATAGGGATCTGGCCGTTCTGAGCCGGTGGGTGTCCGGTTACCGCAGTGTTTCCATACTTAGCATGCTGACTAGAATCATTAGCTACGCCAAGCCTGGGGGGAGCGGATAGCATCCTAAATTTACCCAAGGACGAGCAAGGGTAGAGCCAATCCTGCTAGTGAGGGAAACTGTCAAAATGTCCCTGTCCTTTGTTCAGACATCGCGTCCATTCACTACCACACGGTGGAACGGTGTTTCGGCCTCTCTCGCAATCTGGGCCTGTCGGTTGGCAAGATATATTATGGGGCACCACAGATGTTTGGAATTAAAAAGAGCTGAGATGGTGAAATAAGCATAAAGTGACATAAAGAGTTGTAAATAAACATCATTTGCGCGTTTCCAGCAAATCGCGGTTTTCCTATGCGCGTGCACCTCCCCCCCCCCAAAAAAAAATCTTATGTATCCTTGCGCATACCGATTGGGGGTAATTTGGTATTTAGGACTCCTTCTTGCCCTGAGTGGGAGGGGACAAGGTTTGAAAGGGGGCGTGTCTGTGCTGTCAAGCTGTGGTATAAGCAAAACGCGTCATGCGCTGATCACAAGGAAGGGGATCATTCGTAGGTGCTCGACCTCTGCTACCAGTTATAAACTAATGATGAGATTAGGGGGGGCGCTTTTCATTGGCCGGATGCATCTTAATCCCACTCCCACTTGTGTTAATACTTTAGTAATGTTGACGCTGCAATCTATTCAGCTATTAGCAATTGTTCCACAGCAATAGAGAATATTTCATGAACTCAGCAGAAATCTTTGACGGGACATAAGGGCTGGAAGAATGATAGCTTAAGCTTCTAAATAATATTTACTGTTATGTTTCCAGTTTCCAGTACATATGATTTCGCCTAACAGGTTTTACTCCCTTTTTATATGCCTGGATATAATCCACGTCTTAGACTTTAGACATCTATAAACAAAAATATGATCTTCATATTAGTCTTATGATCCTGATTATACATCCGGTTTCACCATCTCAGCCATAAAATAGCAGCTTGCAGAGCCCAGCACCTATAGTATGCACAGATAATGAAGAGTGAGGACTTCAATCACCTTGTAGCACCTGAAACATGCCATCTAAGAGTTTATTACAGTCTGAGTAAATTTCCCCGTAATGCTTCTACTTACAGTCTGCGTGCCAGCGCCGTCCACTGCTGGCAGACTTCTGGTCATTCTAGATGATTTGGAGCGTCAAGGCCCTTACGGCCCTACAGGGAATCCCAATAACAGGAGACAGTGAGGCACTAAACACTATACATCTTTTCTGTAATCCTAGACACTCCAAGCATTTAGCAGTTCAGTTACAGATCAGATGCGCACACGGTGGTCCCATAACCCAAAGACTGGCAATATCTGACTTGTTACACAGAAAGTAATGCATGATTTATATCTAAAGGCAACAGGACCAAACCCTACCTCCTAATATGTTCTATGTATACAACATGATCATAATACAATTCTATTACACTCTATACAGACATAGGGCACTGCACCCCCAACATGACCTGACCACTGCACATGACCATAATACATCTATTACACCCTATACAGACATAGGACTTACACCCCAACATGACCTGACCCCTGGACATGACCATAATACATCTAGTATACACTATACAGAGATAGGACACTACACCCCAACATGACCTGACCACTGGACATGACCATAATACATCTATTACACCCTATACAGACGTAGGACACTGCACCCCAACATGACCTGACCACTGGCCATGACCATAATACATCTATTACATCCTATACAGACATAGGACACTACATCCCAACATGACCTGACCTCTGGACATGACCATAATACATCTATTACACCCTATACAGACGTAGGACACTACACCATCAACATGACCTGACCACTGGACATGACCATAATACATCTATTACACTCTATACAGACATAGGACTTACACCCCAACATGACCTGACCACTGGACATGACCATAATACATCTATTACACTCTATACAGACATAGGACTTACACCCCAACATGACCTGACCACTGGACATGACCATAATACATCTATTACACCCTATACAGACATAGGATACTGCACACCAACATGACCTGACCACTGGACATAACCATAATACATCTATTACACCCTATACAGACATAGGACACTACACCCCAACATGACCTGACCACTTGACATGACCATAATACATCTATTACACCCTATACAGACATAGGACACTACACCCCCAACATGACCTGACCACTGGACATGACCATAATACATCTATTACACTCTATACAGACATAGGACACTACACCCCCAACATGACCTGACCACTGGACATGACCATAATACATCTATTACACCCTATACAGACATAGGACACTACACCCCCAACATGACCTGACCACTGGACATGACCATAATACATCTATTACACTCTATACAGACATAGGACACTACACCCCCAACATGACCTGACCACCGGACATGACCATAATACATCTATTACACTCTATACAGACATAGGACACAACACCCCCAACATGTCCTGACCACTGGACATGACCATAATACATCTATTACACCCTATACAGACATAGGACTTACACCCCCAACATGACCTGACCACTGGCCATGACCATAATACATCTATTACACCCTATACAGACATAGGACACTACACCCCAACATGACCTGACCACTGGACATGACCATAATACATCTATTACACCCTATACAGACATAGGACACTACACCCCAACATGACCTGACCACTGGCCATGACCATAATACATCTATTACACCCTATACAGACATAGGACACTACACCCCAACATGACCTGACCACTGGACATGACCATAATACATCTATTACACCCTATACAGACATAGGACACTACACCCCAACATGACCTGACCACTGGACATGACCATAATACATCTATTACACTCTATACAGACATAGGACACTACATCCCAACATGTCCTGACCACTGGCCATGACCATAATACATCTATTACACCCTATACAGACATAGGACTTACACCCCAACATGACCTGACCCCTGGACATGACCATAATACATCTAGTATACACTATACAGAGATAGGACACTACACCCCAACATGACCTGACCACTGCGCAGTGGGACGCCCCGGTCATAAACCTGTAAGTCCTCACACCGCGAAAGGCAGCTCTTAGCAGAATAGCTGTCCTTTGTGCATTAGTAAATGCAACTATGCATGCAATAAGTGGTGGGATATATGGCATGCACTATGCGATACATGACACTGCCTGCCCTATACAGATATGACTAATGGCTATCATATCCCTGCAACATTTGAGCATGAGCTGATGTTTGTAGCTTTGTACACAGCTGTATGGAAGTATGCTGATGTATGTGTGACAATAGCGTATTAGTAGCATCATGAAGCAAAGTGCATTAGTGCAGGCAGGGCCGCCATCAGGGGGGGACTGCGGGGACTCGAGTCCTGGGCCCTTATAGAGAGGGGGCCCACTCCTTGCTCCTACTGCCAATACCTGGAGAGCTGCACAGGCAGAACAACAACAGCGGGCTGATGTGCAGGGAGGACTTAAAACAAGGCTCCCCTGCGTATCAGCTCTGCGAATCGTTTCTGCAGGTCTGCAATACTCCACCTATATGTAACGTCACGATGTGTGACATCACATAGGGGTGGTGTGGTGCGGCAGAATCTTTTTTTTTTCTTGTGGGGGGGCCCTGTCTATTTTGTCAGTCCCGGGCCCCACAATTTCTGATGGCAGACCTGAGTGCAGGTAAAGGGAATAGCAGGGACTGTGGAAGATTATGTGAGTTACTTACATTGGTGGGAAAATGTGGGCAGCACTGAAGCACAGTGGTTGGCATTGCTGTCCTGGGGTCATAGCTTCAGTTCCACTCAGGACCCTACCTGTGCTTTATCTAACTGAATAGACCGTAAATTGCTGCTTATTATAGGTGACTGTAGTTGGAGTCGCACAACAGATGAAGTATCTCAGCGTCCTATAAATCCATTACAAAATATTTCCCTACGTGAAATATCACCTGACGCGCTGACACTTTCATTTTCACATCAGGAAGAACCTAATATCTGCAGAGGCTAAAAATAAAATACATTAAGGCCATGGAATTGATAAAATTATGTTCTACAGTTAACTTTAAACCCATTGGTAGGTAATAAGGAGCATATTTATTTATTATCAAGTTCTAGATCTGATAATTATAATTTCTTATTGCTGATTAACGCTGCAATAAGAAATGACGATCTCCGGAATGCATTATTAACACAGGTTGGTATCAATATCCCGGCACATAGCATACTGACGGTCAGAATACCCACAGTGGCATCCCGACCGATTTGGTATATTAACCCTAATCCTAACCCACTCTGCCTGCAGGATAACTGTTACCCACCCCTCCTGCAGCCTAACCCACGCTTCCTGCAGCCTAACCCTAACCCACTCCTCCTGCAGCCTAACCCTAACCCACTCCTCCTGCAGCCTAACCCTAACCCACTCCTCCTGCAGCCTAACCCTAACCCACTCCTCCTGCAGCCTAACCCACGCTTCCTGCAGCCTAACCCTAACCCACTCCTCCTGCAGCCTAACCCTAACCCACTCCTCCTGCAGCCTAACCCTAACCCACTCCTCCTGCAGCCTAATCCACTCCTCCTGCAGCCTAATCCACTCCTCCTGCAGCCTAACTGTTACCGACCCCTCCTGCAGCCTAATCCACCCGTCCTGCAGCCTAACCCTAAACCACCCCTCCTGCAGCCTAATCCACTCCTCCTGCAGCCTAACCCTAACCCACTCCTCTTGCAGCCTAATCCACTCCTCCTGCAGCCTAACTGTTACCGACCCCTCCTGCAGCCTAATCCACCCGTCCTGCAGCCTAACCCTAACCCACCCCTCCTGCAGCCTAACCCTAACCCACCCCTCCTGCAGCCTAATCCACTCCTCCTGCAGCCTAACTGTCTGTTACCCACCCCTCCTGCAGCCTAACCCACGCTTCCTGCAGCCTAACCCTAACCCACTCCTCCTGCAGCCTAATCCACTCCTCCTGCAGCCTAACTGTTACCGACCCCTCCTGTAGCCTAATCCACCCGTCCTGCAGCCTAACCCTAACCCACTCCTCCTGCAGCCTAATCCACTCCTCCTGCAGCCTAACTGTTACCGACCCCTCCTGCAGCCTAATCCACCCGTCCTGCAGCCTAACCCTAACCCACTCCTCCTGCAGCCTAACCCTAACCCACTCCTCCTGCAGCCTAACCCTAACCCACTCCTCCTGCAGCCTAATCCACTCCTCCTGCAGCCTAACAGTTACCGACCCCTCCTGCAGCCTAATCCACCCGTCCTGCAGCCTAACCCTAACCCACCCCTCCTGCAGCCTAACCCTAACTCACCCCTCCTGCAGCCTAACCCTAACTCACCCCTCCTGCAGCCTAACCCTAACCCACCCCTCCTGCAGCCTAACCCTAACCCACTCCTCCTGCAGCCTAACCCTAACCCACTCCTCCTGCAGCCTAACCCTAACCCACTCCTCCTGCAGCCTGTTTCCCACCCCTCCTGCAGCCTAACCCTAACCTACCCCTCCTGCAGCCTAACCCTAACCCACTCCTCCTGCAGCCTGTTACCCACCCCTCCTGCAGCCTAACCCTAACCTACCCCTCCTGCAGCCTAACTGTTACCCACCCCTCCTGCAGCCTAACCCTAACCCAATGCTCCTGCAGCCTAACCCACTCCTCCTGCAGCCTAACCCTAACCCACTCCTCCTGCAGCCTGTTACCCACCCCTCCTGCAGCCTAACCCTAACCTACCCGTCCTGCAGCTTGTTACCCACCCATCCTGCAGCCTAACCCTAACCCAAAGCTCCTGCAGCCTAACCCACTCCTGCAGCCTGTTACCCACCCCTCCTGCAGCCTGACCCTAACTGTCCCCCAATGCCTAACCCTAAACCTAACCCCAGTACTTACCATCAGGATATCCTGGCACTTGATCCTGAGTGCCAGGATATTAAGTACATCCCATTAAACACATATGGGGCCTGTGTCCTCAATCACTTCACATCTTCCTTGGGACTCCGTTGCACTACTATGCGTGTGCGGTCTGCTGAGCCTGCGTGCACTGGTGTATTTATAGTGGGTGCAGTGTGTGTGGTGCACACGGGCCCCTGAGTCCTAGGGGGCCCCCCACTGCACACACTGCACCCATTATTTTGAATATTTTCCTCCAGAGTCCCACGCTGACAGCAGTAGCGGTGTTAAATCACAGTGAAACTGGCGCAGCGCCAATTTTCACAGCGTTCTGCGCATGCACAGTAGAGAAGTCACTGGGAAAATGGGTGCCGCTCCATTTTCCCGGAGACCTGCTCATGCGCAGTAGAGTCTGAGCCTCTAGTGCTCAGATTCTACTGCACTGCTGGCAGAGAGGAGGGGGCTGGAATGTGGGAGGCAGCACATGGACCTCCTCCTCTCTTAAAGTGCCCCTGCTTGTGTGTGTAGGAGAGATCCTAGGGATGCTGCAGTAACTCCATTAATAAAGTAGCCCCCAGCTGCTTTTGTTGTCACAAATGGAGGACTGCAGACAGTGTCGGACTGGGGCATTATGGGCCCACCGTGGGAAATGCAGTGGTAGGGACCCATGCTTAGGGGTGTGGTCAGCCACCCCAGAGATTTTGGTTAGCCAGTAGAGAGTGCATGGGCCCCTTGATGAACATATATAGCAAATACTGCTAGTGCATGAATGATAATAATAGCAATGCTCTGCAGTGAATACACCATAGCCCTATGCAGTATAGACATATGTATAACTCAAGTGCATAGTCTAGAACTTGATCCTTAGAGGAGAAGGTGGGCCCGCACGCAGTGGGGCCCACCGGGGGATTCCCCCCCCCCTGCACCCCTGTGGGCAGCCGATATCTCTGATGTCTGCTGAGGTTGTCTGTACATACATTCAGGAGATACTTAATATTTGCAGGTATCCCCCCCAAAACAGGTGTTATTAGGGGATATCCCACAAATATGAAATGATAAATAGTCCCTTAAATGAGGAAAAAAGGAGCAAAAATTTAGGGAACTGATTCCTCACAATGGCAGCACGGTAACGAATTATAAACTATTCTTATGATATTGAATATTTTGCTAAGTATATTCCAACAAAGGGATGAAGTTATGTGACCGGCGGTCAGGAGACCATCAGTCACAATCCCGGCACCTACATCCCAGACCCTCACTATCCCGACGGTCGGGGACTTTTCCCACTCGCGGGTGTCACCCATACAGTGCAAATAGAACCTGTGGCTTCGATGCGCTCGCCCCCCCCCCCCCCTTACCGGGCATCTAAATGCTGGGATCCCGCCATCGGTACCTCCGCAGACACACAACGTGCAACCTGAAATATGTCCTAAGCCAGTGACATGAAACTTTCCCATCACTGGTTGGATGATGGCATTTCCAGTTCTGACTGTATAACGTATGTGTGATTGCTGCAGACATATCTAAGGGACAAGCCATGGGCGACGACCCCATGACCCCAAACGCCTACCACCCTACAGACCAGGGTGTAGATTTACATTAGTGATGCAGGACATACTGTATATCAGTGCAGTAGGCCTCATGTCAATGTCTTGGCCAGTAAACAAAATGAATAACCCTCAACCAAACCATGTCTGAAACGTAACCTAACTAACCAGGTGTGGTCCTGCCATGGGGCCGGCTCAGGAGGCAGCTGTCTCAGGCAGCAAGATCTGGGGGGCAGTAAAATTATGGAAATCAAATTAGGAACATTTTAGTGCTAACACAACCTTAATTAGTGATTTTCAACTTGGTGGTGGCAAAAGACACCTCATGTACAAGCAGCCAAACACTTACCAACACATCCGACATCTGATACACGTTATAGCAGGGGTCAGGGAACTTTTTTACCTTTTACCCCAAAATATATTTAGATACACTGACGTTACCCCTTTGATTTGAAAGGAAGGAAATCATATATTATTGTGCATAAATACTGGTTATCACAGTTTATATGGCATTTCTGAGATTGTGTGTGTGTGTGTATATATATATATATATATATATATATATAATTATTATTTTTTTTTATTATTTTCGCCAAATATCTTTGGCAATGAATTGGTTAATTAACACTTTCTCCCCAAAACACCAGAATGAATGCAAGAAAGATGGATGGGGGGGGGGGGGGGGGGGGGGGGGCACGACTTTTGGGAGACAGATGGTCACATCCTCACCTCAGTAATGTCAGTGGGAATTTCCCACTGTTATATGGGTCCTGCGGGCGGGAGGACAGGACAGCGCAGGACGGGAGGGCGTGAGGGAGCGCAGTGTAACGTCAGCACGTCACACCACGGCCAGGAACACGGCACGGGGCGTCCAGGAGCACAGCGCAGGGCGGGCAGGAGGGAGCGCGGTGTGACGTCAGCAAGTCACATCACGAGCCGGCTGGTGCTGGACGGGGCTGTGTCTCGGCAGCGCGACCATCCATTACCCCCAGGAATTTCATTTTTACCCCATTTGGGGTAATTTACCCCTGTTCCCAGACCACTGCCTTATAGGACACAACAATATAAACTCATTGTGCTAAAGAAATCATTAAAACAGAAAAGAATGTATCCCAGCAATATCATTTCAGCAGCTTCGTTCAATTACAACACAAGTCACTCAGCTGTACTGTAAATGTTTCCTAGTACAGTGACACAATAGTCGTGAGTCACTAGTGTGAGGGATGAGAACTATCACTGCTGAGTCAGCAGAACTGTCACTATTATCACACACATCCTACTCACTAGAGGATGACAATCCGGAGCAAGGCAGGATTAAGGGGTACATTTACTAAGCAGTGATAATAGCAGAGAAGTGTCTATAATTTGCATACTATAAAATGATACAGAGCTGCTGATTGGTTGATGGGGAAATATCTCCACTGGCTCACTTCTCCGCTCTTATCACTGCTTAGTAAATGTACCCCTAATAGTACAAGTATTCTTGGTCACGTTCATTAGTGATCATAAGGGTTAGGAATTAAGTGGATCAACTATTGGGGGCCATTTATCAATGAACACATTTGTAATGCATTCTGGGCGCGGTGTTATCGCCCAGGATCGTGATGCAGGTGCGATTACACCAGGCAGATATTGGAAGCGGGTCATTTAGTGTCAGCACTCCTGCTCATGCGCGGTTCACTGACCAAACGTTCGCGGCGGCCATCGCTGGGGAGGAATCCGGGGGAACCCTCTCCTGGTGATTTTTGCGATCTGTAAATCTGTCAGCGGAGGTAAATCTGGCAGCATCACATCCCCCATAGAAAACGATGGGGATCGCGGTTGCTGGCGGGAATGGAGGAATAGGAGCAGATATTGGAGATACCTGCTGCAGTCCCTAAGTCATACATTTTGGTGATACTAAATATTTTCAGTTACCCCTCCCCCCCCCCCCCTCCCCCCGAAAATGGATGTTATCTGGGAAAATAGGTGTTATTGGGGAGTAAGCCACAAATATTTATTGATAAATGGGCCCCCAAGAGTTCCAACATGCTGGGAGCTGTAGTTCCACAACAGGTTGCCTAAGCAACCTACTGACATTAATACATAAATGTATTTATTAATAGTTTCTTCTATAGCGCAGCAAATTCCGTTGCACTTTACAATTGGAACAACCGTAATAAAACAAAACTTGGTAATAACAGACAGACATAGAGGTAGGAGGGCCCTGCCCGCAAGCTTACACTCTACAGCAGGCTTTCCCAACCACGGTCCTCAAGGCACACCAACAGTGCAGGTTTTAGCGATATCCAGGCTTCAGCACAGGTGACATAATTAGTAGCTCAGTTATTTTGATTTAACCATCAGTGCTTCAGCCTGGATATCACTAAAACCTGCACTGTTGGTGTGCCTTGAGGACCGCGGTTGGGAATGCCTGCTCTACAGGATAAATAAGATAATGCGTTACTGAGTTATATATCAAACATTATATCACTGAGCTAAAACCACTGAGACTTAGCTAAATAGGTCTGTCATGCTTCCACTCCTCTGCAGCAGACGACAGAGCAGTGGTTTGTCTAACTGAGCAGACAGAGAGTGAGTGACAGGTTTGCAGACTTAGGCCTGGATTCAGAGATGGACTCGGGGCCTACTTCAAGTTAGCAGCTGTGCAATTCTGTGTAATTAGAATTCAGTAGGAGGCGTCTGTAGGAGACGGACGCCCCCTGTTTGCATTTGCAGGATCCGAGTGCTGCATCTGAGGACACACACCATCAGTCAGGCTCATTCAGGCAGGCAATCGGATATAGAAACCCGGGACAAGTAACATAGAATCATAGAATTTGACAGCAGATAAGAACCACTTTGCCCATCTAGTCTGCCCCTTTTTTTTTATCCTTTACCTTTTTAAACCTTTTATGGCAATTATATTACAGGACTAATAGTATATATAATATAGTACAATGCTACTAGGCCTACACCCACATGTCAGTCAGACTCAGACGTATATATATTTTGTAGTCGGATGAGTACACGTTTACCTACTTTTCTCTCTGTGCCCCAGGAGATGGTTAATGTGGGAGGGATGGGAGAGCAGCGCAACCAATCACATCACAGCAGACCCGCCCCTGCAGCATCATGTTGCTGTGTGCAGTATTATGACCGCGGGACCATGGCAACGCGATACACAGCAAATTGCGCCCAATTTCATCAGAATTTGGCCACTAAAAATAATAACATTGCCCAGAAGCTGTAAATCTGTACTGAACTCATAGCAGATATTTCCTTTCATTGACTACCTGGCATGAGACAGGTGAAAGCCAACTTCTGATTGGTTACTAGTGCAGATTTGAACCTTGAAGCCATGTCAGTAAATAGCTCAGTGTTACTAAGCAGCCCTAGGTTGTATTTCATTGTCGCTTCTGCTCATTGTATTACTACAATGTACAGTATATATCACAGCAGCGTGACACGTGATTCTCTGTGACATCGATTGTTGGATACGCTTTGGTTATGGTTTATATCATTTGTGACATCAGCTAGTGGAAGGAGTGAGCTGAAATGGGGCATATAACTATACCAATACAGCAACCAACACAATTGTGATGAAATACATTATCCCTGCAGCGCTATATTATAATAATATACAGTATATCACATGCTGTGCAATTGGCCCATTTACAAGTTGCCCATAGCAACCAAACAGATCCTAGTTATCATTTTATAGAATGCAGTAGATAAATGTTAGCTTGAAGCTGATTGGTTGCCTCCCCCCATCATATCTCTATATATATATACTTGCAGCCAGAATTATACAATGGCCAATGTCTGTGGAGTGACTACAGCCGGCCAGCCGTCTTCATTGGTGCACATGGCAGATTCGCTGTAACTTTATTATTAACCTTTACTGTTCCAGAAAGTGCAGTCGTTTCCACATCCCCCGTCCTCACATCGGCCCTCTGCCCCCAAATACCTCATGTCACTCTCTTAACACCAGCTGTCACTTTGCTGCCCTGGGACAGACACCTCATGTTTCCTTAACTGTCAGCTGTTGGTCCGTAATCCCCCCCCTCGCCCTTTTAATGCTAGATAGGATGGCCACAATGAGAAATTCAGATAGAGCTGTTCCACCCAGTGTGGTTCTGTGTCTTTCTATACAAGTGCCCCTGAGCTCAGTGCAATTATCACAGACGCCTACATTAATCCAGGCGTCTAATGTTACATCACTGGGGTGACGGATTCTGCATTTACACCTCAGCAGGGATGGAGAAGACCAAGGAAGTATGTTCATAGAAAGACTGCGTTTTAAATCGCTGATAATGCAATGTTCTATGTTTGTGTGTTGCCGTCGGTATGAGAGAGATAGTAAATTGTGCACACGTGTCCCGTAAAAATACATATAGGTGGTCATTCCGAGTTGATCGCTAGCTGCATTCGTTCGCTGTGCAGCGATGAGGCAAAAAAAGGGCACTTCTGCGCATGCGTATGCGGCGCAATGCGCACGCGCGACGTACTATTACAACGGACGATGTCGTTTCACACAGGGTCTAGCAAAGCTTTTCAGTCGCACTGGTGGCCGCAGAGTGATTGACATGAAGTGGGTGTTTCTGGGTGTCAACTGACCGTTTTCAGGGAGTGTTTGGAAAAATGCAGGCGTGCCAGGAAAAACGCAGGCGTGGCTGGGTGAACGCAGGGTGTGTTTGTGACAACAAAACAGGAACTGAACAGTCTGAAGTGATCGCAAGCGCTGAGTAGGTTTTGAGCTACTCGGAAACTGCACAAAAAAACTTTGTAGCCGCTCTGCGATCCTTTCGTTCGCACTTCTGCTAAGCTAAAATACACTCCCAGTGGGAGGCGGCATAGCGTTTGCACGGCTGCTAAAAACTGCTAGTGAGCGAACAACTCGGAATGACCAGCATAATGCATTAAACATCTAGTATAAGCAAGAAAAGTACTAACTTTTATAAATTGTAAAGGATCGCAGATTAACCCACGAGTGCAACTAACGGTGAATTATATGGTTATGCAATATCAGCACAGGCACCAAATGCCATTTCCTTCTGCCTGTATGACAATCAGGAACCTCGCCTTCTGCTGCTACAGTCGTTACGTTACCCTGTTATTCCTCTCTATTAAACCTTATTTTATCTATTACAATGTGATTGCTTAGATGAAATTGGTTCCAGCACCTCATCTTATTTATTTATGATTCAAATAGCGCAAACATATTCCGCAACGCTTTACAGGGCGTATTTGGCAATTCATCAGTCTCTGCCCCAGTGGAGCTTACACTCTATATCCCTGCCGGTCTTCATACAATGGTCTCCAGGAACAATGTAAACGTATGTAAGGCGTTTCATTCTGCCATAAAGGCCTGCATCTAAGTTTTCATAATAGCCACTTGCTGTGACGCTTTCAAGTGTCTCACGAAAAAGTGGGGGTTGACGTGTGCTGTGACCCTTTTGATATTGAATTGAGAACTCACAGTCTCCTTGGAGAATTGAAGGCTCTCAGTTACCTAACACCATTACCAGCATGTTCCAGTACTTTAAAGCCCATTAATACTCGGCGTAGAAAGGGGGCAGATATCAGGTTATCGCAGCACGCATAGAAATACAGGGATATAACGGCGGTCGCTGCTTGTGTGATAAGCTTAGAGGATACCTTATATATCAGTGATATAGCTCTGCAGTCAATTCAGGTTTATAACAAACAGGATTCAGCACCAAAGTTAGACTCGTTGTAACTGTCTCACAGCTCTGTTAGTTGCAGAACCAGGTCTTACATGGCCACTTGGAGACGGTTACCGTGTCTATCTTTAGATGCCATATATTTTGTCTGTCATTTTTAAATCCCATCCGCCCCACCAGCAGACGCTTCCCAGTCAGCCACCCCGTCACACACATTGCAGCCGGCTGCTCCTAGTGAAATGCAGCAGCCAGTAAAGTGCTCCATGTTACAGACAGAAAATGGGGGGTTCCTACCTGCTCCCACAAAGAGGAGAAGGACGGCAAGGCAGCAGACGTATAACCCTGGTCCTCTCATGGTGTCAGCCAGGAAATCTAGGATGCTTGGCTCCTCTATATATACCGCAGGGAGCTGAGAGGGGTGCTGGGGACACAGACACGTCACTGCAGGCTGTCCCACAGGTGGTCCCAGCCCGGTGACACAGAGACTCCCTACCATTTGTGACCCTAATTAGGAAGTCAGAACAACTGGTCATGTTGTTATCCCAGTTGAGAGACTCACGCACACTCACATACACAGTGCACTGTGTATAATAGGTAGGGGAACATAGATATAACATCTCTGAGTTCCTATGTGAGTTGTGATTATTCATAGGCAACACCAATGCTACACTTATATATACATTAACAGTTATTTATATAATGCACACATATTACACAGCACTTTACAGGGGATATTTCAGTCCCTGAGCCAATGGAGCTTAGTCTATTTTCTCTATCACATTGGGGGTGATTCAGACCTGATAGCTGCTGTGCGTTTTCACACAGCAGGCGATCAGGTACTAACTGCGTATGCGTATACACCGCAATGCTCACGAGCGTCGGACAACAACAAAGGGCATCGCCGGTCAGCAACGGGATGGTGTGAAAAATCCCATCACATGGGCATTTGCAGGGTGATTGACAGGAGGAAGCCGTTTGTGGGTGGCAACTGAGCGTTTATTGGAAGTGTTCGGGAAAACGCAGGCGTGCCCAAGTGTTTTCAGGGATGGTGTATGACGTCAGCTCCGGCCCCGATCAGCCTGTTCTCATCACACTGTAGGAGTAAGTCCTGGGCTGCGCACACACTGCACACACTGGATTTTTGCAGCTCGGCGTACACATGCGATCGCACACTTGCACGGCAAATTTACACTCCCCCTGGGGGCGGCGACTATCTGATCGCAGGGCAGCAAAGTTAGCAGCCCAGCGATCAGGTCTGGATTACCCCCAGTGTATGTTATTCTGGAGTGTGCACCGAAACCGGAGCACCTGGAGGAAACCCACACCAAAGTTGGGGGGACATACAAACTCCACACAGATACGACCGTGGTCAGGAAGTGAACTCACGACTAGATGATGGCTTGCTCTCAGAGGCCTTTGCTAACATATTGTAATATTCTTCCTGCATGTGGCAGCAACAGAAATGTTTGCAACTCATCTTCAATAGTGCATAAGTGCAAAGGGTATCTGATACTGGGTGCACACTGATAGATATATCTGCAGATCAATGGACCTGCAGATATATCTATGGATGGACAGAGCAGTGTGTTGTGCATACACACTGCCCGACCCGTCGGAACTGGCGTCACGAACTGGGCGGTCATATACATGCTACATGCTCCTGGCCAGTTCAGCTGTCAATGACTTTCGGCCGGTGCAGCTTGTGTACAGGTGGTTGGCTGTCCGCCCGTACACACACAACGATGCATCAATATATCTGTAGATATATTGGTCATAGTGCGTGCTGCAGGGCTGACGTGATATGTCTGTGAACGATGGCGTTCACAGACATATTGTTGGTACACACTGGCTGACTGGCCAGCGATATATCGGTCGTTCGATAGAACGGCCGATATATCAGCCAGTGTGTAGTCTGCATTAGAGAAAACCATTGTGCAATCTACACAACACCCTCACAATAATCACAAAGTGACAGAAGGAGAGACGTATCAAACATCTCCCCCAGAGTGAGCTACAGTCCTGTCTCTCATTAAACATCAATGATGTCCATTACATAGGCTGGTTTTCATTATCAGTTACACACAGTGCAATGTCCAAACTATAACTGGCCCATTGCCTGTTGTGATCCTCACCCTTACTATTACACACAACAGCAGCCATACATGGAATTGCATAATGTGCAAACTAGGGATGGCCACCAACCATTGATGGCAGAGAATGTTTTGTTATATTAGCTACAGATAGCGCTGCGGTGGAAGGTCTGAAGGTAGAGAGGGAACTGGCAAGTGGTCACAGATATTAGAAGAGGGAAGATGCACCACCAGCAAGGGAGAAGATGTACCACCAGCAAGGGAGAAGATGTACCACCAGCAAGGGAGAAGATGTACCACCAGCAAGGGAGAAGATGCACCATCAGCAAGGGAGAAGATGCACCACCAGCAAGGGAGAAGATGCACCACCAGCAAGGGAGAAGATGCACCACCAGCAAGGGAGAATATGTACCACCAGCAAGGGAGAAGATGCACCACCAGCAAGGGGGAAGATGCACCACCAGCAAGGGGGAAGATGCACCACCAGCAATGGAGAAGATGAACCACCAGCAAGGGAGAATATGTACCACCAGCAAGGGAGAAGATGCACCACCAGCAAGGGAGAAGATGTACCACCAGCAAGGGAAAAGACGCACCACCAGCAAGGGAGAAGATGCATCACCAGCAACAAAGAAGACGCATCACCAGCAAGGGAGAAGATGCACCACCAGCAAGGGAGAAGATGCACCACCAGCAAGGGAGAAGATGCACCACCAGCAAGGGAGAAGATGCACCACCAGCAAGAAAGAAGACGCACCGCCAGCAAGGGAGAAGATGCACCACCAGCAAGGGAAAAGATGCTGGAAAGATGTAATGGAGACTGGCCAGTGGTAGAGGAAAGAAGAGAAAGTGGTGCTGATTCGTGTGGTTCATGCTAGCAAAAGAGCTGGCCTGGGTTGCCCCTCTTGGGCCTGATGAGGTCAGCCAGCGTGCCAACTTCCCTGTCTCAAACATTTTATGGGCCTCACTCACTCCACGAGCCGTAAATCTGCCCAGAAAAACTGCTTTGGTTAGAGTAGCCCCATGTAAGTCTTTAATTACTCATCATGAGAATGCGGGGACACCTGGGCTAGTCCTTATTACTTTTGTCATTTTTTTGTGTTTTATAATATAAAGCATTGGGCTCCATAACTTAGCCTAAAATCAATTAGCCAAATGCTATAACTCTCTCACTGGGAACAAATGTGGGCAGGGTTATTGCCACATTAGGGTAGATGTATGAAGAAAGATAAAGCTTCTACCCGTCCTTTCACATACTGTGCTAGGTAAATGTCAGATGCTGTTTGATGGCTTTGGGTAACTTCACTTTACCTCTCTCCAAGGCTTGACACATGTCCCCCATCATCATGGGATGACGGAAATGGCCGTGACACACCTTTGTTACCTCACCCCTGTTCCCGTCCCACAAACGGAGTCAATTACAATAAAACCTTCCTGCGTAAACCATCGCGGAACATTCGCACCGCAACAATCGCTCAAATATCTGAATCAAGGCCTGTGTCTCTCCACGCTCCATCTTCTTTCGTATTTTCCCAAGGTCTCTCCACATATTACGCATACAATACCAACAATGTAACCTATGTAGCGTGCCCAAGATGGCTGCCTTGTCTGGTACTTTCATGGGCAAGAAGAACAATCCTCGGTGCTGATGATTCTGAGGTTATATTATTTAATTTCCAAAATGTTTACATTGATCTGATACATTTGTCAGCCGTACTTGTTACAATAATCACGAGCCGTACTTTAAACAAGCGCTGGCTATATAGCTAAACATTAAAAACAAGTTTGGAGGATGGCAGATCCAAACAGGGGCCAGTCTCGTTCAGAAAGATGACCATGATTCTGTTGTATTTATTAACCTTATATTGTATTCACCCGCCGAAACCATTGTAGTGCGGCCAAAAGGGCTACCTCCCATGTAATATGGTTTCTCACTTCCTGCTGTAAAGTGATTTGAGTACTACTGGGGAAATGTGCCCTATAAATAAAGATACTACGCTATATAATATACTCAGCCATATCTGGCAGCAGGTAACAAGGCAGCAGTGCGCCCCTGTGCCAGCCCCGACCCCTAAATCTGTGACGTAATTACATCACGCCAAGGCGGTTGCAGACTCTGGGATACTTCTACTACTACTACTACTACTACTGAACACTTCCTGGCCGCTTTCTCAGGATGGTATGCGTTTAATATACTACTCGTCAGGATCGCAATACCAACGCTGTAATCCCGACTTGGATACAATTCCGCCACCGGAATACTGGTGAAGTAGGTGATTCTCCCTCATGTGGGTGTCCACGAGTGCAGTGAGCCCGCAAGGGGCTTCGATGCGCTCAACCCCTTGGGGCCTTGATGCGCCACCCCCCACCCTGTGGCCAGAATGCCACTGTCAGTATAGTGACAGCCAGCATCCCATACACCGGGATCCCATACCGATCCCCTCAGGACAATTCTCTGGGCTCCTGTTGTTCATAGTGGTTCTGTCAGTCAGTACTGGCCAGTAAACATGGGCATAGCTATAATTGGTGCAGGGTGTAAAATGAACATGTACCTACACCACACTCTCTGCACTCATAACCCTGGAAAATGTCATGGGCACCATTTTTCTGAAGACGTGCAGTAGAGAAATCACTGGGAAAATGGCTGCAGGTCAGTCTCCAGGAAACCCCAGCACAATGCCTGAATCTACTCGGTGCAGTGAGAGGGGGGGCATATGTAGACTGTGCACACGGCACCGCCTCTCTTAAAACACCCCTGCCAGCAAGGCCATCATCAAGGGAGGACTGCAGGCACTTCAGACCAGGGACCGGGTAGAGAGAGGGCCTGCTGCTGGAGCAAATACTGTGAGAATGCTGATTGCCCCTCTGCCACCAAATACAGCTTACCCACGGTGCCGCGCAGCACACACCCACGCAATGCTAATTTTTACCCTTGAACTTCTGGGTTTCCGTGGCTGGTCCTACCCCCAGATACAGCCACCAATGAGCTCCCACACCCATGCCACATCTACTCTCGGGCTCCTAATGTATCACCGCACTGCTTCCCTTCACCAGTGAGTCCTGCTGCTTATATATGCTGTGCACAGGGCCGATGCTAGGGTGTTCGGTGCCCCCCTGCAAACTATAAATTTGCGCCTTCCCATATTCCTTTGGCGGGAAAAGGGGTGTGGTCTCACAAGTAAGTGGCATGGCCACACAATAGTACCCCCATTTAAAATTACACCACAATGTAGCACAATCTTATTCATCTTATACGTAATGCCCCACCCGTAGTAGTAGCGTCCTTATATGTAATGCACCCCAGTAGTTGTAGCATCCTTATACGCAATGCCCCCCCAGTAGTAGTAGCGTCCTTATACATAATGCCCCCCCCAGTAGTAGTAGCGTCCTTATACGTAATGTCCCCCCAGTAGTAGTAGTAGCGTCCTTATACGTAGTGCACCCCCAATAGTAGTAGCGTCCTTATACACAATGCCCCCCCAGTAGTTGTAGCATCCTTATACACAATGCCCCCCCAGTAATAGTAGCGTCCTTATACATAATGCCCCCCCAGTAGTACTAGTAGCATCCTTATACATAATGCCCCCCCAGTAGTAGTAGCATCCTTATACATAATGCCCCCCCAGTAGTAGTAGCATCCTTATACATAATGCCCCCCCAGTAGTAGTAGCATCCTTATACATAAAGCCCCCCCAGTAGTAGTAGCGTCCTTATACGTAATGCCCCCCCAGTAGTAGTAGCGTTCTTATACACAATGCCCCCCCAGTAGTTGTAGCATCCTTATACACAATGCCCCCCCAGTAGTAGTAGCGTCCTTATACATAATGCCCCCCCAGTAGTAGTAGCATCCTTATACATAATGCCCCCCCAGTAGTAGAAGCATCCTTATACGTAATGCCCCCCCAGTGGTAGTAGTAGCGTCCTTATACGTAGTGCACCCCCAATAGTAGTAGCATCCTTATACGTAATACCCCCCCAGAAGTAGTAGCATCCTTATACGCAGTGCACCCCCAGTAGAAGCGCCCTTATACGTAATTCCCCCCTAGTAGTAGTAGCGTCCTTATATATAATGGCCCCCTCCAGTAGTAGTAGCGTCCTTATACATAATGCCCCGCCAGTAGTAGTAGCGTCCTTATACATAATGCGCCCCCAGTAGTAGTAGCGTCCTTATACATAATGCCCCCCCCCCCCAGTAGTAGAAGCATCCTTATACGTAATGCCCCCCCAGTGGTAGTAGTAGCGTCCTTATACGTAGTGCACCCCCAATAGTAGTAGCATCCTTATACGTAATACCCCCCCAGAAGTACTAGCATCCTTATACGCAGTGCACCCCCAGTAGAAGCGCCCTTATACGTAATTCCCCCCTAGTAGTAGTAGCGTCCTTATACATAATGGCCCCCTCCAGTAGTAGTAGCGTCCTTATACATAATGCCCCCCCAGTAGTAGTAGCGTCCTTATACATAATGGCCCCCTCCAGTAGTAGTAGCGTCCTTATACATAATGCCCCCCCCCAGTAGTAGTAGCGTCCTTATACATAATGCGCCCCCAGTAGTAGTAGCGTCCTTACACGTAATGGCCCCCCCAGTAGTAGTGTCGTTATACGTAATGCCCCCCGTAGTAGTAGCGTCCTTACACGTAATGGCCGCCCCAGTAGTAGTGTCGTTATATGTAATGCCCCCCGTAGTAGTAGCGTCCTTATACGTAATGCCCCCCGTAGTAGTAGCGTCCTTATACGTAATGGCCCCCCCCAGTAGTAGTAGCATCCTTACACGTAATGGCCCCCCCAGTAGTAGTAGCGTCTTTACACGTAATGGCCCCCCCAGTAGTAGTAGCGTCCTTACATGCAATGCCCCCCCACTAGTAGCGTCGTTATACGTAATGCCCCCCCAGTAGCAGCGTCCATAAAGTGCGCGCACACACACACACAATTCACACACACACACACCCACCCACCATACACACACACATACATTAATCTCTCACCGTCCACTTACCTAAGCCACTGTCTCCCTCAGTACAGCAGCCTGGTCCGTGTAGCCCCGCCAACTTCTGTCCCATTTAGCCACGCCCATTCCTGGCAGCAGCAGCAGCAGGGGGGACAGGATGGCGCAGCAAGGAAGGGATGCAGAGCAGGGGGAGCGCCTCTCCCTCCCAGCGCCTCCCTGCACTGCATCCCTTCGCTGAGCGGGTAGCGCCGGGCCTGGCTGTGCATGTGTCCAGACTGACACTTGAGGCAAGGGACGCGGAGGGAAATCGGTGGGGATGCTGTACTGTGCACAACCACCACAGGAACAGGTAAAGTGAACTGGGAATGTTTCATGTCTCCCTCTCTCTCCCCCCCCCCCCCCCTCTCTCTCTCTCTCTGCCCCTGGCCTCTCTCTCTCTCTCTCTCTCTCTCTCTCTCTCTCTCTCTCCTCCCCGTGTCTTCCTCGCTCTCTGCCCCTGGTCTCTCTCTCATTCTCCTCCCCATGTCTTCCTCTCTGGAGAGACACAGGTCCTGAGTCAGATATTTGAGCGATTATCACAGTCTGCTCGTGTGTCTTTGCGTAATGTCTTTAGTGCAGAACTGGCATCTCTACAGCTTTTACTTTCTACAAGAAAACTAATAATGATTATAAGAGAAGGCAGGGAGAGCCGCACCTTCTGCAGAGCCTATGAATAATGATTATAAGAGAAGGCAGGGAGAGCCGCACCTTCTGCAGAGCCTATGAATAATGATTATAAGAGAAGGCAGGGAGAGCCGCACCTTCTGCAGAGCCTATGAATAATGATTATAAGAGAAGGCAGGGAGTGCCGCACCTTCTGCAGAGCCTATGAATAATGATTATAAGAGAAGGCAGGGAGTGCCGCACCTTCTGCAGAGCCTATGAATAATGATTATAAGAAAAGGCAGGGAGTGCCGCACCTTCTGCAGAGCCTATGAATAATGATTATAAGAGAAGGCAGGGAGTGCCGCACCTTCTGCAGAGCCTATGAATAATGATTATAAGAAAAGGCAGGGAGTGCCGCACCTTCTTCAGAGCCTATGAATAATGATTATGGGGGTAATTCCAAGTTGATCGCAGCAGGAAATTTTTTAGCAGTTGGGCAAAACCGTGTGCACTGCAGGGGGGGCAGATATAACATTTGCAGAGAGAGTTAGATTTGGGTGGGTTATATTGTTTCTGTGCAGGGTAAATACTGGCTGCTTTATTTTTACACTGCAATTTAGATTGCAGATTGAACACACCACACCCAAATCTATCTCTCTCTGCACATGTTATATCTGCCTCCCCTGCAGTGCACATGGTTTTGCCCAACTGCTAAAAAATGTCCTGCTGCGATCAACTTGGAATTACCCCCTATAAGAGAAGGCAGGGAGAGCCGCACCTTCTGCAGAGCCTATGAATAATGATTATAAGAGAAGGCAGGGAGAGCCGCACCTTCTGCAGAGCCTATGAATAATGATTATAAGAGAAGGCAGGGAGTGCCGCACCTTCTGCAGAGCCTATGAATAATGATTATAAGAAAAGGCAGGGAGTGCCGCACCTTCTGCAGAGCCTATGAATAATGATTATAAGAGAAGGCAGGGAGTGCCGCACCTTCTGCAGAGCCTATGAATAATGATTATAAGAAAAGGCAGGGAGTGCCGCACCTTCTGCAGAGCCTATGAATAATGATTATAAGAAAAGGCAGGGAGTGCCGCACCTTCTTCAGAGCCTATGAATAATGATTATGGGGGTAATTCCAAGTTGATCGCAGCAGGAAATTTTTTAGCAGTTGGGCAAAACCGTGTGCACTGCAGGGGGGGCAGATATAACATTTGCAGAGAGAGTTAGATTTGGGTGGGTTATATTGTTTCTGTGCAGGGTAAATACTGGCTGCTTTATTTTTACACTGCAATTTAGATTGCAGATTGAACACACCACACCCAAATCTATCTCTCTCTGCACATGTTATATCTGCCTCCCCTGCAGTGCACATGGTTTTGCCCAACTGCTAAAAAATGTCCTGCTGCGATCAACTTGGAATTACCCCCTATAAGAGAAGGCAGGGAGAGCCGCACCTTCTGCAGAGCCTATGAATAATGATTATAAGAGAAGGCAGGGAGAGCCGCACCTTCTGCAGAGCCTATGAATAATGATTATAAGAGAAGGCAGGGAGTGCCGCACCTTCTGCAGAGCCTATGAATAATGATTATAAGAAAAGGCAGGGAGTGCCGCACCTTCTGCAGAGCCTATGAATAATGATTATAAGAGAAGGCAGGGAGTGCCGCACCTTCTGCAGAGCCTATGAATAATGATTATAAGAAAAGGCAGGGAGTGCCGCACCTTCTTCAGAGCTTATGAATAATGATTATGGGGGTAATTCCAAGTTGATCGCAGCAGGAAATTTTTTAGCAGTTGGGCAAAACCGTGTGCACTGCAGGGGGGGCAGATATAACATTTGCAGAGAGAGTTAGATTTGGGTGGGTTATATTGTTTCTGTGCAGGGTAAATACTGGCTGCTTTATTTTTACACTGCAATTTAGATTGCAGATTGAACACACCACACCCAAATCTATCTCTCTCTGCACATGTTATATCTGCCTCCCCTGCAGTGCACATGGTTTTGCCCAACTGCTAAAAAATGTCCTGCTGCGATCAACTTGGAATTACCCCCTATAAGAGAAGGCAGGGAGAGCCGCACCTTCTGCAGAGCCTATGAATAATGATTATAAGAGAAGGCAGGGAGAGACGCACCTTCTGCAGAGCCTATGAATAATGATTATAAGAGAAGGCAGGGAGAGCCGCACCTTCTGCAGAGCCTATGAGGCGGGGAGCTAGCCAGTAGTTTGTCTGTGCCCTGCTGGGAAATACATACACAGCTAATTTCAGTCCGTCTGTTTCCGCATGACCTGAGAAACTGTGTGTATCATTCCCAGTACACAAACAGCACAAAGGCACTTCCTGCAAACTATAAAAGATACCAAGACTTTTACTGATCATTTATGGGTAGACAAACAACATTGGTAAATATGACATAGTTACACATTAAACCTTTCTATGCACTGCTTTAGCCGATCTGGCAAAAGCATATAGGGGCAGATTTATCACAATCTCAGATGCTGATGTGATAAAATCGCCCCAATCCGCAATAGGATAACTGAATACATCACAGGGATGTATAATTATCGCATGTTTTACCAAAAATACCCCAAGTATGTGCTGTGAATGCGCTGCTAAAGCCACCGGATACCCCCCAGCGTGCGCACTTTCCCACTGATCTGTGTCCCGGTGCGCTCCTCCAACTCCAGACATCTGTTCGCCAGCTCTGTGACCCCATCATCTGATGTCTGCAGTAAATGCAGGTTTACAGCAAATATCAGACGACCGAGTCATAGAGCTGGAAGCTGGTGATCAGGTGACCGAAGGCACGTATCAGCTCACCGGGACACCAGTCACTGCACCGGAGGGCTGTAAGTAAATAAAAAATAAACAAACTCTTCCCCCTTTTTTTTACTTATAAGAGACACATGGCTGATCACGGGAGCCGGCTCCCGACTCTGCTCTGCCTGTCAAAACAGAGAATGGAGTAGAGAACCGGAGGGATCCGTGGATAACCCTGCCGCAGGATAGCGTTATTATCACAGGGCTGCCTCCGGTATTTTCTCACTTTTCCTTTTTTAGTACATTTGGCCAGATCGCATTTCCCATTACAAGTATGGAAAATGCAATCTGATCACTAAAAAATGTGAATTAAAGGGTGAAAACGGCTCCAAAAGCCCTTTAATATATTTCAGTGAACTAACATAGGGCCTTACTCAGGTTTTTTAGCAATCCCCCCAAAAAAAGTAACTGGTCAAAACCATGTGCACTGCAGGTGGGGCAGAAGTAACATGTGCAGACAGATTTACAATTGGTTGGGGTGTGTCCAAACTGAAATCTAAATTGCAGTGTATTTACCAAGCAGGGAAACAATATATCCCACCCAAACCTAAATCTCTCTGCACATGTTACATCTGCCACACCTGCAGTGCACATGGTTTTGCCCAGTTGCTTGCTTTCTTGGTTTGCTAACAAACCTGCATAACCCCCATAATGTGAAAACACATTTTTTCACATTATTTTAGGGAAAAAGGGGATTTTGGTACTTACCGATAAATCCTTTTTTTTTTTTTTTTGGAGGCCACAGAGGACACTGGGAGACTCCAATTACAGTGGGGGAGGGGGTATAGACGGTGGCTATAGAGAGCTGGCACTTTAAATAAATCAAGATCATACAGCCACTAGGGGACACTGGGAGACTGTAATTACACTGGAGACATCCCAAAGTTTCCCCATGGGTGGGAAGGCACTGAGGAACCTGTAATACCAAGGGGCCAAACCTGGAAGCTGAAGCCGCAAACGTATTAAACATGTGAAATTTAAAGGTATGAATCCTAGACCAAGTGGCTGCTCGGCAGAGTTGAGTCATGGTAGCCCCACGATTAGCAGCCCACTACGCATCCACTGCACGCGTGGAGTGAACAGAAATAGACGTCGGAGGTCTTTGATCCGTGTTCAGGTAAGCTTGACGTATTGTTAATCGAATGCAAAGGGCCAAGGTCTGCTTAGTAGCTGGCCACCCCTGGCAGGGAGCATCCTATAACACGAACAAAACATCTGTCTTCCGTGAGGGAGCTGTTCAAGTAACATAAATCTTCAAAGCCCGAACCACATCCAGGGTGGAAGGCGTTCCTGAATCCTCCTGTAAAGATGGAACTACAATAATCTGATTGATATGAAAAGCTGAAACAACCTTTGGCAGAAAGGATGCACGCGTTCTCAATTCCACTCTATCGCCATAAAAAATCAGGTACGGAGGTTTACAGGATGACTCACTCAATTCCGACACCATCCGTGCTGAAGCCAGGACCAGGAAATAAAACGTCTTACAGCCCAGGTATTTAAGATCCACGTCCTCCAAGGGCTCAAAGTAAGCAGATTGGAGGAAATCCACCACGAGATTCAAATTCCAAGGTGCCATAGGTGGCACAAATGGAGACTGGACTCTGAGGATTCCTTGCAAGAATGTCTGTACATCTGGCAAAAGCGCCAGATGGCGTTGGAAGAAAATGGAGAGTGCAGACATCTGCACCTTCCAGATGAAGTCCGGAATCCAACACCGCTTGAAGAAACGGCAACAACCGGGACAGGCGAAAAGAGTCAGGTGGGAATCTCCGGCATTCAAACCAGGCCACATAGGACCTCCAAATGTGATGGTAATGGGACAATGTAACTTGTTTACGTGGCCATGACAATCACAGCCTCCGGAATCCCTTTTCGTTTTAAGATGTCCGCCTCAACAGCCATCCTGTTAAATGCAGCAGCAGTAAATCTGGGTGCACGAAGGTTCCTTGTCGTAACAGATCCAGACATAGAGGAAGAGGCCACTGATCGGCTGCTAGAAGAGATCTCAGGTTCGAAAACCAAGCTCTCCATGGTCAATCCGGCACTACCAGAATCACTGTGGTTAGTTCTCGTTTGATTCTTTTGAGGACAAAAGGAAGAAGTGGGAATGGAGGAAACAAGTAGATGAGGTCGTACGGCCAAGGCACTGACAAAGCGTCCACCACTTCTGCCTGAGGATCTCGTGTTCTGGACATGTATCGAGGAAGCTGATGATTTAGCCTGGATGCCATTAGGTCCACCTGCGGATAACCCCATCTGTGCACTAGAGCTTTGAATACTTCTGTGTGAAGAGCCCATTCTCCCGGATTGAGATCCTGATGACTGAGATAGTCGGCTTCCCAGTTTTCCACTCCCAGAATGAACACAGCTGAGAGAATGACTTTGTTGCGCTCTGCCCTCTGTAGAATCCATGCTGCCTCCTGCATGGCCATGCGACTGGGAGTTCCTCTCTGTTTGTTGACATACGCGACACCCGTTGCATTGTCCGACTGATTCCTCACTGCCCAGGAGTGAAGAATGTGGGCATCTTCCACCAGGGCATTGTAGATCGCTCTGAGTTCCAACACATTTATCGGCAATAAGGATTCCTGAGGGAACCAACAGCTCTGGAAGTGTGACTCTAATACAACCGCGCCTCAACCTCTGAGACTGGCATCCATCGTCAGAACTAGGAAGGTCAATCCCGGGATCGGCGGGCAAGATTCAATCCTAGGATTGGAAGCTCCAATCCCGGGGATTTCGGGATCACACGGCCCTTTGATTTTGTAATGCCGGGCAGCATTGAGCATCCTCAGGAAGTCACGGGTCACGCTGCGCAGCCAGCTGTCACCCGCAGGAATTGTCATACCCTCCCTCCCGTCGGTGTTGGATGGCAAGTTATGGGAGCGGGGCGGGGGGCAGCCACACAGGAAATAATCCAATCCCGGGAATCCCGGGATTGACCATTTTTCAATCCTGATATCCGGGATTAAAAAAATGGCCTGGGATTGGCCACCCTAGTCAGAACAGTCCAGTTCCATATTCAGAACTGCCTGCTAGCTCTGAGATTGTGCGGTTGGAGCCACCAAAGGAGTGATACTCTGGTCCAAGGAGCTAAATGGATCAGATGCTGGAGGTGTAGATAAGACCCCTACCATTGGTGTAAGAGGTCCAGCTGGAAAGGGCGTGATGAAAACAGCTGAATTGTAGGGCCTCAAAAGCCGCTACCATGTTCCCCAACAAGCAAATGCATAAGTGGACTAATACCGTTCATGGTTTGAAAACCTTTTGAACTAAGCGTCGGATGCTCAGTGCCTTGTCCTGCGGTAGGAAGACCCTCTGTGCATTGGTGTCCAGTATCATCCTGAGAAACTGGATATGCTGTGACGGCTGAAGGTTGGATTTCTGAAACGTTGTTCGTCAGGAGAGCGTGCTCTTGGAGGAGCAGATCTGGATCTGATGGAGCCTTGAGTAAGAAGTCGTCCAGGTATGGGATAATCTTAACCCACAATGATCTGAGGTGAGCAATCATCACTGAGATGACCTTGGTAAACACCTTGGGCGCTGTGGAGAGCCCAAATGTTAAGGCTCTTCACTGAAAATGATCTTGGTGTATTGCAAATCTGAGAAAGGCCTGATGTGGTTCGCCATCTTGTGTGGGTGCCTGTGCTGTAACTAGCAGTCTCTCCTTGTGCCCTGGACCAGTGTAACACTGCAGGTGCTTGCAACTGTGACCAGAGCTGACACCTGTGAGCCCGCACTACCATGGCTCACAATCAGCCTGCAGTAACTCCCTCCCCGCTGCATGTGCTCAGCGCAACAAGGGAAGGAGAGGAGACCGCGTGGAAGGGGGGATGTGCACTCCGCGCGGGCAGCGAGCTGTCTCTGGAGAGATTGCTGTACGCGGTGGCAGCGGGAACAGGGGTGAACACACTCACTCTTTCTGGAGCCTCAGGAGATATGCGGCCGCTCGGCGGAGAAACAATGCTTCTGGCTCCCTCTGCATAAATTTTAAACTGAGGGATCATGGGGGATAGAGGGGGAGGAACCTGTTACACTTCTTTATTTATTTAAAGTGCCAGCTCCCTATAGCCGTCTATATCTCCAGTGTAATTGGAGTCTCCCAGTGTCCCCTAGTGGCTGTATGAGAAATAATATAAATAAATATGCCTCACAGTGGGGGGAGTTGCCATGGCAGCAAGGGAGTAAGAAGCTGTTTCCTGGAGCTCCCAGGCCCAACATCCTAACTGCCCATCCTGACCTGTTACCAACGGCACTTCTCTGCCCTTCCTGCACCCTTACTCACTCGAGCAGTCGGTGGTGCCCAGTAGTCCCGCTCCGAGCCTCTACTGTGTGTGGCAGCCATCTTTTTAGTACTGCAGTTTGTGCCTCTTGCGTATTCCTGGGACACGGCTGGACTTCCGGTCACGCGTCTCTGACGGGCGGCTCCTATTGCCTGTGGCAGTGACTGGCATCCTCCAGCGCTGGGGCTGGCGGTCTGGTCTCCCGGTGATCGGTGACCCTGAGCGGCTTCTACCCTGCTGGAGTACTGCTCTCTGCTGCTGTGGAAATTCTGGTGATCCGGCGGCTATTTTGGAAGAATACACTGCATGTGCTGTTACAGCCTGTTCTGCACGTGGCTGCTGCTTATGTGAGGAGGCTGTGTTTCTGGATGCATGTGGGGAATTACTACCTCGGTTTCAGTGCTCCGCCATTGACTTTGTCCTCTCATTATTCTATATTATACTTTCTAGCTTGTGGAGCTGCTCTATTGCCCCTGCTCTTACAGTACACCTGCCATTCCGTTTTCCACTGGGAGTAGACATGTTTGTGCTCCACACTACTGCCTGCTGTCCATGTGTTGGTTTACATTAATTATCTTTACACACGATGGTGAAGGACCATAGCCGCACAGCGGTTGCCAAGCTGGAGAAAGTCTGTTAGTTAGGACTCTGGTTCCCCTCCAGTGGCTCAACAATTTACCCAACCTGACCCCCCCCGGGGCGGATTATGGCGCTTCAGCTTCCTTCCCGACTTCCTCTATACAACAGTTGTTGGAGGCTATTGGGGGTAGCGAAAAACGCCTGTCTGATAAAATTTAGAAAGTACAATGTGACCTATCACTGTTACGGCAGAATGTGCAACGTATCCGGGAACGAGTTGGGGAAGTCAAGACTCGTGTTTCTACTCTTGAAGACTCCTGTGGAACCCTACAGCAAAATGTCTCCACTCTATCCCGCCAAGTCTCCACAATCCAGGCTAAGCTCCTTGACATGGAGTGGCGTCTGTGCAGAAACAATGTCAGGTTCGTTGGCTTCCCGGAGAAGGATGAAGACTCCAATCCTGAGGAGTTTTTGGAGTCCTGGCTTAAAGAGTTGTTTGGAGCAGCTTCCTTTACTCCACAGTTTGCGGTTGAGCACGCACATAGCGTGCCCTCCAGGCCCCTATCTCCTAGCGCTACACCATGTACATTTATCGCAAAATTCCTGCACTACAGAAACCGTGATTCTGTCCTTCGTCTGGGGCGCACTAAGGGCCCTCTCACTAGGAATGGTGCCAGGGTCTCTGCCTTCCCAGATTTTGCTGCAGATGTTTAATAGGACCACGCCCAATTCCTGCCTGTTAAATGCTGCCTTCAGGAGCTTAACCTCTCATACTCTATGATGTTTCCCTCTAAGCACCGTGTGGTTGCCGTGGGTGAATCAAGGTTCTTCAATTCTCCCCATGAGGCGGCAGCATGGTTGGATCAATATGCACAGGGTGCCTGCTAGCTTGCTCCAGATTAAAAGTTGACAATATTTAAATCCAGTGCAATTGTTAATGTAACCAGATGCAACTCTGCGTCATTTAACGTATGGCACCTCCGGTGCTATGAACGCGCAAGCTCAAACCTGTGAGCATATGGACGCAACTCCAATGAGAAGTGCGACACTTTACCTTAAATAAACACGTTACAAGTGTACTGCGCTCCAACCCGCAAACATTTAATAAAGAGAAAAAGGGGAAAACAGATGCAGAATGCAGTAAAAATTGATCAAACAATAAACACAAATATACAGAGAAATGCAATAATAATATAATACACCAATAAGGACTTACAGGTAACAGACCAAATACATATGCAGGCGCCCCTGGATCCAGGCCACAGTCGTCAGCAGATAACCACAATGATTTGAGATAGGAGATCTAATGCTTACTTTGGCCTGTCCTAAATTTATACAGGATTTCCAACCCCCACCGTGCAGTGGGGGATGCACTGCTACAATTGGTCAGTAAAGTCCATTGGTCCCCTTCAAAGGTATTGTCTTCAGGAATGCGACTGTTACTGTCCTAAGGGTTTCACTAGACAACTAGTTTCTGTGTACCTAATTACTTATTCATATTATGTTCACATATCTGATACTTGATAATATCTTGCGAATGCCACATGCTACGGTCTTTTCGCTACTACCGGATATTAGCTAATGAACTGAGAATCAGTTTGATACCAGACATGGGGAGATAATAGGTCCCTGTGTGTCTAGAAGTGTTATTGCGCAATTGTCAGTATTACACGTTTATATATAAACGGTGTGTTGAGTAGATGGTGCCTATGTGTGTATTATCTGTAAATAAGAAATATTTGCTATGTGTTACAGTATGATATTTATTAACAAATGCGTCTTCTACCGTAATGTGTACAGTAACTCACTGTTACGGTCATACGCGCCCTACCGTATTACCTATAGCATGCATATTTGATGCATGCATCGTAGACGCGTCCATTACTAAATGCCATAGTGTATTCTAAATGTCCAAATATGCAATTTGACTTTGACAGACCACCCTTTGATAGTAATCAAAACTATCACATACATTTCATAATTCATATTTCATAATACATATACACAACATTTGAGTAAGTACCTTAGAAGAAGAAGAATTGTAGATGGTAATATATCTATTATTGTACGACCTAGTGGGATAGGTAAAGCGTGTATGTATGTGTGTGTGTTTGATGGGAATGTATCATCGTGCCATAATAAGTTCTAGTTCTACAAAAAGCTTCAAGGTCTGCAAAGTATTCATTTAGTCCTTCTCACCCCGTATTAAGGGTCTTTAGATGTTCAAACAAACATACCGAGCTTTTAAAAAATGGCATTTCTAGCTGCCCTCATAATAAATGGGAAAGCGCATTTACCTGATGACACATTTGGGGGGATGTATGTGTATGCCATTATGTGTGGATAATGTTCCTGCATCGGCTATCTGTATTATTAACTGGAGATTACAGAAAAGAGTGTAAGACAACCTATATATACACTCAGCGGGTATGTAAAGCCCATGGGTAAGATGTGGGAGTGCATCCAACCTATAAAGGATGTTTAGGAAGTCCAAATCCAGGCGTTGTTGGGACAAAGATCAATGGCACAGAGAGGGGGAAGAAAACAGTGCATACAAATATAGGCATTTACATGGTATCCCTCATCTAATCACCGTTTCCACTTCAGGGTTATAGACTAGGTCTTCTTCCACAGTACTGCTTCTCCTTAAACTCACACCTACTTTTTCTCTGGTTTATCACCCGAACACATGTAATCACCAAACCGATAATAATGATGACACCACAGAGACACAGGAGCAGCTTCCCTATGGTGAATATCATTTCCTGAGCCCATTCTCCTAAACCAGAAAACCATTTAAGCGGATTCAACCAGGAGGTCCATCCCACTATCTTCTCGCCCACGGCCGATAAAGTAAGATTGTGCCTCCTCCTAAACTCCCATTTGAGTTGTAAGATCTCGTCCATTTTGTGGTAAATGACCTCCCTTGGGTCCTCAGTACTATTCGTGATATATGTACAACATTTGACTCCAAATTGTGTTGCCAATGTTATACAATATCCGCCAGTTACAGCGGTTACATAATTCAGAACCATGCGGTGCTGCACCAGTTCTTTCTTATATGCCTGTAACTCCCTGCCCGTATATCTGAAGGTGTCATCATATGTTATCTATCAAATTCACCAACGCTTGGATGTACTTGTAATTTACGATTCCTCTGGCAATTCGAGTTATATCTAATGCCATCAGAATCTGAATCCCTGTGGATTCTTGGATCAAATTAGACGCCATCGGTTCTACTCCATCTACATACTTTCTCTTATGAATGTGTTCGTATTGGGTGTGAGTGTAAGGAGAAGGAATATTTTTGTGAATATTTACCATGTTGTCATGCGTAAGGGTCATTACCTCTGGCAGTATTCTCCCAAGGTAGCATAACCCTTCGGAGTTCGGAGAGAGCCACTTGTACGCTTTTCTACTACAGATAAAATAGATGTCATCTGGGAGTACATAGGGAACAGAGTGAATCATTATCATGTCACACAAAATTCTGACAAAGAACCCTGTCCCCATTTCTTTTATTTGGGTATAACAAGTTTCTGGCTTTATGATTTTCATTCAATAGTCTTCTACCACTTTGCCGACCATTATCTTGCTATACCCTCTCCTATACCTATACCTGTAGTGTTTTCCACTACTGATGATCCCTCTTAATGTTTCTGTATCGAGAGGCTCCCTATCAGCTCGATGTGAGTAGGTCATTTCTGATTATTCCATATTATCTCCCAATTCCCTGGTTTCTGGGAATTGGTGAAATCTAAACATATCAGGGATTTGTCTACATTGTACTGGTGGAGTCTTAGGCTAGGGGACTTAGTTAAGTTAAATTTTTTATCCACCGGTCTCCCTCCCATCCATTCAAGTACCTCAGATAACTTTGACAAAGCAGCCTGGAGCTGCGAAACGCGCCAGCAGTTTTCACTGAGACTGCAGCAGACCTGTAAATTTCTTTGTCCCACCTGTAAGGAGCTACTTGGAGCCAACGGATATTGTCACTATTGGCTACTACAGAGGCTTAACCCTTATCAACTGCTGATCAGAGACATCATCTATAGTGCATTGAGTCCTGTTGCTAACGAGGAGCCATCACCACTGAACTGCAAAGTTGTGGCTACACTAAAAACGCCAGCAGCACATTTGGGACCCTAACAATAGTGCATGGAATCCTATTGCCATCAAGGAGCCACTGCCATAGGACCCGACGCTTGGAACCAAACAACTGGTAATAGCCTCCATTACTGAATGCCTTAGAAACAAGCCGAATTTGATTGTGAATTATCCATTACATGGGACACGGTCATAATATTGATTATCCAGTCTCAAATTTTAAACACCCCCATGTATTGTTGGTTTTTATAAAAATTGCATGTTCAATTGTTTAATTATCAATATTTCTTCATAAAACTGCTTATTTGTACCATTAGCGCTGTTTTTTCCTTTATATTTATACATTTGTTAGGGAGACTGACTATCCCCCATCACACAGCAGCTGGTGAAGCTCTCATTCTAAGCGCCTGAGAATATACACTTGTATATACAATCTTTTGCACCTCAGATAACTTTAGTGGGTATGGGACTAAGCCTACATTATTTTGTCCTTGAGGTATAAGTGAACATACCCAACATACTGTTTGGTTTAAGACCTTACCCACTAGTGAGTGGTAGTCACTCAAGGGATGTCTGTCAAATTCTGCCTTATTGCTAGACTGACATATTTGGATGCATTTATCTTCAATTATAGGGTCACAATACTTACAGATACAGTATTCCTCAGACAATAACCCTTCACATTGTCTCCGAACTCCGTACTCTCCATACCTCTTACTCACTCCTGCTTTGAGAAAAGTATCAGACTGTGCCTGGGATTCTATCAAGTCATCACCGTTTCCTGAAAAGCCTGTCCCAGGCCCCCACTCAATTCCTTTTCGAACCTTCGCAAAAGTAAACAGTCCTGAGAAAAATAAAGGCAAAAAGGAAAAAATAGGGAAGAAAAAAACGATTGCCGACAATCTTCCATCTCTCAACCAAAAGTCCTGTGTGACCACTTAATATGCTCAGGGGTGGGGATGTCCACTGTTATCGCCTCTCAGTTTTCCCGGAATAAGTTCTCTAGTGATATCTCCTCCGTTTCACTCCTTTCTCAAGCTTCTTCCGGGTTACTGGCTTTCTTGCAATGCGATGAATGGACCCAAGTATCTCTCTTTGCTATCTTCAATGCTGGTCAACAAAACTTGGAACGGTCCCTCCCAACGGTCTATCAAACAACCTGAGCGTAAAAAAATTAGAATCATCACAGAGTCCCCTGGTTCAATATCATGGCAGTTTGAACTTGGCGTATCTGGAATCAACAGTTTTAAATTCTTTTGCTGTTCTCTCAAGTGCTTATTCATTTTTATGAGGTATTGAGCTGTTACCTCAATGTGGCATTTCAAATCGGCCTGAGGGTCTATCATCACATAAGGTTGCCTTCCAAAAAGAATTTCAAAGGGAGATAAATTGAGAGGAGCCCTGGAAGTGGTCCTGATGCTATACAACACCAGTGGCAGCGCCTCTGGTCACAGTAGTCCAGTTTCAGTCATCACTTTGCTCAATTTGTTCTTGGCAGTACTATTCACTCTCTCCACCTTTGCACTGGCTATCAATGCCGAAGAATTTGCAGATGACCTGAAAGACCTCCCCCGTGAAGTGGGTACCCCTATCACTTTCAATAATCCTAGGGATACCATAAGGGTCGGACTGGCCCACAGGGGAACGGGGAAACCACTGGTGGGCCCCACTGCCTGTGGGCCCACCTCCTCCTGTTATTAATCTTCTACATTACCATGCACGTACAAGCAGTGTTTACTATATATATTTATCAAGGGACCCAGCCCATGTAGTTTCTACTGGTTAGCCGTGACTCTGTGGTGGTTGGCCACACCTCCACTATTGCCTGGCCACACCCTTAGGCATGGGCCCCTACCACTGCATTTCCCCGGTGGGCCCTTCTTGTCCAAGTCCAACACTGGATACCATATCAACCTACACATTCTTGCACTATCTTCTTGGCAGTGAAGACAGCTGTGTTAGAGGCAGCTGAGAATGCCTATACCCAATTAGAAAACATATCAATAAAAACGAACACATATTTCACATTTCTACAGGGTGGGAGCTGTATAAAGTCAACTTGTGTTACCTGAAAAGGACCGTCTGTACGAGGGATATGGGATGGCTCTGTTGGTACTCACCAATGTTCTTACTCAGGCAAGTAAGACATGACATGACTTTCCTGCTCACCTGAGAAGAGAATCTTGGTGCATTCCAGTAGGCTCTCACTAGTCTGCACATTCCTTCCTTGCCCAGGTGAGTCAGACTGTGTGCTGCTTCAGCTAGGTTGGGGAGATATGCTTTGGGAACCACTGGCTTACCTTGTCCATCTCTCCAGAGTCCGGATGACTCTTGACCATATCCCTTCGCCTTGCAGACCGCCTTTTCCTGTGGGGAACACAAATTTTGTATTACGATTAATTTCTGGGTGTTCGAAGGTGGGTCCAGGCATACTGTACACCTCTATAGGAGAAGGCAAACAGATACTGGCTGTCAGGGTGAAGTGGGACAGAAAAGAAAGCAGAACAGAAGTCAATTACAGTAAAGTGGGTAGAATGAGGAGGAATTTGCATTAGGATGACAGCTGGATTAGACACTATGGGGAATTGGCTCTCAACTACTTTGTTTACCCCTCGTAAATCTTGCACTAGCCTGAAGCCCCTCCGCCCACTTTTCTGTACTGGAAAGATTGGACTATTGGCTGTGCTGGAAGTTCTGATTAGAATTCCCTGTTGGAGCAGCCTTTTAATTACAGGATACACCCCTAATTCCACTTCTGGCTTCAGGGGGTACTGTAGTCTTCTTAGAGCTGTCCTACCATCTTTTAATTGGATTACTACGGGTGCTAGATTCGCCATTAATCCAGAGTCCTGTCCATCTTTTGGTCCAAAGGGAACCCGGTATTTTTGCGAATCTTGAATGGGAGAATGCAACATTAGTCTTTGGGGAGTGTCCAACATGTCCTGTACTTCCTGAGCGAAGTTTCCTGGGGTGTCTAAAAATACACCATCAGGGGTACAATAAACCACACATCCCATTTTACAAAGCAAATATCTTCCCAGTAAGTTAGTAGGGGCCACTGCAGCCAGGAGAAAAGAGTGTTTGGTGTGCAGTGGACCAATAGTAACCTCTGCTTGCTTAGTTAAAGGGTAATGTTGCACAGTTCCCGTTACCCCTATTGCCGAAATAGTTTTCCCAGTCATTTCTAAACTAAGTGGAGATGTCAATACTGATCTGGCCACCCCTGCATCTACAAGAAAGGTTTGCTCTGTCCTAAGATCATTCGTTAACCTAACTGGTTGCAGGATACAGGTGTGACCTTCTCCGTATTGACTTCCTTGGTCGTGCCTCAAAGCGTTAGTTGCTATGATGTGTGCAGGTATACTTGGAGACACTTCTGAGTCTCGCCAGTCTCCTGTGAGGGGGTGCCGATTTGCTCCCCTGTTAGATGGACCTTGGTTACCCCTATATGAATCATAATCCCTTCTATGTGTGTCATAACTCCTAGTGTTCATATGTCCTGGGCAGTCTCTGGAATAGTGCCCATCTCTCCCACATGTGTAGCATCTGATAGGTCTTTTATGTGGTTCCCAGAGCGTAGTAATCTGTTTTGGTCTTGTTTTGGTGTTCTCTAATGCCTGGATACTTACTATTATTATTATTATTTTGTTTTTCTTTGTACTTACCTACGTTCCTATTGTGTTCTAGTGTAGATTCCCTAAGGGCATCTACAGTTATCCCACGCCAGTTTGGTAAGGATGTTTGCACTCTCACGTTTAAACTTTCCTTTAGGCGATCCATAATCACTGAGACAGCCACCTCCCTATGGTACGTGTCATCTTTGATATCAGTGATTCCTGTGTATTTTCACATTGCTAGCAAACTTCTAGCAAAATAATCCGCGGCCGTTTCATTGTCCTTTTGTTTTATGGAAAAAAATTTGCTCCAGTCCACTACTACTGGAAAGTATATTCCTAACTGGGTAGTTATATGGGTCACATTTAATTGGTTGTCTGCCTCTGATAAGGTCTTATCTTCCTCCAATTGACAATCTTTGTTAAATTTCAAGCTATCAATGTAAGGAGGCAAACAGGACCTCAGTACTACCCGCCAGTCTTTATTCATGGGTTCATGAGCATTGCTCAAGTTTCGGGTCTGGAAACTCTCTCATAACGGACCTTAACTCAGCTCTGGTCCATGGGCAATGCATGGAGATATTATTAATGGGAATTACACTTTGTCTGTCTGCTTTCCCGCTTGGGACAGCCAGAGTGCGTATGGGGTACATTCCTGTCCCTGCATTACTTACCGATTCGATTACAGGAAGTACTTTTTCTGTGCTATGAACGGCCTCATACTCACCATGTTCACTGATGTCAGCTGTCTCCTCATCCTGAGGAGCAGCCCCTCCTATTGCATGTTGGGTCTGCCCCTCCTTAGGACAATACTAATAAAATAGATGAGATCAGTGCAGCTTCGTCCACCACTCCTGCTCCGTTACCTTGGAACTTACTTAAGACAGGATATAAATTGCAAGGGTTAGTCTTGTCACTTTTTGTATTGGCTGTTACCTTTTCCCCATCCACATACGGTGGTGGTGGTGCAGTTGCCCTTATTGGTGTTATACTTGCATTTGCTGCATACCCCATTTCTCTATGTGTTTCACCTTCATGCTGCCACAAATTTAAACAATCTTTTGTCTTATCCTCAGTTTATGGGATTTTATAAGACATATTCTATTTTTATACAGTATGTAATACCTCTGGGTCAAAACTACCAATAATAGGAAATGATGTTTTACCATTCTCATTCATACTGTCGAAGTCAAAAATATTACATAGAGAGAACATACAGACTTCACACATATGAGTCGCCATGCTTGCAAATACGCGCAGAGAGCACAGCAATATATGGTAACATACACATTTACACGGACATGCCACAGAGATGGATTCAACACATATTTCATACAGCACACAATTATAACAAATCAAGCACCAGACATCATGATTTAAAATGATAAAATGGAGTAACGTCATGTATGTGTATTATTGCAGCAGAGCAAGATAGACATGTCATAGTTGGTATTAAAGCAACCAGATTAATGTGTATATCAATTTGATACTTGTTATTAAGTTGTAGCTCATTGCAACAAGTAGATATGTTTAAATGAAGGAATATGAGCCAAAATTTTAAAGTGAACAAAAGATCTTTTGAAAACTTGAAACTAGTTCCACAGCATGGCCCTGGGGGCAGACACATGTGTCAGCAACACAGGACAAAAGCCCTCACTCTGACCAATGAGCCATTGAGTTCTTGAGAGGTCTGGCCTCTGGACCAATAGGAGACCGAAATCAACAGACTGAAAACTCCCACTGAGTGATATAGGCAGTTTCTAGGACTTAGAGAGTTAGTTGCTGTTTTAGTCCCAGACGATGATGGAGGTGCTGCCAGATCAGTTCCTACATGATTTTACAGAGAGAGAGAAAGTGATATGGAGGGAAGACTTTATATGAAAAATATGATGGTGATGTATTTGCTGGCCTGTAACTGTATGTATTTGATTTAGTTTGTATTAACTACTTACTGTATAAATTGTAACCATATAACTATATGTATACTGTACATTGTGATATATTGAATACATATCCTTTTAATAACAAATATATACATCAATGAGCTTTGGAACTCAGATAATGGGGATGTAGTGTTTTGCGATGTACAGCGCACTTTTATTGTATATGGTACTAAGATGCGCCTGGTGTCCGCAGTATAAATTAGAGTGGGCATTTTAAATATTTGTTAGAAAACAATTTGGTATTTACAGATGGGGTCTCGTCCGGGATATCACGGTCTTAATGATGCACTGTACATTACAAACGCGATGCTGTGGTCGATCAGCTAATGATGGACGCATTGTGACGCTGACAAATCATATCCGTGTGTTCTGTTGTGTTATCAGTAAGCCGCTGATATGAAATTCAAGGGACAATGTGTTTCTCATAATATTTAAGATGCTAAAGCATATTTTTATTGTTGCAAAACAAAGTTCAAATAAGTCATATGTGTTTGATTCAGATTGGATTGTTTATCTGTTAAGTAGATTTAAAAGTACATTTAAAAGTTGCTGCATAGCCTTGATATAGCTTTTTTTTAAAAACTCAGGCCTAAAGTAACTTCTGGTGCTTGTATAATTTGTGATTTCTTTGTGACAAAGGAGCCACATGGTTTGTCCTCCATTTTGGCCTAACCGCATGGCCTGTCCACCATCTTGTGTAAACCTCATGGATGTGGAAGGGGGAGGAGCAGTGGCCATTTTAGGAAGGTCATTTTCTAAAAAGCTGATTTTCAGTGTGCTCAGAACAATCAGTTTCCTTTGTCACATCCAGCACCATTTATGAGTTACCAATGCATTTATTTAACCCATGCCATAGTCAATTACAAACAGTTTTAATTGAGCCTAGTGAGAGTAAATGGTGAGATAAGTGAATTTTTTTTCCTTCTTGTCTGTGAAAAAGGAAAAAAAATAGTTTTTTTTTTTTTTTTCTTCCAAGACTTGTAGAGTCTGCTTACTAGGAAGTATAGCCATTGAAATGCAAATTAACCTGTGTAACTACTTTTTTTAGTAGTGACCAGCAAATATCTTTGATATGCAAATTAGAGGCAGTGAAGAGGTAACGTGTCTCAAAGGAGGCCAGTGAATGATACATATATATAATATTATTATAATTATGTGTATATTTATATCAGTGTATGTTCTGCAAGATAGCTATCCAATCTGAATCATATAATTTAAATTATAGATTATTGCAGTCATTATAGATCTGTGTGAAATCGAATACATTTGTTTTCTATACAGATAAATTTGAAATAAATATATTTAAGGGAGTAATTATAAAGACATGAAACACAGTTCTGGCCTGGTTGTTAAGGTGTATACAGAAAAAAAACTGGGTGTTAAGTGAGCGATTATAGTTAGTATTGCACACATTTATAGAGACTGTGTGGTTTGTTGAATTGCGGACATAAGTTGTACACGTGGTACGGACAAAGTACAGGGTCGCACACTTGGCGTAAAAGACACGCTGGTCGCGTGATTACGCAAGGTTGCGTAGGAGTGCGGACGCTAAGTACAAATCACACGATATTTGTTCAATTAAGGTGGGATAGTAGACATTTAATACAATAGCACATAACTATCCAATTTCAAAAACAGGTTACTCTAAAATTTAGTTTAAAAACTGTAAGCACCTCTGGAATAAAGCTACTGACCTAAAGGGAGTAAAAGATTTTCTGTACAGAAAAGAAAAATAAGGTGTATTTGAGTGAGTGAAAGTGGAGTGAGAGGATTTGAACTCCGGAAATTCGAGTCCCGTGGGTACACCAAGTGAGTGGAGACTTGGTGGCGTGAGGCGGCTGACTCACTTTAATAAAGGTAGAGATAATACGCAAATCGTGAGGTGATTTGTAGAGGAGCATGATATAGAATTGTGCATTGTGCAGAAGTATAGAAATTGTGAATTGAAGTTTAGAGGTTTTGTATTACGCTCCGGCTGAGGTTTCGCAGCTTGTGATTTGATTCCAGTGGTCGTAGGGCGGATAGGTAACAAGTACCTATACGCTCTGCGATTGGACCGCATGTTTGTGGGTGCGATACATAGCGCAACCTGATACCCCTTTTACGAGCTTTTGCGTAAAATCGCGGTATCATTAGCGCTGTGTAGAGCGTACGCAAGCGTGATTTGTGTAAGTCAAAAAGGGAAGTTTTCGCTGGTCTCTCTCAGCAAAATCTTCAACGACGGATATTCGCTGGAAAAGGTAAGTTACTCCTAAAACTTCCAGTGAATAGAAGCTAGTTAGGGCCTCACTGGGTACGCGGTGGTCACTATTGGAGTGAGTCGTGGTACGTCAGTGGAGAAGGAGCGAGTGAAAGCGCTAGGTGTCTTTCACCGTCTATTTGCGGTGCATTGGGGATTGCGTTTATTGGCAAAAAGTCTGTGATGGGATCCAATTGCACAAGCAGTGGGCGTTTGGTAGCTAGGGTTCAGGCAGAAGAGTTGGGACCGAGAAGGTCAGAATTGCGGCCGAGAGGGTCAGCAAGGTTTATTATGTGTGAAAAATCTGGTTCACACACGGAGGCTTTTTGCAATGAGTGAGTACGTATGACTGCGGAAGATAGGGCCCCATTCCCAAAGATGGGTAGCTTTGAGCCAGAGGTATTACAGAACGTAAAGATTAAAATATGTCTGATTAAATCCAGAAAACAAAGGGTCAGACATACAAATTGTTTAAACCTGTGGCAGCAAGAGGGGTTGGTGAGTTTGATCCTAAGGTATTGCAGGTGGTATGTCTAACCAAAGTCATATAAGACAAGAATGGAAATATAAGAACTGTTTCAACTTGTAGCAACAATAAACAAGTAGGAAGAAAAAGAGAAAGCAAGTACACCACCATATGTAGATGTGGAAGCAGTTATGGCCAGCATACAAACTATAGAAAATAATAAAAATATTAAAAATATGACTGTAACCTATATATGTACTAATGAATGTTGAAGTTTTATTTAGGAGGAGAAGGTGACCTGATTGGTTTCAGCCATTTCTCATGCACTCAGAGGAGTATCCAACCGGTAAAAGAAGAGCAGTAGCCTGTGGGGGAAGTGGCTGAGACCAGTGGAACTGGTAAGTATGGTATCATTCGTATACATATATAGTAAAACCCAAAAATAAAATAAAAATCAAGAAAGTAATGTCAGAAATGGAGAAAAACCTGTCCGCACATTAGTATTTGCCAGTAGGAAAGCGGACAGATACAGGGTAACCCCCGGGTATTTCTTTTAGTTACCATATAAGAAGTATTCATTCCTAGTAATGTAATGCCCCTAGTCAAGATGAGCTCGAAAATGTTTGTTGGACCATGTACAGACCCTTAATACGGGATGAGAAGGATTGAATGAATACTTCCCATGACCTAGAAGCTTGTTAAATTTTTTCTTTTTTTCTTTTGCAGTAATAGAAAACTCTTCGTCTGGATAAGATCACTGGTAAACACTAATTCGGCAAATGGGGTTGGCTCTCTCTGTGCTAATGGACGGGCTCAATAAGGCATTGAGGGTCAGGGTGCAGACTTCTTTGCCAAATTGGAAAGGGGTCACAGTAGCTAATCTTAGAGAGTGTGCTATTGAACATCCCAAGAATATTGCTAGGCGCATAGAACAACAGGTGGAGAGGTTGAGGATGGTAAGTATACAGGCACATACAGGAAAGACCCATCAGTCCAAACCCCAGATCCCTAATGGTAAGTCAAGGTCAATAATATGTTACACTTGTAGGAAGGAAGGGCATTTTGCCAGAGATTGTAGGAGTAGTAGGACACATAGTCAATATAGACCCCCTAGACAGAAAACACAAGCCACATTATTAAACACATAGACGGGACCAAGGGACATATAGTAAGGAATCACAAGCCATATAGAAAACACAGATTCAGCTAATGGGAAGAACAAAATAAATGCAACATTACCCGTTGACAAAACTTGCTGGGGTTAAGATGGGGCCTCTAAACTTTTGCTTCTTTTTCCTAGCAGAAATGGCCCCTGATTAACTTAACAGGAGCTTTGTTAGATATGACATACATATAATGTGCTCCTGCTCAGGAAGTACAAAGTATGTTAGACACCCACGAAGACTAATGTTACATTTCACTTTTCTAGATGCATGTCCATCACAGGTAGAGGAAATTATCTCGCAGATACCGGGTTCCCTATGAATTTAGGATGGACAGGACACTGGATTGATGGCTGGGATAGTCCCAAAAGCGATACGACAAACACAGAATTTTTTTTAAGGGGAGTAGACCAAGTAGAGAATCACTTCCCCGTAGTGCCCAATCCAGTTGTCAAAATTTTTAGTAAAATCTTCACCTCTACAAACTCATCTGTCACCAACCTCTATTCTGATTCTCCACAGTTTCCTCTTCATCTTTTGCGTTCACACAGGGTGGTACAATACATGGACCCAATTACAGTTCAAACTCCACATGCCTAGGTCCTTCAGAGTTTCTGCCCAAACCCAGTATATCCCAACAGCAGGATAACACCAGTATTACTGCAGTGTGCCTTGTCATGCACAAAGGGTGGAGGAAGGATGAGAATACTGGTGAAGGGAAATTTTGTATAGACACTGATATGCCTGTTGGTGAATGGCAAACCTGACATTTTTTCTTTTTTCATTTTCTCCTTCTTGCTCTCCTCTAGAGAAACATTTTTTTTCTTTCTTTTTTTTGAGTTATGCTCAGTTAACACCCTTTAGGAATTATTGTTATGTATTGGTGTGCACTGATGTTTTCTCAAACTGGTTACAGATCATTTCCTGCCGCCACGGATGCTGCTGTGTTTACCGCTAAGAAAAATTGCGCAGAAATTTGTGTGTAGATAATGGTACCTCTAGAAGTAGGAGCAAAGCTTGGAATTGGACTATTGTGATAATAGATACTGCCACTAGTATTATGTAGCATCGGAACCACTCCCATATCTTCACTTAACGAATCACCCTCTTTGAAATTTGTTTTGGTTTTGGTATTTGTTTTTTTGTTTTTTTTGGAAGACAACCTCATGTCATGATTGATCCGCACAATGATCAGAAATACACCAATGAGGTGACAGTACATTACCTTATTGAGATGAGCCAGTATTTGAGAACTTGACAAAAGAACTTGAAACTGTTGATTGCTGGTATGCCAAATACTAACTGTCTTGATTGTGAACCAAGAGACTGTGTGATTGTTCTTACACTCAGGTTGCCTAATGGACAGGTGGGAAGGACCGTACCAAGTTTTGTTGACAGCACTATCCCAGTGTAAGTAGCCGAGAGAGAGACTTGGGTCCATGATTCCCATTGTAGGAAAGTCGGTAGTCCGGAAGGAACTCGTAAATGGAGTGAGATCACAAAAGTATCACCAGAGAGTCTGTTCTGTGAAGACTGAGAGGCGGCACTGTTGAACACTACCTGAGCATGCTAAAGGATCACAGAAAGACCAGTCATTGTAATTGATTTGCTATGAACAAGAGTTGTTTTGTTCTATTTCTTTTTTCTCTCTTTCCCGCTGACAAACATTTTTTTTCAGGACATTCTATTTTTGCAAGGATTTTTTATGAGGAGTCGAGTGTGGGACTGGAACTGGTTCTGGAGGAAGGAGTGATTTCCTTATAGGATCCCAGGATCAGCCGATCAGTTTGTTAAAGCCAGAGAAAAAGCAAAGGTCTAGTAGTTATGGAGTTCGGAGGTAACGTAATAGGCTATTGTCTGAGGAATACTGTATTTTGTAGTTATTGTGACATCATATTTGAAGATGAGAGCATCCAGAGATGTCAGTCTAGCAATAAGGTGACAGAGATCCCTTGAGTGATTACCACTCACTAGTGGGTAAAGGTCTTAAACCAAACGGAATGTTGGATGTGCTCACAGGTACCTCTAAGATGAAAAGATGCAGGATTAGTGCCATATTTTTTTTTTTAGAGTTAGCTGAGGTACTTGAATTACACGGAAGGGGGAGGGGACCGGTGGACAAAGAATATAATATAACTAGACCCCCTAGCCTTAAGATCCACCAGTACCATAGATAAATCTTTGGTATGTTTAAATCTCACCAATTTCAGGAAATTGGGAGGTAATCAGGAACAATCAGACAATGGCTATTCATATATTGCAGATAAAAAGCTCATTAATATATGTGGAAGAAAGGTTTATGAGTGGCTCTCCCCGAACTCTGAAGGTTTATGTTATTTAGGAAGGACACTACTTATAACCCTTGTTCAATGATTAAACAGACCTAGCATACGTTCCAGAAATGGAAACAATGTTCAGAAAATGATAGGAATGTGTAGATCATGAAAATTTTATATGTCACTTTCATGATTTGCTTGTGTCTTCTTCATCTACCCAGCAGAACCTCAATCAAATCCAAACATCAGTGTACAAAGATGTAGGTACATGTATGTGTTAAATGTTCGTCCAAATCAGACGTTATAGGCCAAAGCACTGTCCCTGCATACTCTATAGGTTGAATGTTGTCCCACACCCAACCAGTGGTCCCGTGACCGCCGAGTGCATATAAAGGATGTCTCGTCCTCCTCCCTGTCTTCCCCAAATATAGTCAAATGTCTGATTTGTGAAATAAATACATACATGTGTCTAGGTCACCGATTATTGTTTGAAATATTTTTTTCTTATGTTAATAATTGATGGCAGTCGAAGTCAAAAATATTACATAGAACATACAGACTCCACACATATGAGTCGCCATGCTTTCAAATACGCGCAGCGGGCACAGCAATATATGGTAACATACGCATTTACACGGACATGCCACAGAGATGGATTCGACACATATTTCTTACAGCACATAATTATAACATATCAAGCGCCAGACATCATGATTTAAAATTATAAAATGGAGTAACATCATGTATGTGTATTATTGGAGCAGAGCAAGATAGACATGTCATATTTGGTATTAAAGCAACTAGATTAATGTGTATATCAATTTGATACTTGTTATTAAGTTGTAGCTCATTGCAACAAGTAGATATGTTTAAATGAAGGAATATGAGCCAAAATTCTAAAGTGAACAAAAGATCTATTGAAGACTTGAAACTAGTTCCACAGCATGGCCCTGGGGGCAGACACATGTGCCAGCAACACAGGACAAAAGCCCTCACTCTGACCAATGAGCCGTTGAATTCTTGAGAGGTCTGGCCTCTGGACCAATAGAAGGAGACTGAAATCAACAGACTGAAAACTCCCACTGAGTGATATAGGCAGTTTCTAGGACTTAGAGAGTTAGTTGCTGTTTTAGTCCCAGACGATGATGGAGGTGCTGCCAGATCAGTGCCTACATGATTTTACAGAGAGAGAGAGAGAGTGATATGGAGGGAAAACTTTATATGAAAAATATGATGGTGATGTATTTGCTGGCCTGTAACTGTGTTATTTGATTTAGTTTGTATTAACTGCTTACTGTATAAATTGTAACCATGTAACTATATGTATACTGTACATTGTGATATATTGAATACATATCCTTTTAATAACAAATATATACATCAATGAGCTTTGGAACTCAGATAATGTGTGGGTGTATTGTTTTCTCTTAAGGGATGTAGTGTTTTGCGACGTACAGCGCACTTTTATCGTATATGGTACTAAGATGCGCCTGGCGCCTGCAGTATAAATTAGAGCGGGCATTTTAAATATCTGTTACAAAACAATTTGGTATTTACAATACGTATTCATTCATTCACGAAAGCCAGTGTCTACTTACCATATTTCTGCATCATTATATATATCGCTGACCCTTTTAGCCTGATATTTCCCACAACCTAAATCTGAGTTGTAACAACGGCCATTCTACGTGAACCTTTAGCTCCCATTGCGGCTTTCTGCAATCCTTAAAGGTTTCCCTGAGAAATGCCGGTGAGGGATTCCTAAGCTGCCCTCACACACTTCCTCCAACTGAGGAACAACTAACATACAAGTAAGAAGTTAGCGTAACCAGCGGAGTCGCCTACGTCGGCCACTTGTTACTAGGACGCTGGAGATAGATTGTGCGTTACAGTGTCTCACACCAGCGGAGCCATTTGAACGACTGGTCTGATTCTTTTGACCTGATTCTTTCACTCCTTATCTCCCCCCTTAGTAGAAGCTATAACTTAGAAGAAGTTATGCGGCCTGTACTGTCTGTTGTGAGAGGACAACAGATTTTCTCACAGTATCTTTACACCAGTGGAGCCATTTGTACGACTGGTCTGATTCTTTTGACCTGACACAATGCGGATTGACACACAGACGCGCGGTCCAGCTATAAAATACACAGGTACTTGTTATCTGTATGTCTTATGGCTATGGAGACGTTTGGTGAAGGTATGCCTCTCCTAACCCTGCCTATCAGTCCTTCGTATTGTCGCTAATCATACCTCCTATGAATTGACCTCATCCGTAGGCTATACACAAATCAATTTAACATACGGTAAAAAGCCCGTATGCCGCTGGGTCTCTCTACCCTGGCGTCACCTTGGTATACCCTTTTCCGGGTTCACTCCACACACACTTTACTTTCAACCCACACAAAATAAGAATTTACTTACCGATAATTCTATTTCTCGTAGTCCGTAGTGGATGCTGGGAACTCCGTAAGGACCATGGGGAATAGCGGCTCCGCAGGAGACTGGGCACAAAAGTAAAAGCTTTAGGACTACCTGGTGTGCACTGGCTCCTCCCCCTATGACCCTCCTCCAAGCCTCAGTTAGGATACTGTGCCCGGACGAGCGTACACAATAAGGAAGGATTTTGAATCCCGGGTAAGACTCATACCAGCCACACCAATCACACCGTACAACCTGTGATCTGAACCCAGTTAACAGCATGATAACAGCGGAGCCTCTGAAAAGATGGCTCACAACAACAAAAACCCGATTTTTGTAACAATAACTATGTACAAGTATTGCAGACAATCCGCACTTGGGATGGGCGCCCAGCATCCACTACGGACTACGAGAAATAGAATTATTGGTAAGTAAATTCTTATTTTCTCTGACGTCCTAGTGGATGCTGGGAACTCCGTAAGGACCATGGGGATTATACCAAAGCTCCCAAACGGGCGGGAGAGTGCGGATGACTCTGCAGCACCGAATGAGAGAACTCCAGGTCCTCCTCAGCCAGGGTATCAAATTTGTAGAATTTAGCAAACGTGTTTGCCCCTGACCAAGTAGCTGCTCGGCAAAGTTGTAAAGCCGAGACCCCTCGGGCAGCCGCCCAAGATGAGCCCACCTTCCTTGTGGAATGGGCTTTTACAGATTTTGGCTGTGGCAGGCCTGCCACAGAATGTGCAAGCTGAATTGTACTACAAATCCAACGAGCAATAGTCTGCTTAGAAGCAGGAGCACCCAGCTTGTTGGGTGCATACAGGATAAACAGCGAGTCAGATTTTCTGACTCCAGCCGTCCTGGAAACATATATTTTCAGGGCCCTGACTACGTCCAGCAACTTGGAGTCCTCCAAGTCCCTAGTAGCCGCAGGTACCACAATAGGCTGGTTCAAGTGAAACGCTGAAACCACCTTAGGGAGAAATTGAGGACGAGTCCTCAATTCTGCCCTGTCCGTAAAAATCGACAGGGCCGAAATTTGAACCTTAATGGACCCTAATTTTAGGCCCATAGACAGTCCTGTTTGCAGGAAATGCAGGAAACGACCCAGTTAAAAATAAGATTTTACTTACCGATAAATCTATTTCTCGGAGTCCGTAGTGGATGCTGGGGTTCCTGAAAGGACCATGGGGAATAGCGGCTCCGCAGGAGACAGGGCACAAAAAGTAAAGCTTTTTCCGATCAGGTGGTGTGCACTGGCTCCTCCCCCTATGACCCTCCTCCAGACTCCAGTTAGGTACTGTGCCCGGACGAGCGTACACAATAAGGGAGGATTTTGAATCCCGGGTAAGACTCATACCAGCCACACCAATCACACCGTACAACTTGTGATCTAAACCCAGTTAACAGTATGATAACAGCGGAGCCTCTGAAAGATGGCTTCCTACAACAATAACCCGAATAAGTTAACAATAACTATGTACAATTTATGCAGATAATCCGCACTTGGGATGGGCGCCCAGCATCCACTACGGACTCCGAGAAATAGATTTATCGGTAAGTAAAATCTTATTTTCTCTATCGTCCTAGTGGATGCTGGGGTTCCTGAAAGGACCATGGGGATTATACCAAAGCTCCCAAACGGGCGGGAGAGTGCGGATGACTCTGCAGCACCGAATGAGAGAACTCCAGGTCCTCCTTAGCCAGAGTATCAAATTTGTAAAATTTTACAAACGTGTTCTCCCCTGACCACGTAGCTGCTCGGCAAAGTTGTAATGCCGAGACCCCTCGGGCAGCCGCCCAAGATGAGCCCCCCTTCCTTGTGGAGTGGGCCTTTACAGATTTAGGCTGTGGCAGGCCTGCCACAGAATGTGCCAGTTGGATTGTGCTACAGATCCAACGAGCAATCGTCTGCTTAGACGCAGGAGCACCCATCTTGTTGGGTGCATACAATATAAACAACGAGTCAGATTTTCTGACTCCAGCTGTTCTTGCAATATATATTTTTAATGCTCTGACAACGTCCAGTAACTTGGAGTCCTCCAAGTCACTTGTAGCCGCAGGCACTACAATAGGCTGGTTCAGATGAAATGCTGACACCACCTTAGGGAGAAAATGCGGACGAGTCCGCAGTTCTGCCCTGTCCGAATGGAAAATCAGATATGGGCTTTTGTAAGATAAAGCTGCCAATTCTGACACTCTCCTGGCAGAAGCCAGGGCTAGAAGCATGGTCACTTTCCAAGTGAGATATTTCAAATCCACCTTATTTAGTGGTTCAAACCAATGAGATTTTAGAAAATCCAAAACTACATTGAGATCCCACGGTGCCACTGGAGGCACCACAGGAGGCTGTATATGCAGCACTCCCTTCACAAAGGTCTGGACTTCAGGGACTGAAGCCAATTCTTTTTGAAAGAAAATCGACAGGGCCGAAATTTGAACCTTAATAGATCCCAATTTGAGACCCATAGACAATCCTGATTGCAGGAAATGTAGGAATCGACCCAGTTGAAATTCCTCCGTCGGAGCACTCCGATCTTCGCACCACGCAACATATTTTCGCCAAATTCGGTGATAATGTTGCACGGTTACTTCTTTCCTTGCTTTAATCAAAGTAGGAATGACTTCTTCCGGCATGCCTTTTTCCATTAGGATCCGGCGTTCAACCGCCATGCCGTCAAACGCAGCCGCGGTAAGTCTTGAAACAGACAGGGACCCTGCTGAAGCAAGTCCCTCCTTAGAGGTAGAGGCCACGGATCTTCCGTGATCATCTCTTGAAGTTCCGGGTACCAAGTCCTTCTTGGCCAATCCGGAACCACTAGTATCGTTCTTACGCCTCTTTGCCGTATAATTCTCAATACTTTTGGTATGAGAGGCAGAGGAGGAAACACGTACACCGACTGGTACACCCAAGGCGTTACCAGCGCGTCCACAGCTATTGCCTGCGGATCTCTTGACCTGGCGCAATACCTGTCCAGTTTTTTGTTGAGGCGAGACGCCATCATGTCCACCATTGGTCTTTCCCAACGGGTTACCAGCATGTGGAAGACTTCTGGATGAAGTCCCCACTCTCCCGGGTGAAGATCGTGTCTGCTGAGGAAGTCTGCTTCCCAGTTGTCCACTCCCGGGATGAACACTGCTGATAGCGCTATCACATGATTCTCTGCCCAGCGAAGAATCCTTGCAGCTTCTGCCATTGCACTCCTGCTTCTTGTGCCGCCCTGTCTGTTCACATGGGCGACTGCCGTGATGTTGTCCGACTGGATCAACACCGGTTTTCCCTGAAGCAGAGGTTCTGCCTGGCTTAGAGCATTGTATATTGCTCTTAGTTCCAGAATGTTTATGTGAAGAGACGTTTCCAGGCTCGTCCATACTCCCTGGAAGTTTCTTCCTTGTGTGACTGCTCCCCAGCCTCTCAGGCTGGCGTCCGTGGTCACCAGGATCCAATCCTGTATGCCGAATCTGCGGCCCTCCAATAGATGAGGACTCTGCAACCACCACAGAAGAGACACCCTTGTCCTTGGAGACAGGGTTATCCGTAGGTGCATCTGAAGATGCGACCCTGACCATTTGTCCAACAGATCCCTTTGGAAAATTCTTGCGTGGAATCTGCCGAATGGAAGTGCTTCGTAAGAAGCCACCATTTTTCCCAGGACTCTTGTGCATTGATGTACAGACACCTTTCCTGGTTTTAGGAGGTTCCTGACAAGCTCGGATAACTCCTTGGCTTTTTCCTCCGGGAGAAAAACCTTTTTCTGAACCGTGTCCAGAATCATCCCTAGGAACAGCAGACGAGTTGTCGGCATTAACTGGGATTTTGGAATATTCAGAATCCACCCGTGCTGTTTTAGCACTTCTTGAGACAGTGCTAATCCCATCTCTAGCTGTTCTCTGGACCTCGCCCTTATTAGGAGATCGTCCAAGTATGGGATAATTAATACGCCTTTTCTTCGAAGAAGAATCATCATCTCGGCCATTACCTTTGTAAAGATCCGAGGTGCCGTGGACAATCCGAACGGCAGCGTCTGAAACTGATAGTGACAGTTTTGTACAACGAACCTGAGGTACCCCTGGTGTGAGGGGTAAATTGGAACGTGGAGATACGCATCCTTGATGTCCAAGGATACCATAAAGTCCCCCTCTTCCAGGTTCGCTATCACTGCTCTGAGTGACTCCATTTTGAACTTGAACTTCTTTATGTACAGGTTCAAGGACTTCAGATTTAGAATAGGCCTTACCGAGCCATCCGGCTTCGGTACCACAAAAAGAGTGGAATAATACCCCTTCCCTTGTTGTAGAAGAGGTACCTTGACTATCACCTGCTGAGAGTACAGCTTGTGAATGGCTTCCAAAACCGTCTCCCTTTCGGAGGGGGACGTTGGTAAAGCAGACTTCAGGAAACGGCGAGGTGGATCCGTCTCTAATTCCAACCTGTACCCTTGAGATATTATCTGCAGGATCCAGGGATCTACCTGCGAGTGAGCCCACTGCGCGCTGTAATTTTTGAGACGACCGCCCACCATCCCCGAGTCCGCTTGAGGAGCCCCAGCGTCATGCTGAGGCTTTTGTAGAAGCCGGGGAGGGCTTCTGTTCCTGGGAAGGAGCTGCGTGTTGCTGTCTCTTCCCTCGACCTTTGCCTCGTGGCAGATATGAATAGCCCTTTGCTCTCTTATTTTTAAAGGAACGAAAGGGCTGCGGTTGAAAAGTCGGTGCCTTTTTCTGTGGGGGAGTGACTTGAGGTAGAAAGGTGGATTTCCCGGCTGTAGCCGTGGCCACCAAATCTGATAGACCGACTCCAAATAACTCCTCCCCTTTATACGGCAAAACTTCCATATGCCGTTTTGAATCCGCATCACCTGACCACTGTCGCGTCCATAAAGCTCTTCTGGCCGAAATGGACATAGCACTTACCCGTGATGCCAGTGTGCAGATATCCCTCTGTGCATCACGCATATAAAGAAATGCATCCTTTATTTGTTCTAACGACAGTAAAATATTGTCCCTGTCCAGGGTATCAATATTTTCAATCAGGGACTCTGACCAAACTACCCCAGCACTGCCCATCCAGGCAGTCGCTACAGCTGGTCGTAGTATAACACCTGCATGTGTGTATATACTTTTTTGGATATTTTCCATCCTCCTATCTGATGGATCTTTAAGTGCGGCCGTCTCAGGAGAGGGTAACGCCACTTGTTTAGATAAGCGTGTTAGCGCCTTGTCCACCCTAGGAGGTGTTTCCCAGCGCTCCCTAACCTCTGGCGGGAAAGGGTATAATGCCAATAATTTCTTTGAAATTATCAGTTTTTTATCAGGGGCAACCCACGCTTCATTACACACGTCATTTAATTCTTCTGATTCAGGAAAAACTATAGGTAGTTTTTTCACACCCCACATAATACCCTGTTTAGTGGTACCTGTAGTATCAGCTAAATGTAACGCCTCCTTCATTGCCAAAATCATATAACGTGTGGCCCTACTGGAAAATACGGTTGATTCGTCACCGTCACCACTGGAGTCATCGCCTGTGTCTGGGTCTGTGTCGACCGACTGAGGCAAAGGGCGTTTCACAGCCCCTGACGGTGTTTGAGTCGCCTGGACAGGCACTAATTGATTGTCCGTCCGCCTCATGTCGTCAAACGACTGCTTTAGCGTGTTGACACTATCCCGTAGTTCCATAAATAAAGGCATCCATTCCGGTGTCGACTCCCTAGGGGGTGACATCCTCATATTTGGCAATTGCTCCGCCTCCACACCAATATCGTCCTCATACATGTCGACACACACGTACCGACACACAGCAGACACACAGGGAATGCTCCTAACGAAGACAGGACCCACTAGCCCTTTGGGGAGACAGAGGGAGAGTTTGCCAGCACACACCAAAAGCGCTATATATATATCAGGGATAGCCTTATAATAAGTGCTCCCTTATAGCTGCTTTGTTATATCAAATTATCGCCATAAATGTGCCCCCCCCTCTCTGTTTTACCCTGTTTCTGTAGTGCAGTGCAGGGGAGAGACTTGGGAGCCGTCCTGACCAGCGGAACTGTGAGAGGAAATGGCGCCGTGTGCTGAGGAGATAGGCCCCGCCCCTTTTCTGGCGGGCTCGTCTCCCGCTATTTAGAGAAATCAGGCAGGGGTTAAATATCTCCATATAGCCTCTAGGGCTATATGTGAGGTATTTTTAGCCTTTATAGGTAATCATTTTGCCTCCCAGGGCGCCCCCCTCCCAGCGCCCTGCACCCTCAGTGACTGCCGTGTGAAGTGTGCTGAGAGGAAAATGGCGCACAGCTGCAGTGCTGTGCGCTACCTTTTGAAGACTGCAGGAGTCTTCAGCCGCCGATTCTGGACCTCTTCTGTCTTCAGCATCTGCAAGGGGGCCGGCGGCGTGGCTCCGGTGACCATCCAGGCTGTACCCGTGATCGTCCCTCTGGAGCTTGATGTCCAGTAGCCAAGAAGCCAATCCATCCTGCACGCAGGTGAGTTGACTGCTTCTCCCCTCAGTCCCTCGCTGCAGTGATCCTGTTGCCAGCAGGAATCACTGTAAAATAAAAAACCTAGCTAAACTTTTTCTAAGCAGCTCTTTAGGAGAGCCACCAAGATTGCACCCTTCTCGGCCGGGCACAAAAATCTAACTGGAGTCTGGAGGAGGGTCATAGGGGGAGGAGCCAGTGCACACCACCTGATCGGAAAAAGCTTTACTTTTTGTGCCCTGTCTCCTGCGGAGCCGCTATTCCCCATGGTCCTTTCAGGAACCCCAGCATCCACTAGGACGATAGAGAAATTCCTCTGTAGGGGCCTTCCTGGCCTCACACCACGCAACATATTTACGCCAAATACGGTGATAATGTTGCACGGTTATATCCTTCCTGGCTTTGATCAGGGTAGGGATGACTTCATCCGGAATGCCTTTTTCCTTCAGGATCCGGCGTTCAACCGCCATGCCGTCAAACGCAGCCGCGGTAAGTCTTGGAACAGACAGGGTCCCTGCTGGAGCAGGTCCTTTCTTAGAGGTAGAGGCCACGGGTCCTCCGTGAGCATCTCTTGAAGTTCCGGGTACCAAGTCCTTCTTGGCCAATCCGGAGCCACGAGTATAGTCCTTACTCCTCTCCTTCTTATGATTCTCAGTACCTTGGGTATGAGAGGCAGAGGAGGGAACACATACACTGACTGGTACACCCACGGTGTTACCAGAGCGTCCACAGCTATTGCCTGAGGGTCCCTTGACCTGGCGCAATATCTGTCTAGTTTTTTGTTGAGGCGGGACGCCATCATGTCCACCTTTGGTTTTTCCCAACGGTTCACAATCATGTGGAAGACTTCTGGGTGAAGTCCCCACTCCCCCGGGTGGAGGTCGTGTCTGCTGAGGAAGTCTGCTTCCCAGTTGTCCACTCCCGGAATGAACACTGCTGACAGTGCTATCACATGATTTTCCGCCCAGCGAAGAATCCTTGCAACTTCTGCCATTGCCCTCCTGCTTCTTGTGCCGCCCGTCTGTTTACGTGGGCGACTGCCGTGATGTTGTCCGACTGGATCAACACCGGCTGACCCTGAAGCAGAGGCCTTGCTTGACTTAGGGCATTGTAAATGGCCCTTATTTCCAGGATATTTATGTCAAATTACGTTTCCATGCTTGACCACAAGCCCTGGAAATTTCTTCCCTGTGTGACTGCTCCCCAGCCTCTCAGGCTGGCATCCGTGGTCACCAGGACCCAGTCCTGAATGCCGAATCTGCGGCCCTCTAGAAGATGAGCACTCTGCAACCACCACAGGAGAGACACCCTTGTCCTTGGAGACAGGGTTATCCGCTGATGCATCTGAAGATGCGATCCGGACCATTTGTCCAGCAGATCCCACTGAAAAGTTCTTGCGTGGAATCTGCCGAATGGAATCGCTTCGTAAGAAGCCACCATTTTTCCCAGGACCCTTGTGTATTGATGCACTGACACTTGGCCTGGTTTTAGGAGGTTCCTGACTAGCTCGGATAACTCCCTGGCTTTCTCCTCCGGGAGAAACACCTTTTTCTGGACTGTGTCCAGAATCATCCCTAGGAACAGCAGACGTGTCGTCGGAATCAGCTGCGATTTTGGAATATTTAGAATCCACCCGTGCTGTCGTAGTACTACTTGAGATAGTGCTACTCCGACCTCTAACTGTTCCCTGGACCTTGCCCTTATCAGGAGATCGTCCAAGTAAGGGATAATTAAGACGCCTTTTCTTCGAAGAAGAATCATCATTTCGGCCATTACCTTGGTAAAGACCCGGGGTGCCGTGGACAATCCAAACGGCAGCGTCTGAAACTGATAGTGACAGTTCTGTACCACAAACCTGAGGTACCCTTGGTGAGAAGGGCAAATTGGGACATGGAGGTAAGCATCCTTGATGTCCAGAGACACCATATAGTCCCCTTCTTCCAGGTTCGCTATCACTGCTCTGAGTGACTCCATCTTGAATTTGAACCTTTGTATGTAAGTGTTCAAGGATTTCAGATTTAAAATAGGTCTCACCGAGCCGTCCGGCTTCGGTACCACAAACAGCGTGGAATAATACCCCTTTCCCTGTTGTAGGAGGGGTACCTTGATTATCACCTGCTGGGAATACAGCTTGTGAATGGCTTCCAATACCGCCTCCCTGTCGGAGGGAGACGTTGGTAAAGCAGACTTCAGGAACCGGCGAGGGGGAGACGTCTCGAATTCCAATTTGTACCCCTGAGATACTACCTGCAGGATCCAGGGGTCCACTTGCGAGTGAGCCCACTGCGCGCTGAAATTCTTGAGACGACCCCCCACCGTACCTGAGTCCGCTTGTAAGACCCCAGCGTCATGCTGAGGACTTGGCAGAAGCGGGGGAGGGCTTCTGTTCCTGGGAAGAGGCTGCCTGCTGCAGTCTTTTTCCCCTTCCTCTGCCCCGGGGCAGAAATGAGTGGCCTTTTGCCCGCTTGCCCTTATGGGGACGAAAGGACTGAGCCTGAAAAGACGGTGTCTTTTTCTGCTGAGAGGTGACCTGGGGTAAAAAGGTGGATTTCCCAGCCGTTGCCGTGGCCACCAGGTCCGATAGACCGACCCCAAATAACTCCTCCCCTTTATACGGCAATACTTCCATATGCCGTTTGGAATCCGCATCACCTGACCACTGTCGCGTCCATAACCCTCTTCTGGCAGAAATGGACAGCGCACTTACTCTTGATGCCAGAGTGCAAATATCCCTCTGTGCATCTCGCATATATAGAAATGCATCCTTTAAATGCTCTATAGTCAATAATATACTGTCCCTGTCCAGGGTATCAATATTTTCAGTCAGGGAATCCGACCAAGCCACCCCAGCACTGCACATCCAGGCTGAGGCGATTGCTGGTCGCAGTATAACACCAGTATGTGTGTATATACTTTTTAGGATATTTTCCAGCTTCCTATCAGCTGGCTCCTTGAGGGCGGCCGTATCAGGAGACGGTAACGCCACTTGTTTTGATAAGCGTGTGAGCGCCTTATCTACCCTAGGGGGTGTTTCCCAACGCGCCCTAACCTCTGGCGGGAAAGGGTATAATGCCAATAATTTTTTAGAAATTAGCAGTTTTTTATCGGGGGAAACCCACGCTTCATCACACACCTCATTTAATTAATTCATCTGATTCAGGAAAAACTACGAGTAGTTTTTTCACACCCCACATAATACCCTTTTTTGTGGTACTTGTAGTATCAGAAATGTTCAAAACCTCCTTCATTGCCGTGATCATGTAACGTGTGGCCCTACTGGAAATCACGTTTGTTTCCTCACCGTCGACACTGGAGTCAGTGTCCGTGTCTGGGTCTGTGTCGACCATCTGAGGTAACGGGCGCTTTAGAGCCCCTGACGGTGTTTGAGACGCCTGGACAGGTACTAACTGATTTTCCGGCTGTCTCATGTCGTCAACAGTCTTTTGTAAAGTGCTGACGCTATCACGTAATTCCTTCCATAAGACCATCCAGTCAGGTGTCGACTCCCTAGGGGGTGACATCACTATTACAGGCAATTGCTCCGCCTCCATACCATTTTCCTCCTCATACATGTCGACACAAACGTACCGACACACAGCACACACACAGGGAATGCTCTGATAGAGGACAGGACCCCACTAGCCCTTTGGGGAGACAGAGGGAGAGTTTGCCAGCACACACCAGAGCGCTATATATATACAGGGATAACCTTATATAAGTGTTTTTCCCTTATATAGCTGCTGTATTGATTAATCTGCCAAATTAGTGCCCCCCCTCTCTTGTTTTACCCTGTTTCTGTAGTGCAGGACTGCAGGGGAGAGTCAGGGAGACGTCCTTCCAGCGGAGCTGTGAGGGAAAATGGCGCTTGTGTGCTGAGGAGATAGGCTCCGCCCCCTTCTCGGCGGCCTTTCTCCCGCTTTTGTAAGGAAAACTGGCAGGGGTTAAATGCATCCATATAGCCCAGGAGCTATATGTGATGTATTTTTCGCCATCTAAGGTGTTTTTATTGCGTCTCAGGGCGCCCCCCCCCCAGCGCCCTGCACCCTCAGTGACCGGAGTGTGAAGTGTGCTGAGAGCAATGGCGCATAGCTGCGGTGCTGTGCGCTACCTTATTGAAGACAGGACGTCTTCTGCCGCCGATTTCCCGGACCTCTTCTGTCTTCTGGCTCTGTAAGGGGGCCCGCGGCGCGGCTCTGGGACCCATCCATGGCTGGGCCTGTGATTGTCCCTCTGGAGCTAATGTCCAGTAGCCTAAGAAGCCCAATCCACTCTGCACGCAGGTGAGTTCGCTTCTTCTCCCCTTAGTCCCTCGGTGCAGTGAACCTGTTGCCAGCAGGACTCACTGAAAATAAAAAACCTATACTTAAACTTTTTCACTAAGCAGCTCAGGAGAGCCACCTAGTGTGCACCCTTCTCGTTCGGGCACAAAAATCTAACTGAGGCTTGGAGGAGGGTCATAGGGGGAGGAGCCAGTGCACACCAGGTAGTCCTAAAGCTTTTACTTTTGTGCCCAGTCTCCTGCGGAGCCGCTATTCCCCATGGTCCTTACGGAGTTCCCAGCATCCACTAGGACGTCAGAGAAATTCACAATATTTTTCTGTACAGAAAAGAATCACTTCCCAAAACTGGTAATGTCACAGAGGTCTTACTATACCCTAGCAAGTAGGGAGGCCAATCTCGGGATCGGAATCAGCTAAATCCCGGGATTTAGGCCCAAAAACGGCCGGGATTCAATCCCGGGATTGTAAGCTCCAATCCCGGGGATTGAGGGATCAGCGTTGAGCATCCTTAGTACGCTCCGACGCTGCCCTGTTCCCCCTGCGTAGCGTGACCTGTGACTGTGAGGTCACGCTGCGCTGTCAGCAGCCGCAGAGCCGGAAGGTACAGGTTTGTCCTTTTTTTTGTCTGCGGGGCGGGTGGGGAGGGGCGTATTTTTTTGCATGCCCGACTCCCCAAATACAAATGAATACACCATCGGTCAAATGCACCTGTAAAGTAATACAACACAGTAATTTACCAAGAATTCGTATTGATGATGATTTTGCTGAGGTTGTGTCGGGACTGGGCCTGGTTGATCCCTGGAGACTGAGACATCCATTTGTTAAACAATATTCATGCTTCTCACACTCTCACTCCTCGTTCTCTAGGATTGACCTGGCCCTTCTCTCAAGCGATCTGATTCCTAGGGTCCGGGATAGCAAATATGAGACTAGGGGTATATCGGATCACTCCCCTTTAACATTGACCCTGGACTTTGGTTGCTCTAGAGGCCAGGCAGTGTGGAAGTTTAACCCGTTTTGGCTAGTACATATGGGAGATGGCTCCGATTTGGTGACTGCGTGGCGGGAATTTTTCGAGATAAACAAGGCTGGGCAACCTATCTCTAATTTATGGGATGCGTTCAAGGCCTTTTTGCGGGGAACCCTAATTAAACGAGTGGCTAATTTAAAAACCTTTTTCAGGCACCGGGAGTCCGAGCTAGAGACCCTAAGTGTTGCTGCAGAGGCACAATATTTACAGGATTGCTTGGATAGTTCCAAATCTGCATGGTTGACAGCTCAGGGGGAATGGAGGGAATGTCTAATGGAAAAGACTCAGCATAGACTCCTCTTCTCCTCTCACACCTTTTACGCCTCCGGGGATAGGCCGGGATCATATTTAGCCTCATTGGCACGAGGTGAGAGATCCGCTAATACCGTGGTTGAAATAGAGGCCTCAGACGGTACCACTGTAGTGCAGACCCCACAGATTGCGTCGGAATTCGTGTCGTACTATAGGCGATTATATAGCTCTAAACTAGACTGTACCCCGATGCAATTAGACGAATATTTACAGACTATACAGCTCCCCTTGCTGACTGGTGAGGCGCATGGCTTCCTCGAGGCACCTATTTCACCAGAGGAGATTGTGGATGCGATCAGTGCTGCCCCCAATGGGAAGGCTTCAGGGCCCGATGGCATACCGTCTGAGCTATATAAACGTCATTTAGATTTTTTTGTCCCCCAATTGCTTGAGCTATATAGTCAAATATTCACACAGGAATCCCTCCCATTATCTATGGCGGAGGCATTGATTATTGTCCTTCCGAAGCCCGATAAGGACCATAGGAAGGTTGATTCTTATAGACCTATCTCCCTTCTACCGACCGATGTTAAAATTCTGGCCAAAATCCTGGCATGTAGATTAAATAAGGTAATTACGCAGATCATACACCCAGATCAGACGGGATTTATGCCCAATAAATCAACATCCATTAATCTCAGACGATTATTTACCCATCTCCAGGTCCCCCGTGAGGCACCCTCATCCATAGTAGTATCATTGGACGCCGCTAAGGCCTTTGACTCCGTGGAGTGGGAGTACTTGTGGAGAGTCATGCGCAAGTTTGGTATAGGCCCCAGCTTTATCAAATTTGTCCGCCTGCTGTATTCCTCTCCCCTGGCTAGAGTGGCGGTGAATGGCTTTGTGTCACATTCCTTTCCATTGTCTAGAGGCACTCGTCAGGGATGCCCATTGTCCCCTACCCTATTTGCTATAGCCATTGAACCCCTTGCATGTCTTCTGCGAGCGAACCCTGAGATTATTGGATACACCGTGGGCACCAGGGAGGAGAAAATAGCTCTATATGCCGATGACATCCTGCTATTTGTGGATCGCTATGCTGAGTCTATGCCTAAGATTTTAGATATTATTAATAAGTTCGGATGTTACTCCGGGCTCCTGATCAATTGGGAGAAATCCTCCATTATCCCGTTTCAGGGTGAGGTCCCTGCCTCCCCATTGGTTGTTCTCCCGCTAAGGTGGGTGAATTCCTTTAAGTATCTGGGCATTTGGGTATCCAACGACCCTCATAAATTTACTTTCCTTAATATTACACCGCAAATATCTTATCTTCGCAATAAAGTGAGGGTCTGGGGGAAATTGCCCCTGACAGTTACAGGGAGGGTTAACCTGGTGAAAATGGTTTTTCAGCCCAAACTCCTGTACATACTTCAACAATCCCCAATATACATCCCCCAGAAAACTTTCAAACAGATAGATGGCTTGATGTCCTCTTTGGTTTGGGCTAGTAAACGGGCACGGTTGAAACTTAATACTCTGACTAGGCCCAAAACCTCAGGGGGGCTGGCTCTTCCCAACTTTCGTCTTTATTATTTTGCAGCACAATTAGCACATCTATGGGAATGGGTTAATGATTCTGACACTTCAAGTTTGCACTCACAGCTGGTATTGCAGGAATATCCAGGTGGTTCCCCACTGAGACTGCTTCTCTGTGGAAGCGTCAAAGTGTCGGCACTACCACTCATTAAACAATATATTACTGTTTGGAGACTGGCGCACCAGATATTGCAAGGACAGGGCATTGACCCTGACACTCCGCTGGACAATAAATATGGATTGCCAGAGTTGTATCAGCTTCAAGTCAGGGAGGTGTGGGAACCATGGGGAGTAACTTCACTGGGACACTTATACACTGATGGGTTTTTTAGATCCTTCCAGCAGAT